>NW_024748109.1:3368840-3840743 GCF_018991925.1 Homarus americanus
GGTTGAGTACTTACATAACAGCACGCCCACATTTTTTTGCCATCTTTCAATTGTTTTAAGTTAACTCTAAGGATGTTTATTAAACATTCTTTCTCATCTAGAAAGATGGGGAGATAAAAATGAACGTTCATTTTGCTTCCCGCCGCGAGGGACATGCAGCTAGCGTAAGTCCACGTGTGTGTGTGTGTGTGTGTGTGTGTGTGTGTGTGTGTGTGTGTGTGTGTGTGTGTGTGTGTGTGCGCGCGCGCGTTGATAATAATAAAGTTTATTGAAAGAACATGCAACCAAAGGGCTGAAATGTAGCTACAGTCAACAGAGATTATGAAAGTTACATAACTAGGGAATGGGTCACTTGATTGACAAACGATATACAAGTAACATAAGTGATACACATATACTGTACATAACAAGGATGGGGAGAAGGCCATTCAACAGAGAATTTCAGCATAGTAACAATACAAAAGTAAGATTGGTAAGGATCGAACACACTGGTTAACTACAAGTTGTTGATGATTTTTACAATGGTTGGGATTTGGCTGTTTTTATAGGGATCATCAGTATCTGCTCGTGTGGGATGGAAGCGGTTGTGATGTCGAACAACAATTCGCGGTCGAGGGATCTCAGGTGGGATCAGGAGACGGTCCCATCTTGGTGCCCTGGGTGGAAGCCACAGGTGAGTGACTGAAAGGAGGTGACTGTCCCTCGGAAGCGTATGGGTTGGCGTAGGTCACTAAGAAAATCTGTAAACTATGGAATAAGATTTTTCCGAAACCCGAGGTCGATGGCTTCGTTGATAATTATTTTGTGGTCGACTAGATTGAATGCCTTGTTGAAGTTAATGAAGGCAGCAGCTACCTAGACGTCTTGTATTCTCCTAATGGCGGTTGTGTAGTCGAGAAAGCTGACTAGACAGTGGGCGGTGGAGGAGTTTTCATTTAGTAAATTAATGAGGATCTATGGCACCTGCAATATCAGCAAAAACCCTGTGTGTGTGTATGTGTGTAGTTAGTAAGTGAGTTACCGTAGAAGACTTATTGTGGAAAAGTGGGTTGAACATTTTAGGGGCTTGCTCAACTAAGTAGATCAACTATTCACGACGTCGACTCCCACCGACTTTTCATAAGGTAAGAAAAACAAGACCCTTGGCCCCGACGAAATTCCTAAAGAAATCTTCAAACGTGATAGTAGCTATCTGTGCCTCCAAGAACTTCACTTATTGATCGTGGAGGTGTAGAATAGAGTGCGTGTTCCCAAAGAATGGAAAGATACTCCCGCTAATATACTGTAGTCACAATTTAACAAGAACAAGGGCAAAAGATCCACCTGTAACCCAGGAGCTTTAAGTTTTTACCCGAAAATAATTATATAAAAGCTGAATTTCTTTTACAAATGTAAAGTTATGTATCCAGAACATGATATTTCAGGCCGGCGTTAGCCGTCAAATTGAGAATACAAAAATTAAAGCTAAATAGCTACTGAAGTATATGTTTATCGAAAAATAACATTCACTAAAAGTTTGTCAAAATCATGTCTAGTACCTTATCCTCCGTGTTATTTTTTATTATTAAATCTGAGGAAAAATTAGGAAAAAAGTTTCATTAAAGGGAATTTATCATAGACTTGGTCGCCTGTGAGGAAATATGCTTCTATAAAATCATGGCTGCCATAGCTCTGCCTAAATTGCTCCCTTAGACAACTCTGAGAACTGTGAAAATACGATACTTTAAAATTGGACAGAAACCATTCTATATAAGAAGACTTCAAGTTATAATAAAGAACTGATAAATGAGCCTACATTCCGTATCTTGCGAGCTTACTTGTATCTGCTAAACGTGTGTAAAACCTGGTCCAAAAATGAAGGTAACTGCATATCAAGCTGTGTGCATATTTGCACTTCTGCATGGATGTGAAGCTTGGACAAAATACAGCTGCCATAGTAAGTTCGTTAACCATGGAGGCATATTCTTAGATCCTAATAAGAAATTTCACACTAGACCCTATCAATTATGTTGGAGGGGTTCGGCGATCGCGTGGATACGGAGCTTACTTCCTGTCGTAAGGGTCAATACTGTAGTTCGATTCCAAAGCACCCTCAGTCCAACCAACTGTTGAGGAAGTGAAGACGGTCGAGTGCAGTTCCTACCACGATGCCATGTATACCGAAGGCTCAATATACAGTGTACTGTATCTAAACTACCCTCAACGGGTCACCAGGCTTATTTTTCAGTTAAGGTGGGAAAAAATCTAAGCCAAAGCCACAATTTCATAACCTTAAAAAGTGAAGGTGTTCAAGAACCTTACACTGTACCAGCTGTGACGTAATGTTTGTTACTTCAGAACACTCATTAACACAAGTTGTACCCAACATAAAAATGTTTAGCTGTGTTTATGGACTATATTCACTGTTATGTGTTTAATAAACCCAGTGTTAAAACAGGACAGGAAAAAGGTTCAGTATAATAATGTGAGTGCGTAAAACCCATTTACATGTACAGTGGCAATCATCACTTTCCAATAGTGAAAAAAGTTTTAACGAGATACATTCTTGCTCGCATTTTGTATACAGTATAAGCGATAGCTAGCGAAATATTTCCTGATATTAAAATCTGTAAGAGCAAAAAATTTAAGCGGGCCAACTAATGTATTTACACTAACAAAGGATTGTGCATCAAATATCCAGCCGAGCTTTTAATGAGTTAACAGCCTTTTGCGGAACGGTACATGGCACATCCAGGTTCTCTTGTCCATCTTTAGTGTTCAGGAGTGTCTCCCATGAGCCCCGTCACTGATCCATTTCCTTGACTTTTACACCTTAGTATTCATCCTCGCTCGACGCCTTATAGTAAACCTTCATCAAAAGACCTCTCACAATTCCATTTACTTATTCCCCTACCTGCCTCCTGGCCCCTCAGCCTCCCAATGACACCCTCATCACCAACAATTTACACCTCCATGACCCCTCCCCATCAACAACTCACACCTTCAGTGTTGCCTTCATCGGCACTCTCCTGGACTCCTTAACAGTTAACAACTTCATCCCCGGAGGCAACGTGATTTGATCCCTGCATAACTCAGGAGAGACGGCGTGATAATTGCACCCTCACTCGGAGATTGATTTTTAATCTAATATTCAGCGACGGAGGAATTGGCGAGGCCAGGCATGGTATAGACGGGTGTGTTATCCCTGTTATTTATAGGAGGAAGGTCGCCTTGTGATGGTATGTCCAGTTTGTTAGCGGTTGTGGTGATAAATTAAGTTTAATTACGGATTTTGGGCTTGACGTTTACGTGGAGTGTGTGGAGGTAGTGACTGACATTTTCAGAAGACTTACACAATGCTACTCTGTTGTATAAGGGAATAGTGTGGCCCTTTTCCACTGTTTGATAATACGATGGAGCTTATTTTCACTTGAGGGAAAACTGGCTTGATATTGATGAGACTGTGTTCAAGGTGTGCAGAAAGATAATTTTATCTTTTGTTAGTCAAGATGATTTTCGCCATTAACATCGTATTTCTATTTTTTTTAATTATGAAAAGTAAATGAACTCAATTGTATAACTGGCAACCTTGCCAAAATCGAACTCCGGTGTTCTTGGCAGTGCATCAGTGTGACACACCGGGGTAACAAAAACCGTTGTTTGGAGGAAGAAAAAAAAACGTTTTAATGCTATTATGTTGGTTTTAAGAAGTTTTAACCATTTGTGGCCCTTTCGATAATTTGTTAATGTGCTATTAATCATATACATTACACTATATATATATATATATATATATATATATATATATATATATATATATATATATATATATATATATATATATATATATACAATCAACACCTCAACCCGCCAGGATTCGAACCCACGGCCCACGAGCCCATGACTGACCGGCGAACGCTAACTGCTGGACCACAGTTATGGGCTCGTGGGTTCGAATCCTGGCGGGTTGAGGTGTTGATTGTATGTAGAAAGTCCACGTGCTTTATTGGGCTAATGAAATATAAATATAATAATAATATATATATATATATATATATATATATATATATATATATATATATATATATATATATATATATATGGCTTTGGTCAGCCATCAACTCACCCTACACGCTTTAAGACAAAAATTGCTAAGTTCATTTTAATGTGGACAAATATATATATATATATATATATAAAATATATATATATATATATATATATATATATATACACACATACATACATATATATATAAACATATAAATACATATATACATATATATATATATACATATATATAAATATATATATACATATATATATATATAAATATATATATACATATAAATATATATACATATAAATATATATACACATATAAATACATATATACATATATAAATATATATATAAATATAAATAAATATATATATATATAAATATATAAATAAATATATAAATAAATATATATACACACATATATATATATATATATATATATATATATATATATATATATATATATATATATATATATATTACAATTGAAATATCTAAAAAAATGAGAGTTGACCCCCCTCCACCAGTCAGATAGACGGACGGGAAGATGTAAATAGATTATCGATGTGAGATCTGGCTCCAGTAACCGCGAGTGGCGCCACGGTTGTTGTTATCCAGGTGTCAATTTGATGTGTGTGTGTGTTAAAATATTTATATATTATATAAATATTTAAATTACATAAATATTAACATTACATAAATATTATAAAAATCCCAGATCTACAAAGCCACACCATCTAGACGTGGATGTGACATTCGTTACTATTGTATGTATGTATGTATGTATATATGTGCCGCATATAAACTACTGTAGGCAAATTGTATTCCCAAACGAAAATTTTCAAGAAAAAAAATTATAGCCTGTACGTTAAAAACTTTTTGAGTCAGTGCGCGAAGAATGTGCTTAATTTGTGTGGCAGGGGGGGGGGGCTTTGAAGACACCCCAACACAAGCCCAGCAGGATATGAGCAAAGTCTGTGTTGCTCCAAGCTACACACCCATCCCTAGTAGCACCCTCTTTAGCAGCTCACTAATTTCCCTCTGCAGCTGTAGGAACAGTAAAGTTAAACATCCACACACCGCAGGGGGCAAAATAAATCTCTCACTTTCCAAAGATAGCTTACCTTAATTCAAGCACTAAGCCATAAGAAAATCAGTAGAAAAAGTATTATATCAAATCCGATACAACTTTAATGTTAACACAGCCATACATTGCAGTCGTATGTCAATAAGTGCCGAAGAAGAATGATATGTCGTTATAAGTGAACGTCTTTCGTGCTCTCTCATCCCCCTTCCCTATAACCATAAAGACGGGGATTTTTAATTAGGCGAGTTTAGTAAGAGAAGAGTGAGAAGGGTAACAAAAAGACACTCGAGGGAAGGCAGGTGGCGGCGGGGAGTGCGGCCACCATTCATAGCGGTTCCAGGTGAAGGAGTATCAAAGGGTAGGCAAATATTGACCTTGGGAGCGCAGCCACATAGCTAAACTCCACCTCAAACACTCGCCAGTCCCGCCACTGATTCACCCAAGGGTTAATCCTTCTCTTCCACTCCACCTACGTCTCCAGCTTGCTTCCACAACTTAACAAAAGGTGAATTATTAACTGAGAAACCCCGTTGTTGTTGGTGGTGGCGTACAATTAACTCCAAGATTTTCACCATTCACTGCTGATAGTGTTGTAGAATCAAAATGTTAAATATTATTTATAAATTAACCATATAGCACCAATAGGCACGTTACTGCAGTGGGTAAACAAACCGTGAGGTAATGCAGCTCACGAGGAACACACTAACACAGCTAAATATTGACCCGAGGCGCGGATGACGAAGCAAAACTCTTGGGTCAACATTACTTAGGCTTTGTACCAGACTGCAAAGTGAACTTCCAGGCTTTCTTTCTCACTCTTCTTATTATCAACTTTACAAAGCAGTCAAGTATACACCTCCACTTAAACCATGTAAGAGATAACATGTGACTGAAGTTTTAACAGAATCGGTCGACTTTCTGGAAACACACCTACACTTCCCCATAGTGTGAATGCTTTCAGTAATTCCTCGCCACATGTAAATTACTCGACACTGGGGCCAATCCACCTGCCTTCCTGTGAACATCCATCAAATAACGTTATCAACGTACTCGTCAATTTACTGTTACAGTGGATTAAAAACTTGGCCATAATACTCTATATGAAGTCTTATTGATTTCGAATTCAGTATTTATAATTGCGGGGATAGAAGAAAATATTTTCTAAGGACACGGCTATAACTTGCTCCTGTAAAAGAAAATACCGGACTTGGTGCAGGGACTAGACCAACAATATTCAGCTTGGTGAAGCTTAATCAGATGCATGTCAACACACTCCAGCGAAAGTAAACCTAGCGATCAAAAGGTACGCGCGCTGTCACCAATCTTTTTAAAGGAAAAGTGTAACTGACAGTCTCTACGACCAAAAACACAAAGTGAACATACTGTAGGTTCCAAAATAAAGAATGAAATTGTACTGTCCAAGCCAGGTATCCACAATGTCGTTAGCCCTTGTGTTTCGTTTCCGCTTTACAGTACTAACCACCTTCTGAACTGGGCAAATCAATCAAATAAGTTGCTCTTTTATTCAGTATTTTTATGAATGGATCTTAAGTGTCCTCTAGAAAAGTGTAAGTTAAAACATTTCATATAACCATTAGTGCACATTACACTTGTTGTTAATGCACTGAAGATAAGAAGGTATGGGCAAGAGAACAGTGTGGGCGAACAGTACATAAGTCACCTCTACGAGACTTGCAAAAGATGTGCGGAGATATAAAGCAGTGCGGTTGGTGGTGCTGAAAATAATCTCGCCTAACGAGGTCTCTGGGGCCATACCTTCTAAAATCTGAGAGCTCTCCTGGCTGGTTTTCTTTAATGGTATACTACTCATGCGGAGACCGTCAGTGGGGCCACCTGGTCCTTGGTATACTCCACCAAAAAGAAATGAAATGGGGAAGATGGTATCCAGTATTCCATTGTTTAATTTTTGTAGAATTTGCCATATGTCTGCATTCCCTAACCAACAGGGTTGGCGATTTTGTTTAATAAAAAAAAATCCGATTATTTAATTTAATTATTTTTTTGTTTACATCAGATTTATTTAAAATTTTGTCCATGTTCGAGATACACTGGAACAAGCAAAAACGATCCATTTCATTACTTTTAGGTCCTGTAGCACCAATAACATGAAATAATTGAAGAAAACAATTGTATTAGATATTTAAACAGCTAAGTCATCCATTACTACCATCGCTATGCATGTCGTCTACCCACGAGTTAATTTACAAGAATATAGTAATAAAACATTAAATCATTTACTGATATTAACGTGACCATAAGTGAGCGTGTTTTTTTTTTCAATAATAGATAAATATTTGTATGGTACATTTAAGAGGGCGAATGAGTAAATCTCTGTACATTAAAAGATGAATATACCTGTACGTTATTATTGAGGCCACAGAAGCGAAGTTTCACTTTTTCCCTTTCGCTACTCATAGGCTAGTTAAGCCGTTTGGGCGCCGTTGGACGGTCGAGTCTGTTAAGCACCGTTAGCAAGTACCGGACGTGTACTGGTTCTAGAATGTATCCGTGTTACCCATACTACAGTGATTAATTACTAGATTTACTTTTTTTCTCATATACTGATTCTGTGGGTTTTTTTTAATTCATTTGATTTAAATTAACAAACCATGATAACTAATAAATATATTTACCAGGCGGTTGGTAATAGCTGCTATGTTAGCAAAGTTGTATAGAGCAACAGGGTGGCCCCACATATTGTACAAGGCAGTGCCAAAATGGAGATTCTACCACACCAAAAACTACAGACCATTTACAAAACGTAATCACATTACCAACAAAAAAATTGAGCAAGACAATAACCCTAAGAAACACACCCCAACACGTTCAACATTTGAATTCCTCCAGCCAACAAGTGGTGTAATAATTATCATGACGTAATGTGGAAGCATAAAGCACCCTACCTACTCAACAATATGCGAGAAGTTGGCGCGGGATAGAGCTCCCCATCGTAAGTTCGCCGTCACACCATGTTGCAAGGCATAACGACCCTTGTGGCCGGCGGGGCAGCAATATTGCCATATATATATCCCAGCTCCCCTCCCCTTACTGCAGGAGGAAGATACGACACCGCCCTGAGGAC
Organism: Homarus americanus; assembly: GCF_018991925.1. Taxonomy (NCBI): domain Eukaryota; kingdom Metazoa; phylum Arthropoda; class Malacostraca; order Decapoda; family Nephropidae; genus Homarus; species Homarus americanus. Next base: position 3,377,072 of record NW_024748109.1, read on the forward strand.
CTCCTCGTGGCCGACACGCCTACTTGAGCAAATGGACATGTAGGACGTGGCGCCATGATGTGCACCACACTGAACGTCAAGAATGGAAAATGAAGAATATAGTGGAAGAGGAGAGAGTGAAAGGTATAAACGATGGAAAGGGAGTACTGTGTCGAGTTAGATACCTGGGAGACTGTAAAGAAAAACGTATATTGCCGAAATTCGAGTACAAGTAGAGTGGAGAAACATTAAGAAATTGGAAGAGATAATTTTAAAGGGAGGGAGGGAGAATGTAGTGTAGAGGGAGGGAGGTGGGTGGGTGTAGGGAAGGAGAAAGGTGACAACGAGGTGAGCTGGGGCTGCGGCAGTAATCGATGTGGGCCGGCACCAACCTGCACAATGCACACCCCCACCCGCCTCGCGCACACATACCAAAGTAATTCATCTAAACTTAACCACAAAAAAAATTTTTTGAACCTACATATTCATCAAGCATTAGTTAGCTCTACAATATATTCTCTGCTAAACCGAACGTTCGGTAACTTCCAGCATATTACTGACCTAACGCGCGTAAATGGAAAAGCAAAATTGCGTGAAATTAAAGTGCTGTCATTAAATAGTCAACATATAATCAATATAAAATAAGAGGTGGTACTTCTGTGCGGTAAAAATGTACTGCCATGTCAGCACTGGTTTATAAGCATGAACAGTATAAGAATTTGTTTTTTTACAAAATTATCCCATTATCCACGTTCTTTACACCACTACTTCGCTAATACGGCTTCTCATAGATCATACCTATATAGCTAAAATACCCACACATAACACCTATACTCTGTCAGAGAACAAAGTAAGGGCCATGATATACAATCACTTCTTTAAAACAAACATAAATCATCATATTTCCCAGGGTCGAACATAGTTAGAATCTGTTAACATTAGAACTTCTACTCGATTTTGGTGACCGGTTGTTTTGTACAACATGTAATTCGAAGAAGGAAGCGTTTCGGACACAGCAGGTCGGAATGACAATCATCTGTGGCATCCATTGCTCCGTTGGGGTTGGGAGCTAATAAGGACGTGGTACCTCTATTACAGTATCATTATGATTCAGATAAATCTTTGTTACACTAAACTTAATACTACCAAGGTGTAGCACAAGCCATGTGCTTGCTGGTACAACATGGACTGCTCGTGCGCCTAAAACAAAATTGAGGTTCCCTCCCGAGATAAGGAGGAAGCCCCCAGTTTTTGTGCAGACGTCTCCCCATCCCATCACGTGGGGCACATGGACAAAAAATAACTCACAATCAATGTTTGTCACTGTGACGATGGCTGTACATTTCTATTAGTTTAGTTTAGTTGTTTTTTGTTTGTTTTTTTTAAACGGGGAATAGCCCACCCGGACACAGGTCATCGACCCACAACTGGGCCTAGGGGGCGAAAAAGTAAGAGTGAAAAGAAATTAAAAATAGAGAAGAAAAAGATTATATTAATGTACACCACGAAGATGCCGGGAAAATTTTTTTTGAAGTGAGACAGATTGTATGAGTATGGAAACACAGAAGAAGGCAGAGCATTCCACAGTTTGGCTGTGTGAGGAAAGGAGGATGTACTATAACGGGTTAGTCTAGTGTGACCGACATCCACAGAGAAACGGTGGGCACCGCGGGCAAGACGAGTGTTACGAGCCCACGGCCTTGCCGGCGGTACACAGGATGCCAAATCCACCGAGCATTGCCCGTTAAAGTACCTGTAAAAGAGAGAATGAAACAACATTGTGACGAAGAGAAAGGGAAGAAAGATCAACTAAAGGAGGAGAGTATATAAGACGAAATGCCTTTGATTCCACCTCATCTAACAGTTGGACAGAAGAGGGGCCACCCCAGATATGAGAGCAGTACTCAAAATTAGGACGAACGAATCCTTTATAAACTTGAAGCAACTGCGCAGGAATGAAGTAGCTAAGGCATCTATACAGCATTCCCAGCTTTCGCAATTTTGTGGATGTGTGGCTTCCATGACATATTAGAGGAAATGGTGAGACCTAGCATATCTATTTTAGAATTTGGCAGAATGATTGCGTCCTGAAATGTGATTGGTGGGAGATCATCTAATATGGAAAATGTAATTGGTAAACACTGCGTTTTATTACTATTGAATTTAACCAAGTTTCTACCTCCCCATTCCGAAATGCTGCACAGATCCGCATTGATAGATGAAATTATATTAGCCCTGGAAACGGATCTACTTTGAGAAATAGGGGGAAGGGTAAAATGTGAAGAATGAAGAGTAGAATCATCAGCGTAGGAATGGATAGAATTAGTTGTAGTGTGAATAAATCTTTGATAAAAAGAATGAAGAGAGTAGGTAAAAGGAACAGAACCCCGTGGGACACCATTATTGGTAGAGACAGCTAGAGATAGATCCCTCGACAACAACTGCCATGGATCGGTTCTCAAGGAAACTAGAGATTAGAGAACAAAGTGGGAGAGAGAAACCACAAGAGGGAAGTTTAGAAAGCAAAGACTTGTGCCATACCCTGTCAAATGCTTTGGAGATGTCGAGGGCCACGACGAAAGTTTCCTCATTATCCCTGAGAGGATAACCAAAGATGGGTGCAGTAGGAGAGCAGATCACCAGTCGATCTCGCCTGGCGAAAACCATACTGGTTATCCGACAGAAGAGAAAGGCGTTGGAGGTTATGGAGAAAATGAGAGCTTAAGATAGTTTCGAAAATCTTGAAAGGGATGAAGTTAGGGCAATGGGGCGATAGTTAGAGGGATTGGAATGGTCATCCTTCTTCGGGATGTATGCATGTACTTAGTTTTAAAGCTGCCCTATATTTACCACTATTCCGTCGTTGTAGTTTATTGGACAGTTAACTGTGTTTTTCCCTGCCGTTTATAGTTATAATAGCGAATTAATGTAGAATATAAATGACTGACTGACTAAATTTATTCACTTAGGGGCTGTCACATTGGGCAAAATTTCCACATCCCTTGAGAAACGACGGCGATACCGCCGTTCTGTCAACTTTTTTACCTGAAAACTGAGATTTGAGGAAAACGTAACGTACCGGAGTTCTCGGTCAAATTTTAACTGCATTTCGGGTACATTTGAAGCTTTATACTATGTAAATGTTTAACTGAAACGCATTGATTGTATTAAAATAAATTATTAGACAAAATAAGTTATTTTAATGCAAACATATTAGAATATGTCTTATACATACAGATGAAAATTACAGATATTTCATTTGACCTTTGTTTACATCCGCTGTAAGCCTCGCCAATTATTTAGACAAGGGACCCTGAAACTTCCCTTGTTGATAAAGTGACGGAACGCAGTGTTTTTGTGTGATTTCAGACATCTATTGTATTTCAAGAAAAGCGTAAAACGACATCTTTGTTCCGAGCGACGGCGATACCCGTGTGATTAGAAAAGTCGTTTTCCTGACCGAGAACGGCGACAATTTTACCCCCCTCCCCCTCTTCACTGCCCCAGTTTACCACAGCTGGACTATATTTACCATCACACTGTCACAATTGATTCGCCTTGATCATACAGAACTACTGTTACAACACCGATATCAATGACAACAGTAAAACGTGTGCACTTTCAACGGCAAACAGTTCTATACAGTACACAATTTTGGAATACAAGCATGATGCAGCTACCGGCCACTTTGCTTGTCCACTTCTACACATGCTTACTCTTCCCTTCCGTTTCTTCAGCAGTAATGTTGTAAATTCTCAAACGTCTCAAATAATCCTTCTCAACCTTAAAATATTGTTACCACAGAATTAAACAGACTAACGTACAAATCTTGATATAAACAGGAAATTGACGGTGCAAGTTTGTCTGGGCTTGCCAGCAAAAGACGACCCATCAGTTTTGTCAACAGAGATGTAGTCACACAATACGGCGCCCAGGAGCTTCATCATCCACCATTACCAACTCCAAAGAAATCCAACTCTAAATACAACCAACAATAATATGACATCTAAAACACAACTCTTGTTTATCTATTATTCATCTCAGTCTTAATACTGAAAAAACAATAGTAATTAAAAGTATTACATAAAGAATAACCACCAGCTTATTTCACTTGATGATTAAACACCCTAACAATACCTGGGGAAGGGGGAGGGTTAGAATAGAATAGCGTTATAGTGGTTAATAAGGTGAAATAAGCTGCCCTCTACTCTCCCAATTTAAAAAGGTCGACTGAAGAATATTCCTCGTAACTGAAGACTAAAGAATGCGGCAAAATGGTTGAATGAACATACCAGAACTAAAAAAAAATAATATTCATCATTACTAGTTATATTCTCTTAACACCAATTAGTGAAGAACATTAACGTAGTCACACAAAAAATATCACCATTATTAATTCATTTTGTTTAAGTCACCCAGTAAGGTTCACTCTTCTTAGTTTGGAGGAGTATTCAATGTGTGAACCTTTGAGAATGTACAAAGACAAAAGTCGTGTTGCGGTTTTGTCCGAAGATTAAATGTAACTCGTGAAACATTATGAGAGCCCTACCACAAGACAGAGCCCACCAAAAGTTTTAGCCCATAGGCATATGTTTTCACCAAATTTCACGACACGCCTTTGTCTTTCATTGTAAACCCAAGTTATGTTAACCACCAACTAACAGTCCCAGTGCTGTAACCTCTAGTGAACTTATGACAAAACTATTGACATTTTTCACATGTTTCTATGCCGATCTTTTACCCCCTAATAAATTCACAAGCTAATAAAATGGACAATCCCTTTCAGTACATCAACAACAAAATATCTGATATACAGTAATTACTGTTTTCAATACACCATATAAATCTCATTTTAAAATTCAAATTTAAATATCAGGAACAATACAGGTCACGTTTTCTGGGAATCTGAAAACAAAAATATAAATAACTAGTCCAGTAAATAGGGTGACAAATTCTTTATCAACACCAGTGTACAACCTTGTTGTCTGTTACTAGGAAAACTCACTTTCAACACAATCGTATGCCATTTTAACAAACCTTTTTTTTATAACTTTCATAAAAATATCTATATGTAACCAGATCTGTGTAAATGTTCACAAAACAATAATTCTACACAAAGAATTTAAAAGTCCTTAATAATCCGGGGTAAAACCATACAATACTTAGCTCAACCCGGTCTACAGTATACCGGTAGCCCTGTAAATTACAGAGGCGACAGTAAGTGAAAACCGGCAAAGGATTTCCCTAGAGTATACCCACAAATTTCGTTTTTCCGTAATATGTTTAACAAAATCAAAATAAATAGCCTTGGGAATGCCGCCGTAATAACGGGGGAGGTTACTCGATTTCTGGCTGTTGAAAAAATTGGAGGCCTTGTGTTGTCAACCCACCTGGGTAGTCTTTGACACAACGTTATATCGCCAAAGATACACGGCGTCGTGGTACATTTGCTTTATTTATACATATCAACTGAATTTGCCCCCACCCCAGGAAAATTTGGTTAAAAATTATGTCAACTCGACTTAACTTTGTTTGTAAATTAAACAAGTATATTAAAATACACCAGCTAAGCTAATTACTGTACAAGTCTTTCCCAAACCAGGCGTCTATCCTGACCCAGACGATAGGCGAGGCCTTGTTAATTACATTCTTCGAATAGACGAGCTAATAATTGGCAGTTTCTGGTTAATTCTCTTAGCACGAGACCACCAGGCACTGTCTTTACAGCCAAAATATGAGCATTTTCTCAAGAGATAAGTACATTATAATTATTTCGAAACAAATTAACATTATTTCTCATTGCTTCTCACTATTTCTTAAGACTAAACAGTAGCCTGAGGTATAAATAATACAGTAATTAATATGGCTCTTTAGCTGAACGTGAAAAGTTAATAACGAAAACTCTAAGTGTACCTGTACCTGCTGCACCTTAATATTATTGCGGCCACACAAACCAATTATATGCGCGGGCTGTCCCGACTGGTCTACGTGGAAAACTTAGCCAAAATCTAATCTAACCGTTAAGACTTTGCTTCTGTCCTCATTGTACAATTAAAACTGGCTGGGATCTGTTAGGACAGAAACTCACAGTATTCTTCACCTCTAACCTGGAAGTTAAGTCAAAGTAAAAGTGAGGAAATGACTGGCGATGGCAGGTTTCCCGGGCAGCCTGGCAAAAGAAATTAACAAGTTAGGAAGCGTGGCGGCGTGAGGAGCGTCAGAAATAGATTGTGTTGTAAAGCTCCGCCGCCATCTGTGCCTCTGATGCAATGTTTTACCTTTTTTCCTCCATAGAGTTAAAGGAATTTTTTTCTATTATTTTAACACGTGTGGTTTGATTCTCCTACCATTTTAACGTGTGGGGTTTGATTCTCCTACCATTTTAACACGTGTTGTTATATTCTCCTACCATAATAATGATATTCATAAATTTAAGACATCAACATCTCTGTAAATGGGAATGATATTGGAAAAAAAATAAGAATAACTATCCTTTTCAACAATTGGCATTCACGTTAATTTACTTATAATAAAATATATGATAAACTAAATAATTTATGGTTTAGAAACTAACTCTAACGGGCCTTCGAACATACGGAACCTATTTCCTTGTCCCCAACAAGTTTACAAAACGGGAGATAACACTGACGGCAGTGGACATATGGAGTTGATATCCATATAGGATACGAGGAGGTTCATGTGCTGAAGCGAGGATATTAAAGGTACTCTTGAGTTTTAAGGAAGTATGGTGGAGAGCCCTCAGCCCCGGCATTATGTCCTCCGAACCCCTACTTGGGACAATGACTCTTCATCAACATCCCCAGCACAACACGTAATTTGTTTCATTTATCATCTTATAACACTACAATAAAAATTGAAATGAAAATGAAAATAGACGAAGATAAAAAACAAACAAACATAAAACAATTAAAATAAGTTAAATTAATTAGCAGAAATTACAGTAGTACATGTAAAAGGTGGAGCTGGCGAAGGTGGCAGTACGACGTTGCTGCACCAGAAGAGAAACTTGTAGATGCAGGTGTTAATAAAAGAAAACTACCGGCAATAGTAACAACTTTCACACGTGGTTTGGACGAGAGATTTCACAAAACTTTTAGGCAAGAGCAAACTAGTGGGGAAATAACAGTAGTTTAAAAAATAAAGAGGAAGGGAAGAAAAAGAGAAGTGTCAAAGAAACTAGTGTGGTAAAGATCAATATAGTATCTTATATTCTATACAATAATATGTAGCATTAACCACATATCTAGTTAACTGTGTTCATAAATAACTAAATCCTCGCCTGCAAAGATATGAGTATCACTTGGTGTTGTTTATGTGAAAAACAGAATCTCTGAACGAAGCCAACCATGGTAATGAAACCTGGCAGATCAGTGGGGGTGTTGGCCATTACCACGGCCAAGGCTGAACCGGTTCAATGTTAGAGAAAGGTCAAGGTCACAGGTTGAGATTACATGCCTGTGCTGGTCTTCTGATAACTGTATAGTTTTCTACCAGTACTGTGTGTGTGTGTGTGTGTGTGTACAACACCGCGTCAGTATGAAAATCACATCGCCCTAGTCTCCAGTACATCATACACACACAACAGTATATAACTTAGAAAATTCCAATATAATTTCAACAAATGATAAACTGCCTGGGAAACACTCAACCACAGAATGTACATAACAGTGATAATATATTTTCAGTAACTGAACTCCGCCGCAGGTTTTAAAAATAATATTTAGGAAACCTGAAAAGCTTCACGAAATTATAGAAAATGGACAAGCTGACTCGTGGTGTGTGGTGGAGTTAGTTAAAGAGACGTGGTGTGTGGTGGAGAGTTAGTTAATAGACGTGGTGTGTGGTGGAGTTAGTTAAAGAGACGTGGTGTGTGGTGGAGAGTTAGTTAATAGACGTGGTGGAGTTAGTTAATAGACGTGGTGTGTGGTGGAGTTAGTTAATAGACGTGGTGTGTGGTGGAGTTAGTTAATAGACGTGTGTGGTGGAGTTAGTTAAAGAGACGTGGTGTGTGGTGGAGAGTTAGTTAATAGACGGTGGAGTTAGTTAATAGACGTGGTGTGTGGTGGAGTTAGTTAATAGACGTGGTGGTGAGTTAGTTAATAGACGTGGTGTGTGGTGGAGTTAGTTAAAGAGACGTGGTGTGGTGGAGTTAGTTAATAGACATGTGTGTGGTGGAGAGTTAGTTAATAGACGTGGTGTGTGGTGGAGTTAGTTAATAGACGTGGTGTGTGGTGGAGTAGTTAATAGACGTGGTGTGTGGTGGAGTTAGTTGTGGAGCGTGGTGTGTGGTGGAGTTAGTTAATAGACGTGGTGTGTGGTGGAGTTAGTTAATAGACGTGGTGTGTGGTGGAGTTAGTTAATAGACGTGGTGTGTGGTGGAGTTAGTTAATAGACGTGGTGTGTGGTGGAGTTAGTTAATAGACGTGGTGTGTGGTGGAGTTAGTTAATAGACGTGGAGTTAGTTAATAGACGTGTGTGTGGTGGAGTTAGTTAATAGACGTGGTGTGTGGTGGAGTTAGTTAATAGACGTGGTGTGGTGGAGTTAGTTAATAGACGTGGTGTGTGGTGGAGTTAGTTAATAGACGTGGTGTGTGGTGGAGTTAGTTAATAGGCGTGGTGTGTGGTGGAGTTAGTTAATAGACGTGGTGTGTGGTGGAGTTAGTTAAAGAGACGTGGTGTGTGGTGGAGAGTTAGTTAATAGACGGATGTGTGGTGGGTTAGTTAATAGACGTGGTGTGTGGTGGAGTTAGTTAATAGACGTGGTGGAGAGTTAGTTAATAGACGTGGTGTGTGGTGGAGTTAGTTAAAGAGACGTGGTGTGTGGTGGAGTTAGTTAAAGAGACGTGGTGTGTGGTGGAGTTAGTTAATAGACGTGGTGTGTGGTGGAGTTAGTTAATAGACGTGGTGTGTGGTGGAGTTAGTTAATAGACGTGGTGTGTGGTGGAGTTATCAACATTGACGAGGATGGAGTTGTCGACTGTGGAGTAAATGGGAGGAGGTGTTGCTGGCCCTGGTGTATAGAACAAGTATAAAGCGGAGTGGAGAACTTTATAAGTAGTCGGAGGGGCTGAGGGCGTGATGGAGGAGGCAGGTTGGAAGTTTTCTAAAGTCTTCACTAAGTACCAAAACTAATTTGTAACGATACTTAAGAATGGCGTAATTTGTTACAAACTCACTTTGTGAAGCAATGTTTTATACTAAGTATTTTCCCAATTTCTGTTTTCCTAACACGACACTCTACACTCGTGCTGACGTAAGAAAACATTGATCCGTGACTTATATTCGTAGCCCTTTGCATTCCTCCTGTGAGAGTTGACGAGCAGTGTGTTGTGCGCTTATCAATAGTAATGTGAATTTGTGGTCAACTTTCAAAATTAACAAAAATAAATCAATAAAAGGCACCAGTCCCCTACGATGCCAGAGATAACCCCCCGGATCCTCGGCTAAAGGTCGGAGCAGTAATTCCGCCGGCCGAATGACCCCTGGCTGAAACTTTGACCTTTACCACAAGCAGTTAGCATCCAGAAATATCCCTCCTGAATTTGAACCTAAAATATATGTTTAAAAGAAACAGGTTATAGCTTCCAACTGTTTAAGTCATGATATGGTCACACAAATATTACTCTTGATTTAATACTAAACTTCTCATCCCCAAATAAATATGACCTAGAAACAATCATATACCGCACAAATATAGTGTAACTCTAACACGGATGCACCAAACAGTCTAGTTGATAGTATTAGGGCTCATCAACTTTATCACACACACACACAATCCAGTATTATCTATTTTTTGCGGTACTATATAAGGTAAAGTGCGTGAAACATTTCCCCACCAGATTTATAGATGTACGCTTACGGTTACAGTGGAGAGGAACATACTGTAGGTAAAAGACACTCAAAGTTTACACAAATTCTTCTCTTAAAGTGTATAGCTCACACCTGAGCCAAGTAGAAAAAAAAACAGAGTAAGATATTAACAGGGTATGGTTCTATTAGTTCACCTAACAGTTACGAGCGCTGTAACCCCCCCCCCCACACACACACACACACTCACCACCAACGTCCCGGACACTAGTAACATCTTGTACATCACCCTTACCTGTAAAAGAAAAAAGAACGAGTTAGACGACAGAATTTCAGTGTACAGAAAAATAAAATTCAATAGTTACTGAAATAAATACTAATTATAACATGGTTAACAGTTACTTCCTGCTGGAAGTACCATCATCACCATAATGACATTAACAAGCTTTACAATGTGTCACAGTGTTGGGAAGCTCTATGAACGGCCTTCTTGGTTGACTGACAACTCATCCGCGGAAAAAAATAAAAGTTTCCCGCGCCTAAAGGCTACTTTATTACGTAATTTTAAAACAACTCGGGTTCTGCAGTACGAATTATGACATAAGAGTAAATACATTACACTAGTTAATTATCAACGAGCACCTAAAAGAGAAGAGAGAATTGTCTCCCCTCCACATCAGATTCAGTGTACCGTTGACCCATACTGGCTTGCCCTTTGGCATTCATCCATAATATATAATTATGCAGCAAAACGACAGGGGATAAGGGCAGACCCAGGTAGACAGGTTTCAATACCCGGGTCTAGTGATCATGGCGGAAATAAATCTTGGAGAGCCGAGGTATAGGGTGAAGGTGGGCTGGGCAAAATTGTGGAAGGTCGAAGGATGCCAAGAAAACTGGAGATGAAGGTAAATAAAACTGTGATAAGGCCGAGGTTGGTTTAAAACACCGATATGAGCAATGAAGTAGGAGAAGGAGGATTTGCTAGAAACAACTGAGATAAGAATGTTATGGTGGATACTGGGAGTGTCACTCAGGACTAAATTGAGAACAAGAACATTATAACATCGGCAGGGTAGAGGCAAGGTGATAACAGTGTATTTAACCAGACCAGGAGGCACCCAAGTACAGCTTGACGTATAGCCTAGTTAATGTGCCCCTCCTTCCCTCAACCGACTTTCAACAAACCTTGTTCCCCTAATGATATTTGCCAATTGCTAGACTGGTGCATAAAGCAGGTCACACATTTCCCAAGCCCATAATAGATATCTTGACGCCCATGTCCCTTATCTTCACCTTTGGTACACGACAATTAGGACAAGTAATTGTAGCAGGCGGGAACGTGTACAACTGGCAGACGGGGAAGATTGACACACGGGAAGTATTGACACACACGGAATCATCCAGCACTACTGACATGCAAATATATGGGAGTCAGGCAACGGGGTCAACCACTCAACAAAACATGCGCACTGCTATAAATTAAGTCGTTGGAAAACATGAAGCAAGTCACAAAGTAGGGGTCTTTCTTAACACTTGTTTTAGCAGTGAAATTAAGGTTGAAATAAAAATTGATTTTTTTTTTGCCAGTGTATGACAAAGTGACGCGATGACACTGCCTCCTCCCTCCCCATTATACCAGACCCTCTCCACACTTCACCTTACCCCCTTCACAATATATTTTACCCCCTCCACACTATACCTCAACCACTCCACATCACTCCGTACCCCTCCACACGCCAGCACATCCACTCCATATCACACCATATCCCTCAACACAATACCACGCCCCCTCACTCACATGACATCACACCATTCCTTCCACAGTTGTAGGGGTGAATGAAAGATAACCCCAATGCTCCAACAGCTGTATTTCAGAGAAGAGATACCGCATATTAGGGCTTACCATGACTCCTCTACGGTTAAATATTATACGCGTCAACACATAATGATAAAATTCAAGTCATTCACGATAAACAAAATATAAAGCTGGATTTTGATGGTATATATTTTTGAACGAAAGAGGTATGATAATGAATATGCAAAGTGTGTGTTAGACTGAGGAGGAAGGTGAGGCCCATAATGTAATAAGCAAGAGTAAGATGGGCTCAGTAACTACGTCAACCCATCACCACACACACTTTATCTACATTCTCACTTTCCATTTTCTTCGCACTTTCACCTTTCCTCAATTGCAGTAGATAATTAGTGTGAGAGGTTCATTAACGGCGGCAAGTACTCATAAAATATGTATTACACCTATATCAGGATTAGTTAATGCATTTAACTTCAAGAATATATAAAGTAAATAACGAAAATTATCTATTTTACGTAAGTATGCGTAACTACCATACTTCTTATATATCCAATAAGTAGTGAGTGAAATCAACTGCGGATATGAGAGCAAAATATACAAATATATTTCTCCACACCACAATACAGGACAAACAAAATTATATGGTTATGATTTCTTTTGCATTTCGCAGAAACGTGAAACTAGATCCCGTATATAGCTCGAAAAGAGCAAACTGAATACTAAGTCTCAGTACAAAAGGAGGCAACGTGACCAGCGAAGCGCTCGACTGCCCCATCCACCTACTGTACCTATAAAGTCAGGTACCCATTCAAAGTTGGATTGATTGCTGGTCTCCCGGCAGCGAACCAGCAACGCTTAGGACAAGAGGTGATCACTGTATCTCTGAACTGAACAGACTATTCAAATTTACCTAAGGTCTAAATCATTAAACCACATTTGAAAACGTGTTCGGGAAAAAAGATTAAGTCATAGGAATTCGATGTGGAGACTATATCCACTGTGTTGCCTTTCCAATAGCCAATACAAAACCTTAAGACCATCGACGCCGGGCATAAGATCGAGCTACTCGCTACTTCCTCCCACTGTGTAGTGGATTCTAATTTTAAACACAGTATGCAATACTTGATCCATTTTGTTTTATATGATGCAATACATTTATTTTAGTCGATGAAAAAGAGGGGGGGGGGGGGTTCCAGTAAATGACGTGTGATAAATAAAAAGCTTGTTTTAGACTCGAGATTTAGTGGCAACATATCCTTTAATTAGAGTATATGTTGCAGCTAGTTTTATCATATCATTATGGTACGACTGTTTGTGGCGGTTTCCATATGACTTAGCACTGGAAGACCGGGAGTGAAGATCAGCCAAAATAGAACTGCTGGTTGTCATAGTTAACAGTGCTGGGGCGCCGCGCCACACACAACTCCCTCAATCTCCCCAACCACATTCTTTTACCCTAAAATGAACAGAAACCAAGTTAATCTGTCAAACTCTGTGACGCATAAACTGTGAAGGCAATTTAAGGATACGGTGAAACCCCCTTTTCCTCTCAACGGCACCCCATAAACAACAATATCCACGAATTATCACAAGAAACTTTCAGATCTTTTGTCCAAAATTCTTTCTCTCACACATTTTTCAAGGCGCGCGCACATTTTCACCATCAATAAAAAACAAAACAAAAAGGTGCGGTGATCTTTCGCCAGTATTCCCGGAGGCAATGTTTTTGTTCGGGTTAGGGAAAACGGTGTTCAGTGCGGGTGCGTGACGGTGCTCCCTCTATACCCTGTACTGCCCTCATCTCCCATCCACCCTCTGCACTTCTCTTTACCTTAGCCTCCCTCTCTTCCGCCCTCCCAGCTCCCCTTACTCTTTCGTCTCCCCTCTTCTCTCAACCCCTCTCCGTCTACCTCTCATTTTGAGGTTCCTGTATCTCTTGGCATTCTTCCATCTCCCATTCCTCAATATTTCCTTGCCTCCCTCAATCATCTCTTCCTTCATTATCTGCCTTCCTTTCTGGCGTCCCTCCGCCATCCTCTTCCTCTCCCTCCTGTCCTGGCTTCCACCACCATCATCCCCTCAAGTTATCGCCCCTTATTTCCCCTTCGTCTTGCTCTTAAGCGATCGGGCTTCAACCCGTGTCATAAATCAACCCAACAACTGTACCTCAACACCCTCCTCACGCCAGCGCCAGCACGCACACCCGCATTCTTCTACCATAATATATCGGCCTCCCTGCTTCTCCTTTACCAAATATCGAGCTCCCTTTATCATCTTCCCCACTTCCAATGCCCCCCTCCGACCCTAAACATCTGGACATCATCCAACGCAATTGGTTTCCCTTCTCATTCGCCTCATATTAATTTCCTATGGTGGCAAAGGACGGGATATATTGTTTACCGCTCAAGGTCTGGTGGCAGCACCTCCTCTTATGTCCTAAGGCGGAGACTAAGCCTAGATTAGTCGACTTCAGTTGAGCGTGATCATCATATTAACTTATCGCGATCAGTCTATTAATAAATGCAACGTATACTTACTGGTACGTCACTCGAAGTTTCAGTCCATGTGATTTTTTAGACTATTTTTTTAAGGGGGAGAATGACTTACAATCTTACATGACCGGAATTTGCACCCCACACACAGTGTGTCTTCCGCACATCAATAAATACAATCATCACCGTCACAGTGTTCCATATAGACTGGAGAAAAAAAAATATCGCCTAAATTTTCACACACACAAAATAAATCCAGTGGTGATGAAAAGCGAAGGTGATGATGAATGGTGGTCACTAGGGCCAGGGTGATGGTGAACCTGCAAAACACAGCCACACCATCACGGCTACAAAGAGAGAGGACCAAATCATTGTTGAATACTCATAAACTGCAAGTGTGACATGATATGGAAACCTACTGACCACGTATATAAAAAAAAAAAAAAACGTAGGCAGGGGTGAATGGAAACAAAGGGAAAGAGGTGTACGGCGCTCACTCCCACGAAAAATATTTTATTATCTTTGGCTGACGCTCAAGCGCCTCTTACACAGGATAAACAAAGCTAAGAAATTATAGACCGTCTATATTGTAAGGTTACCCGCAAGCTTGTTGAGTGTAGAAATAATTGTTCTTGTTTCTCAATTCATCGGTCAGTCAAGAAAACAAATAACATTTCGAGCTGCTGGCGAAGAAAAAACTAAGTACCACTTTAGTTAAAGTGGCATCTGACCTTCATGGGTGACCTTGACCTTTATCTTGTCTTTTACACGATACACAGTCATAGGAACTTTCATCAAAATATCAGTACACTGTATGTTAGGCTGCAGACAATAAAAAGTTATCAAGACCTTCAGACGGACGGACACACTTGTCACCATAATGTCTCGTGTGTACACTTGAAAGTTATTGTAAAGTCAAGTGAACAGCATGACCATAAACACACTTTATCAATTTCACGGTCAACGAAATTGAATATTCATTAGAATGATAATCTGCGTACAGAATAAATCTTTAAAAACACACAAAATGAAAATCCCTGTACTAAATGGAGAGAAATAAAACGGGCATTGTATGGATCGTGATAATAAATACCACCCGGTACAGTATACAAAAACAGTGTTTTCATGTTAAATCTCGGCCTAGCATTACGATTACACCAGGGTATAAAATAATCAAGAGCGTCGCTATTTTACGGATTACATGTTGGTGTTAAAAATCCACAAATAAATTATAAGTGGGACAAATTCACATTACAATGTAGTTGCTTTCGTACTCAATAACACCCACTACTGTATTTAACAATACAATATTTAGGGGCAGTACTGTACACTGTCTTCTCACGTGTTATTATACCTTACTAGCTGCCAGATGCTGCTGCTGGCACACGGTATACTATACACATCTGCCTTATATCCTTCCCGTGTTGATTTTCCTTCAGGATTTATTCACATTAAGAACGAACCTAATGAGAATTTACCCACAAATCACACTCTTTCCAGAGAGTTAATTTTAGTGAAGCAAATCTTGTGTGTGTGTTTAAACTTTTACCTGCGTATACTGTATATAAGTGTTCTGGTGGCACATGTTGCAAGCGTGTGTTTTGCCTGTGCATATTGTACAGTATGTGGTCTGTGTTTGTTTGTTTTTCTGTGCATCTACCATATGCTTCTTGGTAAAATAAAAAGTAAAAATTCGTGTTACAAAACAAATTCAAAACACAAATCAACAGAAGCAAGCTGTCGACTGTGTTATGGACGACTTTAAATGCGCTCCACCCTGGAATTTTTCATATATACCCTATATGCACTATAACCTAGGGCGCGTAAGCCGCGAGATACATGGATATCTAGGGCTTTAGAAACACCAGCAGGGGCAATTTATGTATACTTCCAGAGGAAGAACCAAGCAAGTGGGGATGGGGATGACGGGAGGATCGTAAGAACATTTTAGAGATCACCTGAACTGTTAGCTGATAATACCAGAACAATTACCCCGGGCATGGCAACGATGATACAAACTAGTTATCATCCTCAAATTTTATAAAATACCGGATTATTTTTATGCATATTAATACAGAGACAGGAAGGCAATGTTCAGTCTTGATTTGTATGGGAATACACGTATAGGGTAGTAATACAAAATGCAGGAATATTATATGCATTAACAGTGGGATGATAATTATACGCGTCATTACTTTACTAAGTACAGGAATATGTGCATTAGTACTAAATACAGGAATATTACACACCAATAAGAAGTACATGAAGGTCTGTGTATAAATACGAATGCGGGGAACATACTGTAATGTCCATTAAATACGAAATATGGGGAAATATGTGCAGAGTTTGTCAACATGGTGGCAGCGTTTTGACTATGAAACCTGGGCAGTGCCCCCTGTGAAGATGACAGGTACAGCAGCCACTAGAGAGCAGAGCGGGAGAGAGCGCCACTGAGCAATATCTTAATAACATGGTAATAGGTCAGAGAGGCAGATGGTGAGAGGGAGGGTGGTGCGGTGGCGTCATCAGGCTCGCTCTCACATCCACCTATTCCCTTTAAGGCCCACCCTATAGCCTGCTCAATGTGACCATACCAATAACATTTTTTACCGAAGCCTCCACAACAAAACAATGACGGAAGCCAATAATTGTTACACACACACTCACACAAGCACAAACACATACGCTGGTATGTGAGAATGTTTATATGTATGTAAATGTTTCTATGTAGATATACATATTGATATTAAATGCCCATCATGTTCCAAGCACACGCCATCATGCTGCACTGACCAGCTCATCAAACTAATACACGTGAATAATATTAATGTCACTCTACATCAACATAAACATTCCCGTCAATTCCTGCACCAGAACTGTCAACCATCTAGGCAAGCCCAGCCTGTCGTCCTCGTAACGCATGATGGGCTCACCCGGCTTCATGATAACTATCAACCAACAAGCTCACCATTGTCCACAGTGCAAAATGCTCAAACCAGTATTCCGTGTGTAGCGCAAATTTTGTCCTAGATGTAGAGAATGCTAGAGATATTTCTGTGTATTCATATTCCGTCGTAAGTGGGGAAAAGTCTTGCTAATAAGCATTGTGTATATTGCCACTGTGACCTCGTGGAAAGCCCGCTAATTAGAGCATGTTGTGTGTGTGTGTGTGTATAGTATTCTCGCCTAGCAAGCGAGAGGACCAGAGTTCGATCCTTGGACATGGTGAAACTATGGGCAAGTTTCTTTATGCCATTTGCCTCTGTCTACCCAGCAGTAATTGGGGACCTGGATGTTAATCGATTTGCGGATCGTATTCCGGGGTAATGGTTAGCCAGTGCAGTTGGCGTGTTGTCAGGTCTTCTCGAACTATTCCTTGACAATGGGTCATGCAGCTCGTTAACTTGGGGTGTGGTTGTTGTGTTGGCGACAGCTTCTACACCTTAAATAAATTCACGCCTAGGTAGCCCTTGGGCAGGCCATCCTCGTTACACGAGGGGCAACCATTATTATTTTAGTATGTGTATATAGTTTGTGTGTGTGTGTGCATTTCACTGGAGATAATCACACACACAGCTGACACATATGGACGTGACCCACGAGTCTTGTTACACCAAAATTGGGTCACCGAACATTACACCGTCTCTTGGTGTGCGGCGCTGGAGTCTCGCTTTACTGAGGTTAATCGGGTTTACTGCGGTCCATCAAGTCGTCAATCGTTATGGTTTACATTCAAAGAGTAAGTGGTTTACTGTGGTTAATCAGGTAGATTGTTTACAGTTGTGTGACCGTGGTTTGTGGTTAATTAAGCAGTGGTTTACATTTGTGGTCCTAGTTTACTGTTGCTAATTAGGCAGTGGTTTAAGGTTGTATGGTCGTGGTTTCCTGTGGTTTACAGCAGTTTACCGAAAATGTTGTCAAACAGGAACATTAGTGGCAACAGTTCTCAGGTCAAGAACATTAGTGGCAACAGTTCTCAGGTCAAGAACATTAGTAACAACAGTTCTCAGGTCAAGAACATTAGTGGCAACAGTTCTCAGGTCAAGAACATTAGTAACAACAGTTCTCAGGTCAAGAGCATTAGTAACAACAGTTCTCAGGTCAAGAACATTAGTGGCAACAGTTCTCAGGCCAAGAACATTAGTAACAACAGTTCTCAGGTCAAGAGCATTAGTAACAACAGTTCTCATGTCATGACCATTAGTGACAACAGTTCTCAGGTCAGGACCATTAGTGACAACAGTTCTCAGGTCAAGAGCATTAGTGACAACAGTTCTCAGGTCAAGAGCATTAGTGACAACAGTTCTCAGGTCAAGAGCATTAGTGACAACAGTTCTCAGGTCAAGAGCGTTAATGACAACAGTTCTCAGGTCAGGAACATTAGTGACAACAGTTCGCAGGTCAGGCACATTAGTGACAACAGTTCTCTGGTCAGCACCATTAGTGACAACAGTTCTCCGGTCAGCACCATTAGTGACAACAGTTCGCAGGTCAGGAACATTAGTGACAACAGTTCTACGGTCAGCACCATTAGTGACAACAGTTCTCCGGTCAGCACCATTAGTGACAACAGTTCGCAGGTCAGCACCATTAGTGACAACAGTTCTCCGGTCAGCACCATTAGTGACAACAGTTCGCAGGTCAGGAACATTAGTGACAACAGTTCTCCGGTCAGCACCATTAGTGACAACAGTTCTCCGGTCAGGAACATTAGTGACAACAGTTCTCCGGTCAGCACCATTAGTGACAACAGTTCGCAGGTCAGAAACATTAGTGACAACAGTTCTCCGGTCAGCACCATTAGTGACAACAGTTCTCCGGTCAGGAACATTAGTGACAACAGTTCTCCGGTCAGCACCATTAGTGACAACAGTTCGCAGGTCAGGAACATTAGTGACAACAGTTCGCAGGTCAGAAACATTAGTGACAACAGTTCTCCGGTCAGCACCATTAGTGACAACAGTTCTCCGGTCAGGAACATTAGTGACAACAGTTCTCCGGTCAGCACCATTAGTGACAACAGTTCGCAGGTCAGGAACATTAGTGACAACAGTTTTCAGAAGTGAGGAAGACTGTCTTTAAAAAAAATAAGTAGTGTTCGCCGTGAATGAAGAAGGTTACCCATGTAATATACAAAAAAAATACCGTCTAAATTAACATGTGTATTACATTAAGTGTACCTCTACTGGATACATTCAAGGTAGTATTAATCAAGATAAAAATTATCTTAAAAGTCTCTGTGAATCCGGCCTCGTAAGTTTTTAAGCGCTCTCTCACCACTAAAGCCGCGGCCTGGGCGCTTAAGGCCACGCTCACCCTCCAGCAAATACCAAAATTGTTACTCAACATTTTTCTTTCCCTTTCTGCGCGCGTTCATCAAGTGCTGGATAAGACGCATGGCTCAGGCAAAAATGTAACAAATTCTTGCCCTCTCTCAAAAAATATGAGAGTGGATGAGAAAGAGGAAGGAGGGAGGGAGTGTGCGTGTAATAAATAACATAATTAAAAAAAGATACCTTTCCATGACATAAGTTTATGTTCAAATTTTCAGTGTTTATTTATTTGTTGTACTGTGTAAGCCTAATATTGAGTTGAACTAGTCACCAGTATAAACAGGAACATGCAACAAGATATAATAGTTTTGCAATGTTAGGTGGGAGTAGCTCGACAAATCCTACTTCACTTGTCACTTAGAGCTGTCATGTGGGATGTAAGTGTCTGTTATATTTAGCTATAGCTATGGTTTACCACAAAACTGCGCCTTTGTTCAGTTTCATCCAAAATGTTAGCAAAATTCATCATCTGAAATGCGACCACTGAGTTGAACTAGTAGTTCTCGAACAGAAGACTCATCAGCATCTGGCACATGAGCTGTTCCTGATAGTCAATTTAAACAATAAAACTTTACAGTAAGGTTACATTAAGGATGCTTATGTACAGTGAGAGAATGAAATATCTTCCCCAGGTATTGAAGAATACCTAGCAGAGCGGTTGAGCCATTCGACACATGCATGTGAGGAACCCATAAACAGTTGGCAAGCCCGCGGAACCTTGGAAAGGGGTCGCCAGTGACACCAAGCATTGTGTTGGGTTGACAGGTTTCATTGTACTTAGCCAAAGCTGGGAAGGTATTTCATTCCCCCACTGTACGTATAATAAACAAAACTTACAACATAACAATGTGCCCCTAACTAGAGTCCATAAAGGTCATTTTCTCACAATCTAAAACTGTTTAAAGTAAATTTACGTCTTATCCCCAATGCTTACACGAATATTAAAAGGATAAATTTCGTCGATTTGTATAAGCAGTAAAAGGAAGGCGAGGGCAAACAAACGTGTTAGAGAAAAACACGAACGGAGACAGTTTCATTGATAAGGGAACTTTTGAGTACAGTATCTGCGTCTCGCGTCCACGTAATTGTGAGCGCATAAACTTAACGACTGTGAGAGCTGGAGAAAGGGAAGAAGGGCGAGAGAGTTAAGTAATGCGCAAAAAGACAATGGACACTGGAAAATGGGAACAAGTACTATGAGAGCTGGAAGAGTACAAGTAGTACTAAGGACTATGAGAGATAGAAGAGTACCACAAGTACTAAGGACTATCGCCCGGAGTTTTAAACACCCACTTCCGTTGAAGAGAGTCACGTGTTTCAACCCGCTAAAAAAAATGAGTCCTGAAGGACACCGCACTACAGTACATGACGGGGTGGTGTGGCGGTAAAATTAACTAATTCCAATATTATAAATTAATTTTATTGGAATTAGTGAAATCTTACCGCCACACCACCCCGTTAAGTACAGTACTGCGGTGTCCTTCAGGACTCATTTTTTTTAACTCGGGTTGAAACACGGCGACTCTCTTCAACGGAGGAGGGTGTTTAAAACTCCGGGCGTATGAGAACTGCTAAGAGTACAGCAAGTACTAAGAACCATGAGGGCTGGAAGAGTAAAACAAGTACTGAGGACTATGAGAGATGAAAGAGTACAAGTACTGAGGACTGTGAGAGTTGCGAGAGTACAAAAAGTATTGAGGCCTGGCGGCTGGAAGAAGAGGACGTAAGAGAATGATGAGATGGTACGTAACAATGGCTACCCACATATAAGGCGGGAAACGGGTTATGACGAGACCTTACCTATATCAGTATCAGGATCCAACAAGTGTGGGGTTGTCCCTCCAGGCCAAGAGGCTTCAATCAATCCTCTTCACAACTCCAGGTTCCTATCAGGTGAAACTTTTTACCATAACGCTCTCTTGACCCCATAACAGATAACAAGTGTTTACTCGTCCACTTGACCCAAACTCATATGAACTCTTAGAAGTTAAGTTTCCTTCTTAGTTCCAACAGCTTTAACGGTTACTGAATTTTGCAGTGATTAATAGAATACCGGCACATAGAACTATTTGACCTTCCAGTTAAACAACCAAAACCTAAAACTATGATCACGAGTCAAATGTCCCCATGTCGTGGTGTACCAGCACAATAATACATACACTGTATAACTCTCACAACCACCAAGCTTCATCTATCATTTCAAAAACATAATATGAAGCCAGTAAACATAATAACAACTAAAAATTTTAAAAGGACACTTATTCCACACGTGAAGGCAAACCGACCTTTGAACTCGACAGTATTTGAGGCTCGTACGATCAGAGTGGACAAAGCGCCACTAGTAAAAATCAAAATTGAATCACAAAAGGAGGCCAGGGGTCTCAATTTTTTCCCCGGCTCTTCGTCCACTCTGATAGTACGCGCCTCATTTGTGCCATGGACTAACGACGCACACATCTGACTCATGTTCACGACAAACGGTGTAGCATTTCAATACTTATGTCCATACAAGTATGACAAACTGATGTACAGACGGACTAATGAACAAAAAGATGAGCGCAATCCAGTACATACTTCTCAATTTCGTTTGTCATGTTTCCCCATTAGCGTTTTATTGAAACATGACATACTAAAATCCCAAATATGACTGTACCACCAATTGAAAGTAAGACAAATCTTAATTAACAGTACTCTACAAAGAATATAACACGTACAATGTCGTTATCCCATCCCGGCACAAGACACACACAACACCTGTACTATATCAGCAGTACAATAACGCTTACAAGTTTCGTGCCACCCGTTGTTGTTCGCTACACAATCGTGGGGCTATCAATTAACGGATAATAAAACAAACTCCTCTTCCAGATAGTAAATAAGTCAAAGGATGTTGCCAGTGAACCTCATGAGAAAGGAGAAAAGACAGCAGTGTTTCTCCCCGTCTACCTGTACTCTTACAGGTGTACCAAAGTCATTGACAACAGCCAACTGATATCCTTTGAGGAGGTCGTCTTTGTTCAGCGTACCAGTAAAATTGCATGATAAGAAAGTAGTTAGGAGTGAACCCATGGTGCAGGGGACCACCTATAAACATGGTAGTCGACAAAGAAAACTGGCCAAACCTGCGTCTTCAAGAGGTGGAAACTGCATGCTCTACAACCGAACACCCACACACTAACACTGCAGCTTCAGATGTTTAAGTGATTTCAGTTTCACCAATAACTTACATGTATCAGTCTATGAAAAATATTTTAATACACCATTAAAACAGTTGGGGGCACAAATTCATATGGGACGATAATATTTATGAATAACCTCTACTAGTCTGGATTTATCAATAACTCCCAAATGAGAATATAAAAGCGCTTGTAATGAGGGCGGGAGCTCGGCTCCGGCTGAGTGCACCAAGCTACTGGATGTCACTCACCATCTATCCGGGATTCCGGCTAACCTAACAGATGAGAGTTAGAGGTAACCCTTGATATGCCCTAATACTACGTTACAGATGATCAACATACACAGGAGTTTCACTATCTTCCCCCTCTACAGAGTGAAAACAAGCCTCAACATTGTAAGGTTTGCTGCTCCATGCAACACATCTATAACAGAATGTTACTGCCTTAAAAACAAGTGTCCACCAACACCTATTGTTTTCCTGAGCTATACTGTATCCCTACACGGGTTTCCCCCTCCCTTACACCATCTACAGAGATATTCCCTGCCAAGCTTTCAGGATTTTTCTTTTTCAGTCGTCAGTTCCCATCATCCAGCTCTAAGTCATCCCACGCTCTCCCTTAATCAAAACCCGTGCAGTATGTCCATGTATATAACACATCCCTATTGTCACTGTCCACTTGGTAAGCGATCAATACACTGCAACATCTATATCAAATTAATATTATACACTGCTATCTTTATACATTATTAACATTATACACTATTTACCACCCTTATTCACAGTAACAATCATCCACAATAATCAGTGTTGTGACAGACCTCATCCTCCTCCTACCCTGGTGATGTATCAGAACACCCCAAACTATTTGTTTCACTATTCTGCACAACTCGTCCCATTAATCTCCCTCTAATAATCCCCATGTGACTCCTTGATCACCGCACTACATTACTCACTCTCACATGTACCACTACAGTTATATAACTACATCTATCACAAATTATTTATTTATGTTATCAACATCTACTTGGTTTTTTTTCTCTTGTCTTATTTTTATGTATTCTTAGTATAAGATAAGGCATCAACGATGCATATACAGTGTACATCATCCAATATATCTAGGACACTCAAAATATTGAAATACAGTATACTCGTATATCTGCCACATGTTTGTCTATATTCTTCATTGCACATATGTATTACCTGCTCCTCATAGTAAGTTTCCAGTTACAGTAATTGTACTTATTACCGCTACACAGGAACATAGTAACGAAAAAGACAGTCAGTCACAGAAAGGTTCCGTCTGGCTAGAGAACAGTGAGTGCCGTGATCCGCTGTGGAGAAGCAAGACACAATACACGGGGCCACCACCACGTCACTCAGTATAATACTCGAGGAAATAGACGACAGCTACCCGAAGCGTGTATTGAGTGGTGCGGCGGCGACAGTTTGGCCGGTAATGGTGACATGTCATCGAGAGGGACGGAAACACCTTACCCAGGAACCCTGTGACGTCTGAGTACGAACACCAACGTCATGAATGGTGAATTGTGATGAGAATTTGTTACAACTAAGGATAATGAAACGTCATCGAGAGCAGGGATAGTTTACCAGGGAGTTAGGTGACATGTATTCAGGACTGATGACAGGAATTGACGACGAGTTATCATAACACTCCTACACAAGACCAAAAATGGCGAAGATAAAGGTACCACATCATTCATCCCTATAAGTCTCTTTTAGCTCCTAACATACGAACATGCTTATTTACCACGCCACAATTCCCTTCCATAAACAGTTCAGAAAAAGATCCTCGGCTCAACAAATGCCGAAAATACCAGATAAATTGATATGTGCACAATTATCAGTTTCAAATCCACAAAAAAGTAATTAAACTCGCCTGTGTAAAACCCGAACTCAAAGAGTTCATTAACCTTTGAAATAAGTGCAATTAAAAACTTCGAAAATTCACCTGAAAGGAAAGAAAACTCGGCGGGAGCTGTACGTAACGACACGGAGCAGAAGACAAGGGCTGCCTAGGGTGGTAACGCCACTATAGATGGGAGTCTGAAATGTCCTCACGGTCAAATACAAGGTTACTGAGTGCACCACAAAATGAAATACCCTTTAACAATAACCATGGAACCTGAGCCAGTACGTGTTCTATCTGAGTAACTGGTCAAATGCGCCCCAGATCTATAACAGGTCCCAACTTAACCAATAGGAGTGAGGCTCGGTCAGACTCACTCCCAGTCTTAATAGGCCCAAATACTAATGGTTCGATTCGATTAAGTTATGCCGGCACATATTATGGCTGGACTTAATTGGGCTTGCAACTTTCTTGTTTTTTTAAGAACTGTGTTGCTGTTTCCCGGGGCTACACTCTTTGTGCCCTTCTATCAAATTTGTGAAGAGTGAAAAAAGTTCCATCAAGCTTCACTGCCAGCACTGAGCATCCCCTCGCTATGAATTACTTAAACCCCAAGAAATCCATCCACCCTGAGATAACTCCCAGTAGTTCCAGTGCGATCCTTAACATTGTGTCCACAGATTGGGGGGCAATATTGGAGCAAGTCCCCGAGACCAACTCTTGGTATATCACATTACATTTATCTAATGAAATAAATTTAAATTATCTTGAAATTAGAAGATGTTATCTTAACAGTTTAGTCATTAAAGTGTATATTGGCATCAACTAAATCTTAATTTGAACTGCCATTACAGCTATACTGGTTATGTAACATATCAATCCAACATCATACACTATTTACAAAACAGTATGTTGTAAATCATTACTAGTTATCTGCGAACTAAATTTTCCCCACTAAACATCAATTACATTCTGTATAATTTCCGCCATGTCAGTGGTTTTACACTTTAGCTTAAAAAAATAAAAAAATCTAGATAACCACCATGAATTTACCTGTACTGAACTTTTCGTTCCCTAGAATGAAGACGTTAAAGATAAAGAACAAAATGAACTGCCATTGTCACCGCAGAATGTTCTCTGGAGCTAAACAATTCCTGGAGGCCAAGAGGGATAACAGCAACACCTCCCTCAAAAATGAACTCAAGTTAAATCCGATGAACATCGAGAGAAAACAATGTGACAGAAGCACTCACACAGTGGTGTATGTTATGATTATTCCAACAATGTTATTTCTTTTAAACAAGACCGTGAAAGTTGGTCTCAGACAGTGTGAATACAGTACAATATGTACTGTACCAGGCCCTCAGTACGCGAAGAGGCACCATGGCTGGCACTGTACTTGACTGCCTTCGCTTCCCTAACTGTAAAGTTAGGTACCTATTTACAGTTGGATGGACTGGGAGTGCCCTGGGATCAAACTAGCGACCCATGAGACAAGAGGTGAGTGCTGTATCCACTTGGTCAACACGCTCACAGCAGAAAAGTAATGATGTATTAATTGGTACACAGATGCGGTCTATCAGGAGAAAGTAACACGCTGTACTACGAGTACAAGTACTCAAAGGGGTACTAACTATTGACTGCCCTACCAATGAAGACATCTGTAATCATCAATATCTAAGTATTTACCTTTTATATGCACATCAGTCATGCAACATCTCAAAAATAGTCTCAAATTTAAAGATAACTGAATAAATTTAAAAACGTTTCATTAAAAATCATGGCATAGGAAAAGCAGTAAGATAATGATGAGACACGTGCAAAATAAAATTAGGAGCGACGACAGTGCTGGGAGGTTACCTGAGTTGGTGAGGTGGATGGTGGGGTTGGGGTCAAACGTAACGGTGGGTCTCTCAGGCTTGGTGATGACGGTATCGTTGTCCTTCATGTTGTTGTTCATCCCGCCGCCCGCACCCGACCCTGTCGCCGCTGCCGCTGCAGCAGCAGCCAGCGCCGCACCTGCTGCGGGCGGCGGGGCACTGCCGTTGGACTCCGAAGTCCTAACAATCACGCTCGTTCCCACTTCAGTGTCACTCAAGTCAATAACATTTGAGTCCTTCATGATAACCATTGCAGATACTTTCCAAGAGCAGTAGTACTAGTGTTTGTGGAGTGTGCACCAACAGTGCACACACTTTACATTTTGATAGCCAATTTACGGCACTTGATGACACTAGCGTCCACCTGAATTGATCACACTAATTACTTTACTGTGCTCGTAAATCCTTCTTGTCACAATAAATTCCCCTAAAGACAATTTAATAGTTAGTCTCTATGTACTAATAACACAAGTTTAATGATCTACGTGAGTAACAAACACGAATATACGTGGCATGATGAAAATGGGCCTTTCGTGCCAGAGGGAAAAAGACGTGACGACACACTTTTAAAAACATTTACTATGCTTTCATTTGTCGCTCACACACACGTGGCAGAGACAAGCTCATCAGGAAGAAAATAAAAAACAAGTCGAGTAAGGGTCACCGACCATTACATTATAATGAACATAAAGTTCGTTAAGGAGTCTTTTCAGAGATTCAAAATCGGGGACGATGCTGCTGTTGAAGTTGTGTACATGAGATGTCAATAGTGGCTATGATAAAAAAAATGAGTCTTGGCAATATTAACTGAATATTTAAACAGTCTATGAATTCATTTATATGTTTAAAGATACCAGTGTCATAAGAAGCTCTCATTTTAACAAGTCATAGTTATTAAAATAACAAAAATAACAAAACACACACACACACACACATATATATATATATATATATATATATATATATATATATATATATATATATATATATATATATATATATATATATATATATATATATATATATATATATATATATATATATATATATATATATATATATATATATATATATATATATATATATATATATATATATATATATATATATATATATATATATATATATATATATATATATATATATATATATATATGTATATCTTGAAATATACATATAGTTTCAGTTTAAAATAGGGCTTGCCTACAGAGAAACGCTTGGCAACAGCCCATGGCGCCTGTACACCACGCACTATAGCTAAATATTTCTCAACTAGTCACCAATTGTATTCATAAAGCTGGATAAACTAGCTAAATAAAAGTTCTTTACTTTAAAACATGTCAATCGTCCACCTCCTCCCCGTTTATATTGCTTACATTCTCAGAATGGATGACCAGGGGTAAACTATATATAAAAAGCAAATTATAATAAAGGCTATTCAGATCACAGATTATGAACAAATCAGCAATTCTGTGATAAGCAATTTTGGTTGAGAGGAAACAAACTTTTTCAAAATATTAAACAAACATATTTGGTGAGAGGAGAAGAAATCCCATGAACAAACTTTAACGAGAGTTAGCTTGAGTTAAAGCCAGGCTAAATTGCAAATATATCCTAAACACGACCTTTGAAAAGTGAAAACAGACGGACGCCGAGGATACCAGCTGGAATAAAAGACTTTTAATTTACCAAAATTACAACGTGCCAGAGTTACACACGAGTTTGGTCTTTATTCGCTCTATAAACACCACTTTGATATATGTTGACTCCACATTTTATAGTAATTGGAATATAAATTATATTTCAGATGATCTAAGTTTATTTCCACTTGTTTATGCCGTCACTTAGACTGTTCTGATATTGGCGGTAAATTACTTCTTCCTGTACTGTACGTCAAGCTGAACCTCTAAGAAATTTTTAAGCTACACCTGTTTTATTTTTCCTTTACCATTATTGAGATCATTTGATACTGTGTTCCTCTTCCAAGTATGACTACTCTCCTCCATGGTTATCATTGTCACTTCCAAATATGACTTACTCTATATTGCCAATCGTAATCGCTATCTTCATCAATTTGCTAACATGCTACCAATCCCGCCCATTCAACCACATACTAATGTCCCCAGAAAACCAACCCTAACAAAGCTTCACAACCCCACTGATCTAAATCGTGCTTTAATAAAATTAACATCAAGTTTCTTTCATTTCTGCCACACTCGACGGTGGAGTAATCCGACTCTCCGCTAAGTCACGCCTCACCTGTTGAGCTGTGGACTGACAAACAGGAAATGGGAAATTTTTTGACATGTGGGAAATGGAAGTTTTTCATCCACGGGCCATGGAGAAGGAACTCAAATTCCCCGAGAATGGTGCGGTTGTGATACACCATGTACAGGTAATTACACCTGAACCTTCTAGCACAGCTTCACTATTCTCTACACTAACTAGACTCGTGTAGTACTCCTTTGTTTACTATCTGTCTGTGCTCACGCTAACTGCTCTCCTGACCTGTATGGGTTAATAATAAAGTTAATTTCGAAAACTGATATTGACCACGTTTGAGAGAGAGAGAGAGTTCACAGCATTTGAAATCTATTTATTTATTATTTTCGTGAGTTATATTTTCTTTAGAACTTAGTTATTAAGAATAAAAATAAGGGGGGGGGGGCCCCTTATATACTGGACTCTTAAAATACGGTGACTCAGGTGACCCCTCACACCTAAAAGGTCCCAACTCAACCATATAAAGTGGACTCCAGTCTTATTGGATCTCAGCATAATAGTTTGGCTAGGTTAAGTTGGGGGCCCTTAAGGACCTTCAATCGTGGACACTGCAACAGTTCAAACTCGTAGTTGCTAACTTGTACCAAAATAACACGTGAGACATATGGTACGACACTACAACAGCTTATGAGAAACGTAGAATAGTAATCACACATCAGAAAATACAGTAAACCACCAGAAGACCTACGGTAGTGATATTCGTAATCTACGCTACAAATAAATTTACCAGACAAAAATAAATCACCTTCCATAACATTAAATATACAAAACAGTATCCACTGAGAGCGAGGATATATAGGTTACTCATTAGGTCTCAGCCGCTCAATTAAAGACCTTTTCACACCGAGATCTGTTAATGGTGTTTTAAGGTGTTATATCAGAGGCAAGAGGTTGGCACTATACTGTTTGGTGAGTGTGTGTGGGGGGGGGGGGGGGCTAAAAATCGGTATCACGACAACTTTGAACTCGTGAACTTTAACAAATATTCAGGTGTGCCAGGGAGACATATACACCTCCACAACACATCTATAATTCTGTACATGTTTAAGTTCAATGGTTCAAAGTTGGCATGATTATGATTTTATGACCGGACACTATAAGCACACACAAAAAACAACGTACATATACAATAAAACACAAGACGAGCAATACATCTCCACGTTATCACTCCCGCCCACGTCAGCATCTTCAGGTTCCTGCACACCAGACATTGGTAATCACTGATCAAATATATTTCACGCTAGACTTTTAACTTCGTGTACCTTCAGATGTAAAACGATGAATATGAAGCAACAAACAAAACTGTACCCTATTTTGGAGTGCGGGAACGGACAAAACACGGCGGTGGCCGATAAATAAACGATCCTACCAAGACTTACAAACGAGGTTTCTGTTGAAAGGGACGCGGAGCTCGGCAGAAGAAAATGAATATTAAAGTTGTAGTTGGGAGTATAACCGAGCGTTGCCGTGCACCACGCACACACGGGAGACTGGTGGGGGGACGACAGGAGAAGTCTGGTAGGCAAAATTTAAAAACCGGTGGCACCAGCTATACTTCCTCTGATAAATAATTTCTCGCTGGACTTACTGTGTGCATGTGCGCCCGCGTCCACCTGAATTATTTAACCCCATAAAGTGGGACCGCCAAGCTTGATTTTCATCTGACCACGTTTGTAATTTTAGCATCAAGGCAAAATAAATATCCATCATACTTAAAGTTCACAAATACTGTGACATTTTATGTTTACTGCATATTACAAAATTAATATACAGTATTAATGACAATCGTAAACACTGTACAGCGCAATGTACTAAGTATCACGTCGGTTTATCGAGTTATAAACATGTGACTGACCACAATTCGGATGCCGCCAGCCGTTACAGGTTAGGTTAGTTTAAACAAGACAAATTTTTATAAAATTGTGTCGAAATGCAAGCGCACAAACTTCACCCGATGAAATATTTCCCGTGACACCGGCAGTGTGGGAGGACAAGCCAGAACTGTTGGCAAACTGGAGAATGGCGAAGGTTGGAGAGCATGTCTGATCATTTATAAGGACGATGCTTGCCATTGGGAGGGGTTATGGTCGGGCCATAAACTCACGAGAAGAGTCTTGATCAACGTTCCTGGGATTTTGCACAGGAATTCTAAGGACCAAACCTGGGAATTAGAGCTGTGTGCAACCCTGGTGGATGGGAGGTGAGGGGTGAGCCTCAGTGTGGAGTGAGCCTGGAGGAGAGGAGAGCGAGGGGTGAGCCTGGAGGTGAGGACAGTGTGGAGTGAGCCTGGAGGAGAGGAGAGCGAGGAGTGAGTCTGGAGGAGAGGAGAGCGAGGGGTGAGCCTGGAGGTGAGGACAGTGTGGAGTGAGCCTGGAGGTGAGGACAGTGTGGAGTGAGCCTGGAGGAGAGGAGAGGGGGGTGAGCCTGGAGGTGAGGACAGTGTGGAGTGAGCCTGGGGGAGAGGAGAGTGGGGGGTGAGCCTGGAGGTGAGGACAGTGTGAAGTGAGCCTGGAGGTTAGAACAGTGTGGAATGAGCTTGGAGACGAGGACAGAGTGGAGTGAGCCTGGAGGTGAAGAGAGTTAGAGATGAACCTGGAGGTGAGGGACGGTGAGAAATGAGCCTGGAGGAGAGGAGAGATGAGCCTGGAGGAGAGGTTAGAGATGGAGATGAGCCTGGAGAGAGGAGTTGGAGATGAGCCTGGAGGAGAGGGAGAGATGAGCCTGGAGGGAGAGATGAGCCTGGAGGAGGGTTGAGATTGGAGAGATGAGCCTGGAGGAGAGGAGATGAGCCCTGGAGGAGCTAGGAGAGTTTAGAGAGCCTGAGGAGGGAGAGGAGTTGGAGGAGGGAGATGAGCCTGGAGGAGAGGAGGAGATGAGCCTGGAGGAGAGGAGTTGGAGATGAGCTGGAGATGAGCCTGGAGGAGAGGTTAGAGATGAGCCTGAAGGACAGGAGTTAGAGATGGAGCCTGAGGAGAGTGAGAGATGAGCCTGGAGGACAGGAGTTAGGAGATGAGCCTGGAGGAGAGGAGTTGGAGATGAGCCTGGAGGAGAGGTTGGAGAGACTGGAGGAGGTGAGAGATGAGCCTGGAGGACAGGAAGGAGAAGAGATGAGCCTGGAGGAGAGGAGAGATGAGCCTGGAGGAGAGGAGTTGAGATGAGCCTGGAGAGAGGAGTGGAGATGAGCCTGGAGGAGAGGAGTTGGAGATGAGCCTGGAGGAGAGGTTGGAGATGAGCCTGGAGGAGGAGTTTGAGATGAGCCTGGGGAGGGAGAGGAGTTGGAGATGAGCCTGGAGGAGAGGTTAGAGGAGCCTGGAGGAGAGGTTGGAGATGAGCCTGGAGGGGAGTTAGAGATGAGCCTGGAGGAGAGGAGTTAGAGATGAGCCTGGAGGAGAGGAGTTGAGATGAGCCTGGAGGAGAGGAGCAGAGATGAGCCTTAGAGATGAGCCTGGAGGAGAGGAGGAGTTGGAGATGAGATGAGCCTGGAGGAGAGGAGTTGGAGATGAGCCTGGAGGAGGAGGAGATGAGCAGAGATGAGCCTGGAGGAGAGGAGTTGGAGATGAGCCTGGAGAGGGAGTTGGAGATGAGCCTGGAGGAGGAGTTGGAGATGAGCCTGGAGGGAGAGGAGGGATGAGCCTGGAGGAGAGGAGAGAGATGAGCCTGGAGGACAGGAGTTAGAGATGAGCCTGAGGAGAGGAGTTGGAGATGAGCCTGGAGGAGAGGTTGGAGATGAGCCTGGAGGACAGGAGTTAGAGATGAGCCTGGAGGAGAGGGGAGTTGGAGATGAGCCTGGGAGGAGAGGAGTTGGAGAGAGCCTGGGAGGAGAGGAGAGTTGGAGATGAGCCTGGGAGGACAGGCCTGGAGGACAGGAGAGAGATGAGCCTGGGAGGTTAGAGATGAGCCTGGAGAGGGGAGTTGGGGATGAGCCTGAGAGGAGGAGGTAGAGATGAGCCTGGAGGAGGAGTGAGAGATGAGCCTGGAGGAGAGGATGAGCGAGGAGAGAGGCCTGGAGGAGCCTGGAGGAGGAGAGATGAGCCTGGAGGAGAGGGAGAGGTGAGAGATGAGCCTGGAGGAGAGGAGCTAGAGATGAGCCTGGAGGAGAGGAGAGTTAGAGATGAGCCTGGAGGTAGGAGACAAAACTGAAGTTGAAAGGGTTGAGGCAGGGTGTTGATACACCTGGAGGTTTATGACAACAATGCTACACCGCCAACAACCACCTCACAGCTTTACTCCACCCGAGTAATGCTTCTTCGAAAAGCTTTGTAAAATGCACCAGTTATTCCACCAAGCGTTAGTATACAGTAGTCTGGGTGATGCATGACCCCATCGAAATTATAAAATGAACATTGGCCACACACACACACACACATATATATATATATATATATATATATATATATATATATATATATATATATATATATATATATATATATATATATATATATATATAAACTACAAGGAAAAGAAGAAAACACGAAGTTCCCAAGCGCTTTCGTGAGTACAGACGTGAGTACAGTTTGTACTCACCCCTGAAGATGTGAATTACACGAAAGCGCACTTCGTGTTTTCTTCTTTTCCATATATATATATATATATATATATATATATATATATATATATATATATATATATATATATATATATATATATATCTTGATAAAATCACAAGGGAAAAGGGAAACAACGGAGCACCTTAGCTTTCGTCTTTATTCAAGACATCTTCAGAGGCAACTGGATTACATGGACAGAGAGAGGCTTAAATATACAGGGTGACCTTATAAAACATGAGGTCAGGTCCCTTTTCCTCGTGTGATTTTATCAAGATTAATCTTATCCACGTTTTCATTGTGGATCTACATGAAATATATATATATATATATATATATATATATATATATATATATATATATATATATATATATATATATATATATATAAAAACTTTTAATTATTTGAAGCTTAACATCGAATTTCATATCGATCCGCAGACCCATTTCTCAAGTTACTGAACGGAAACTGTTAGTACATAATTTTAGTTCGAGAAAACTGCAAATAATCATCAACAATTATCAAAATGACGAACAGGTATACGAAGCGCTGAAAATAAATCCGATTTAAACTTGTGGATAACCACTTCCTGAAACTGTCACCACCATCTGCCCTTAGGCTGGATTGCATGGTCAGCGCCGTGTTCATTAGCCAGTACAAGCACCCACAGATAATTGGGTTCTGCGGTGAGGCGACCGCTGATTCACGTGATGGGTGAATAAATACTTTACTCAAACACTTTTCTAGTGAGTGAGGTTTGCTTGCATTAAATTGTTCTGAGGTTATTTCTTGGGTGATCATTCAACAGCTTCGCTAAATCTAGTATCCCCAAGACTAAGGGGCCAACTGTTATATTACCCGCACATTCACTACAACGGTACAACTAACGCGGAATACCCCCTAACACCCTAAATAAACGTGCGTAGGTGCAGTCAAAGAAAAAAAAAGTCGTGTTCCCCCCCAGCGTTATGTTCCGAAATCCACGACGAAAATTTGGGTAAAGTGACAGGTAAGTTTCAAGGCTGGACGGGAAACTACCAAAATCCTTCGCCATGGAATTCAGAACATAAAGTACAGTAAGTGTAACGCGACTTCTTCCTTTGACTGCACAATGTACGTATACATCCACCACTGCCGTACATTAGTCAATTTAGTGTTCTATTCTCAATCATAACACTGAATGCGTGTGAATTACAGAACGACAACCCGTTTCTAGTCACCGTTAGCCAAACACAAATTTGAGATCAACATTTAAAGTATTCTATAGTGATGGAGACACCATTCAATGACCTTTGGCTTGTCCAAATCTGGTGCGGCAGCCTACCCCAGTGACCCACTACACCAGGTATTTAATGTGGCTCGCTCAGTTGTGGAGACATGGTGGCGGCTGGGGACCTAACCACTACAATGACCAACTTGCTCAGATGAAACTGCTCTTTCTCCCGACCTGAAATTATTCGATATATCAAGTGCCTCTGAAAAGCAAGCAAGCATCTCAAAACTTTAGCGCTAGGTAAGTAGTACACATACTTGTTATACCAACTAGAATGGTGGTCCGACAAGAATGAAATTAACCATTAGAATTGCCAGTCTTATCGTGAGAGCCAGGAATTCCAACCTTAAATGAGGATGCACAGTAGTACCTCCCAGCCGGCCAGGAAAGTAGATAAGTATGTAACAAGTTGGACAGCCAGAACGTCAAGTGACTTGTGGTCGCATTAGGGTTCTAGCACTTCAAACTTTATAAATATTAACGCTTAACTAAAACGTACAAGTACACCTCTTTCTAGCAGCTAATATCCAAGTACTATTCTTGAGTCCGAAGTTTTCCCTTGTATCACTGAAGAAAGTCGGCTCTATTTCTGTTAGATCCATCCTTTGTCTTTCACTGATGGCTTTAATGCTAGTCACTCCAGTTGTCCTTCCTAGGGTGGATGTTGTATACAAACATGCTAAGTAAATGTAAAATCCACTACTATCAAACATGTTACGAAGACTAACCAGCGCTTTATTTTTGGTCAAAAACATTTACTGTTTTACACGAACTGAAATTATCTAAAAAAAAAAAAACATGAATTTTATGCTTCTGAAAACTGATCGTTTCATTTGAGAATACGAATTACAAACACAAAAATGAAAGTGTCCACCGTAAAAAAAAAAAAAATAAATAAAAAATCGTCGGTTAATGTATCTTTGCACAAGGTTTTAGTTCCTTTAACTTTTTGATCCTCAACTATTAAGGTCATTAAGATATGAACTAGACTGACATACACAATGTAGTTGCGTCCTGTAACAGTAACCTCCAGTCCCCGCCACCCATCACTGTCTGCCACAACCTACTAACTTTGGAAGCTTTCATTAGCGGCCACGAAGACCCGCCACTAACTTCACTGTGCCACTATTACTAAACTAACATTTCTAAAATTTACTGGGACACTCTCCCGTGCCAGTCAGAAGAAAATTTACACCACCAGCTGAATTACTATGATGAAAATATAACACTAATCTAAAACCTCTCACAAGCTACAAATAGTAAATACGTTGCACCTACGTGATCGCTACATTTTCAATTTTGTGATCACACAATAAGTCTGACTAGGAAAATGGTTGCTAAAACTGAATACCTACAGGTGTCTTACCGTTAAGAACATTGTTACGAAATTTCAACAAAACTGAATTTACGCTAAGATTTTACCTGGCCCTAAGCAGAAAGACTACGACGACCCCGAGAGCACTCATTACGTACAGGGTGTATATATAATACCCAGTATCGTTTCCCTCCTAGTGGTAGTGGTCTTCGTGGTCGCAGTCTACCTGGTTACCTCATCCTACTCGATGTGTGCCCCAGGCTCTGTACTCTACCTCCGCACTAAACACACATTCCGTGTGTACGGGTGAATTTAAAATGGTAATTAATCTGTCCAATGTCGGCTGATTGGACTCTTAAGCTGGGTCGCGAGAGGAGGTAGGAGAAAGTCTTAGCAGGTCACTCAGTCAGGGAAGGCGTTCAGAGTACTAACTAAAAGCACCTGAAAATTGAGATTGACAGCCTGAAGCTATATTGTTAAATTATACAAGTTCCGCTGTGAATACCAATAAGGAATAATAGTAGAACAATTTATCATGACACATTACTGTTAACAGTCCAGATAGTACTCGTCAATCACTTCCGTGCCTCAGTTCAATTAAGGCTTATGCAACATGAAGCCAATTGCCAATGCAAAAGTTAAACCATTTTGAAGTTAACAATGTTTGAGCGTCGAGTCACAATTAACATAGGGAACACATACGAGAGGCAGGAAGCCATAAAACACCATAACCGTATTACACTTATTAAGTGTTGACATCAGACATTGCGTCAACGTCAGGCATTTGTGCAACAAGTCGCTAAACGGCGTGAGAACTCATGGAAGTTGAAGCGCCTCATTAAGACAGCGCTTGTTCCTGTCCATCCAATTCGGTGAACTCACTCAAGGAAAATTTTCTATATAATTAAGTCTGACGTAACGCCTCCGTCCAGGGTGTGAGAAGACTGGATACAGGGGTGTTCAGTGTGTCGGGTAGCGTCCAGTGTACGAGATAGCAAGGCTGTTGCCCAGTTAGGACTGTGACTTGCATTGAGGAACCACATAATTCACTGCTTCCTACTTAGTTCTAACCACCAAGTCGGTCAAAGTGATACCTTAAGAACATGCCTCACTTGTCATTGATGTACGCTAATCCGTAAGCACAGAGCTCAGAACAGTGTCTCTTCTTTTAATACCGGATTTTCTTACATCTTGCCTCAGCATGGGGTCCAATCCTCTACTTTATGAAATCATGTCACACACGTCTCTAAAATAATACACACTGCCACACAGAAGGCTACAAGTTCAACCGGTTTTCAACCACTAAAAATTATCAGATTCGTAGTCGACCTCTACATATGTTTTTTTTTCTATTTGTAATGAGAACTTTTGTTAAACGACCCAGTACCCAACATTATCTGCATTATATTATCATTTCTGTCAACTGTGTAATTTTAACTTTTAGCTGGTATATTTTATTAGTAAACAATTAATTATAACCAACATTAACACACACACACACACACACATATATATATATATATATATATATATATATATATATATATATATATATATATATATATATATATATATACACTGAAACATACTCTATGCACATAGCCAAACGAAGAATAACAAAAATATTGGTATCTTTCATATTGCAGGCTAGTGCAGCAGATTCAAAGCGCTGCACAGGTTTTAAAATTCTTTTTGAAAGCCAAATGAAACTCAATTTTTATACAAAACTAATTGAATATCTACGTCATCAATTTATTTTCTCTCTCATTCAATTATATTTTTAAATCCTCATTGTGATTTTCGGGATATTAACTGGCATATCAGAGACTTATATTCCGCATGTTGCCACCAGGCAGTGCTAAGCCTGAGAAGCAGTTAAAAAAATAATTACACACACACATACTGACTATATGATATTTAATTATAAATGGAATGGTGAAGAGTCAGGACGACACTAAGTGTGGAAATGACGACTTTATCCTTAAACAAAGTGTCTTTAAATGTAAATAACTCTTCCGAACACTGTCACACTCAACAAACCTACTGCTGTAAACACTGTACGTTTACCACATAGAGAAATGAAGAACCGACACATCAAACTTAATACATAAAAAGTACAGAACTTTTTTTCACGGTGAGGTCCGTGGGTCTTATTATTTAAATAAAATTTTATGAATAAAGAAACATCAAAGGGAGGATTATCTAACGAGTATTGTCGTAATGGCTCTTATTACGACGTCACTAAGTTGAACGATAATGGTAAGTTCTTAACTGAAAACTTGACGAAAATTTGCCGTTTCTGTAAATTAAAATGGCCTAATTTACAGGTTGTGACAAATTTGACGTATATTAAGTATTCATAAATTCGATATAAATAAACAACTTTGGTAACAATGTACGTGACATCCATGAACAGTTTTCAGAGCAAGACTGGAAACTGGCGATTGCCCAATTGCCCATGTTATCAAATTTCGTTGCAAAAACTTTAATTTTGGTAGCTGCTGAGAACTCTTAATAATAAATATTCAAATCATGTTAATATGAGTTGTTTAAGGGCGGACTCCAAACACATAAACTGTAATGTGTTTGTTATTGTTCTGTATTCACACCAAGACTGAATTTATTGAGTTCACACTGTATTCCTGGAGAAAAATTTTTCATATACTTCTAGCAGCTGGCAAAAGTGTGTAATTTTATTATTTTAAAAGGCTTAAATCTTAATTTCTATCATATTTGTTTTTAACAGGAATTATGAAAAATTCCTCACATTTAACCGCTCTATCTATATTTTATGTTCAACCATTAATATCCTTTTGACAGTATTGAAGGTATACTGTATGTTCTTTATACCTCCATAATTCAAAGCTTTCTTTACACAAACAAATCTTTACCTGGACTTCCTCAGCATGGAAAACAAGGTCAAAAAGCTAAGTGGAGTCTGACAGTAAGTGCTGCGTTAATGAATACAGGTTTCTTATTAAATCCGGTGCGGTATCCGGGACATTATGTCCATCTGTCCCTCACTCTAGTCAAGTTTGTGTAAGCAACCAAGAACAAGAAAAAGACTTGCACTAAATGTAATGTATATAAAAGACAGGAGAAGTGTTATTGGTGTTCACGGTTTATTTGTTGTTGTTTTTTCACTTGCACCTTTACATGCCACCTCACCAGTCATGAATGTCACAAACATTAGACAGGACAGGACAGGACAGGACAGGACAGGTCAGGTCAGGTCAGGTCATTTTGTTTCCATAACATCACACCAGTCAAGCATGAAGAGATTGACTCCAAACAAACAGTCCCCTACTAAGAAGAATGTGACCAGCGAGAAAGGTTCGTACTTGAGGAAATGTGTCTCAGAGTGGGGGGGTGGGACCTATCCAGCCAACGCTTCCTTGATTACTTCCTTCATCTCAGCTCTATCCCCTCCTCCCTCCACCATCGTCTCCCAGGAAGGATCTTAAAGACGTAGCATGACCACCCCCCCCCCCCTCCACACACACACACGGGGAGGGATGCCAAAGAAAAGTCTAGAAGACATGCACGGGAAGCCTTGTCGTGAAAAGGGCAGTCAACTAAAAAATACCATTATGATGATGGTAAGAGATGGCGTAAGCTGCGTTGTATTTAAACGGTGGGAATTATTTCTAGCTTTATTTATGAACCAAGAAAATACATTATGAGATGAAAGAAACAGTTTAGGCAGCTTTTAATATTACAGACCTTCAACATTACACCCACTTAGAAAGGCACAAAACACAAAGTCACCAAATACACTGAGACCGGCATACATTTTTCCCATCACTGCCACGCTGTCGCCAATGCTTCAAGTCATAAAAAATGAAGACGTGGGACAATATTAATTCACTAATTTAAAATGTGAGAAAGTTACACGGTGCAAGTAAACTTAGTTCCGAGTAACTAACCCACGGCCGAAGCAGCTCCCGTAATTTATCACCACTAAATACGTCTATCAAGATATAGAAGCTAATGTGACCACACCTAATAAACATCGCGTCATAAGTAGTGATTAGTCAGCATTCAACGAGCGACGCCAGATGAGCCCTCCAAGAGCACTTCTTCATCTTCACATTTGCTGACGATGACCACATTCAGATTGCTGCTCAATTGACCAAAGAAACAGCAGGTTTACGTCTTTGTCTTAGCATCATCGATTTCTGGGAACCGAAATCAGAGAATGGGACTGGTAGCTCTCTCTAACAGGCTCTTAGTATCTCTGAGGGTCTAGCCGTATATTCTGCAATCTCTAACTAATGCTATACTACTATTACCTGTATGACCAAAATATTCAAAATTATTAATTAATTTACACTAACCAACCAAATATGCGGGGAGAAAATTTTTGCAGCAAAAAATAGATAATAAATATAATAATTATACTTTTAATTATAATTATATGAATTAAATTATATTATATTTATAGCAATATTGATAATTACCTTCCCAGTAACGGTTAAAAAAATGGCAGAACAAAAATTTAATGGTCAGAGAGAGTTAAGGCACTAGTGTAGTTGTTATATCTATTCACCAAAGCAACCCCTCGCCAAAGACTGAAGACATCTGGAAGAGTATGCTATGAACGTGCTCTGGTAGGTCGAGGTTATACCTGACAAATGGTATGGACCCTCCCAGACGCCGCCAATGGTGGCAATTTGAGAGTAGAACGTCGTAATATTGGAAGATGATGAAATATTCCTGTGAATACGTAATGCTACAAGTTCATTATTGTTATCTGTACCCTGTTCACAGATGACACTAGTTCATCTGGCAATACACAAAGTGTGTGTGTGTGTGTGTGTGTGTGCGTGTATGTGCGCGCGTATGTGCGCGCGTATGTGCGCGTGTGTATGTATGTGTGTGTGCGCGTGTATGTATGTATGTATGTATGTATATGTGTGTGTGCGCGCGTGTATATATGTATGTATGTATGTATGTATGTATGTATGTGCAAATTTGGCTTCAGATCTGACGGAGTTTGTCATTGTAAGACTTGAAGTAACAGTGAC
Source organism: Homarus americanus (assembly GCF_018991925.1). Taxonomy (NCBI): domain Eukaryota; kingdom Metazoa; phylum Arthropoda; class Malacostraca; order Decapoda; family Nephropidae; genus Homarus; species Homarus americanus. The sequence goes on from NW_024748109.1 coordinate 3,417,891, forward strand.
GCCAATGGATTGACAGTGAATTGATGAAATGTGCAATAATATGTCCATTATTAAATATTGTGCATTGGGTTTAAGTAGAACTGAAATATAGTTTTTCTTAGATAGTAAAAAAAATTTCCTCAACATAGCCGCGAAAGCTATAAATTCTCACTAACGACGTGTTTTCAGATTAAATATACTAACTTGAAAGAAAAGGTTGGGTATGAGTCATGATACTGTCACGCACGACACACATTACAGCAGTCATTAGTGTCTGTGTAGGAGGATCAAGCCATAATTAATGCAGCCAGTGAGGTTCTTGAAGGCTAATATATTCTGACTTCGCTTGCAAAAATTTTATATTATATCTGCTGTGGTTTCTTAATTCATATCTACATCCTTGTACGTTTTTCTACGTGAAAAAAACAATTCTTCTCAAACTGGTGAACCGACGACGACTGTTTAAATGTTGACAGAAAAGGAATACCTCTCGCTGACGTATACAATAATCATGTCCACACACGCAAGGCAATATGAAAACAGTTTAATGACTGTGTGGGGGAGACGGGAAACTCCTGTTACATGACTGCCCAAATGCCCCCCCCACCCCCAAGAACCAATAGCCCAAACTTAATGGAGACAAGCCTCAGATTTCTATACAGTATACTGAAACTGTGGCGCCTTTGACCTGCAATCCCTTACATACTGCTTCAGGAGGTAAGTGTTCACTCCACCAACAGTAAGACACAGCTAATAAGTCATCGGAGAAACCAAAGAATACGCGCTTTGATAACCACAAGTTTTAAGACCTAGGGATACACGATAACATCAGAAATACATATAAGCATCCCAGATATTTACATAAAAAAAAATACCATATACGATGTGACACATTTTTCGTGTTTACAACACCTAAATACATCATAGCAACATCCACTGGCATATGACAAGTGAAGTTGCTGCAATTTATTGTATACGATCGTCGACCGTCCGCCTCTCTCGTGAATATTTTTAAACGAGACGAAAATGTAGTTTCTTTAATACCGTATTAACATATATAAGGAGTTATTACCGAGCCCTTATATGCATCATAATCTGGGACTTTGGTTGATAATATTGCCGTACATCTAACCATGAAAAAAAGGTGTAAATGAACAAGTTAGTAATCTATCTAGATATCTATTATTGTAATTTATTCCTTATTATAACACATTCTAAGTACAGGTAGTATTTTATGACTTTCCTTAATGCAGTCTACACATAAGGAAATGAGGTTGAAAACAATGTGCTACGTTATTCCAAGATGCTTCAACACGAACAGGAAGAAACTAAAGGTTTCTCAGTCAGTTAGGACTGGCGTTTTTACAGCTGCTAAAGCATCAATAAACTAAAAATCTTTGTTGGCGCATTCTAAGAATCAGAGTGACTTACGATACTTGTGAGAAAAAAAAATTATACGACCATTCCGTTCTTGCTCAAGTAAATAAGATTAATGGCATAAAAAGCAATCTAAAATGACGATTGTAACTTCTGCTGAAGTACTAAAGAACGATAATTATTTGTTAACACTAACAATGAAAAAATCGTCATAAAAAGGATAATTATTTATTGATGGGTAGTGACTAACCCCCCCCTCCTCCACGCTACTCCGCTCTCTTAGCCACCCCTTCAGCACTTTTAAGTCTCCGCCTCAGACGAACCCTCCCCCTCCATCTACTACGAGTGCTCTTATCCCTGGAGGCCGATACGGCCCTCGTGTTTCCCGTCTACATCTAGTCTTTCCTACTTACTCCCCTACTTGAAAATGCTTTCTAGAATATACATGACTCCTTTTTTCCCCGTACTGTTTCAACCTCAACGTTTCCCTAAGCAAAGTTTGCTTATCTTCTCCCAAATCCATCTCTACACTTTTCTGCCTCCTCATTTTACTTTAACCTGCTGCCTCTTGCCTCTCCCCTTATTACCCCCTGTACAACTTTGCACGTGTGGATGCTTATTTATATCTCGTTAAGAGAAATAACTAAAAATATCACTCATATAGAATAACAAAATAAATAAGACCATTCTTGGTCATTATTTCAGATATATTAAGTATATCAAAGATACATTCATACGTAAAATGCTTTTAGTGACAGTATAATCATTACAGTACATGTTGATGAGACAGGGGCCCAAGAACACCAGCCCCCGCTTAGGAATAAAGCTCCGCGACACAAAGGAAACATTCACACCTTGAATGGCGGTAGGGGAGCGTTCCTCGGCAACTTTCAAATAAAAAGTAAACTTTTCCAGTAAATTACACACATGTAATCATTGTCAGCATAAGCGTGAGAGTTAAGCAAACACGACATGACACGGGGACAACAAAGTGATATGATACAGCTGGTGTCCATGTCTGACGGCTGTTCATTACGGTGCACGGACAAAAACTCAAGAGGTTTAAGGTTGGGTTGGGTAGGGTAGGTTAGCTTGGATTGAGTAGGTTAGATAAGTAGGGTAGGTTGTGTAGGGTAAGCTACATTCTTTAAGTTCAGGGCTTGTCTTAATACCGCCAAAGGTCTTAACAAACCTTAAGAATTTTGGAAAGTCGGTATACTTCGTTGGCCAAAAGTATGTGGTATACAATATCGTGGTACAGTACAATGCTTAATATCACGCTTGACGTACAGTGCATACAGTGACTTAACAAAAATCAATATGTAAATGGTGAGTAAGCATGAGCAAAACGATGATGGCCATTATAAATTGCAGGTGAATCTAACATGCGTCCAGGAATTAGAACGTACTCATGACAAGGAGCAATTTAAGAGTTGAATGAGGGAAAATCTGCTACTAAGTACGGTTTGATGAACAGAAAAAAAAATTCAAACAACAAAATTCAATTCGAAAATTGTAGTGTTCAAGAGACGGGTAGGGAAGGGTGTGAGAAGTAAATTAAACATGGCGGCGGGGAGAGGGGTGGCATGGAGCTTAACGGTGTGAGGTGATCCGTGATGGCAGGCTCTTCAGTGTGGTCTTCCAGTGGCACTCCTGCTGGGGATACATGCTCACCTCCCTTACTTCCCCCACACACGCTACACCCTTTATTCCTATCATATCACTCACATCCTATATTCTCCTCCAACACTCACTACGACTTTTTTTTAACCTATTTACTACTTCTTCCATCTTACACCCACTTCATCCTATAACACTCCTCAAAACTATGATAAATACTACAACAATAAGAATCAGTGTAAGATCCAACTAATAAGCAGCATCATATAAATCTTCCTTCCACCTTCTGCCCCAAGAAGTACTTCTCTAATATAAAATATTGTTATGTACGGTATACAGCATAATGCAGTGGCCTGGACGGTTCCAGCAAACGGTTCGCATCAGGGAGCAAACATTTTCTTTCAATCTTAAATTTAACAATTTCTTGTCCATTTTTTCATCCTTAAAATAATTTTTCCCCTATATGTTGCAAGCATTTTGTTGTTGCATTGTCCAAAATATATAAAGTACTCTTGGGTTTGCATCTTCACTGCTATCAGGTTGACACCCCCCCAAAAAAGTATATATATATATATATATATATATATATATATATATATATATATATATATATATATATATATATATATATATATATATATATATATATATATATATAACGTAAAAATTCGTCGATTGGTAGAAAATTTTCCCCCATATCGTATCTGTCAAAACAACTCCACAGAGACCCCTCATCTTATGCAAGTGATATCAGTTTATATTACACGTCTGCAAATTAGGCAACAAATCGGTATCTTTTCAGTCGGGAGCTTAACTTCGGTAATGGCCACCAGTCTGGTGCAAAATAAAGGTAGCGGGTGGGTGACTTAACATCCCATCACTAATAAACCAACCCAGGTTCAGCTAAGCAAGATTCTCTGATGTTAACTTTACTCCCTAACTACTGCTACAAGAAAGAACCAAATTAAAATCTACTGGTATCTTTGTGCTTGTTATTTGGGGAATTATTTTGATGATTCAGCTAAAAGCAAGTCAGTCAGATAGGTTCTTACATCTCCAGTTATGAAAAACAATTCAAAATGCGAACCATGAAGAATTCGACTCCTGATTTGCTACAACATAGTCGTGTCCACAGGCAATACGCACTATCTTTACAGTAATATCATTTACTCCAGGGTCGCAAATATCACAAATTAAATTAATAGAGGTACAGACGGCCAACACCATCCTATATAAGCTCCTCGGTTAGAAGATAAAAAGGTAACCCATGACAAATATACTTCAAAATTAAAACGGCATAACCGCCATAAAATAAATTATACGAAAGAGTATAGCAGTGGAAAGAGGCTCATTTATGTGACATTAGCGGGTGTTCAGTCAATGACGATTAATGACGAGGGGGGTGGTGAATAAAGGGTGATGGCTGTTAGCATGGGTCGAGGGAGAGAGGTGGTTAATAAGGGATGGTAGTTGTTATCAGGTGTCGTGGAGGAGGAGGAGGTTGAGAGAGGTCTACGGCAACAGTCATCAAGATATAAAGTAATGTGTAACAGGCAGCCACATATAAATAATATCAATAACCTTTGTAGATAAAAGGAGGTTGTGGAAAGACAAGGGAAATCATTATGTAGCACAGATATTAAGAGTACTGTACCATTACTAGGGGAAAATAAAATTACGAAAGTAGCAGTAGTTGTTGCTAATGGGAAAATGTGAGACGCATAAAAAGATAAAGAACTTTAAATGAAGAAAAGGAAAGGACAAAAATAAGAACCAAAAGAAATACATGAAAGAAAAGACCAAGAAGACGAGGCCAAGAAAAAAAAAGCGGATCATGATGACCGGTGATGATGTTCTTGGTGACGGTGGTCTCGTGAGCGTTGCTACCACTGCATACCTCAGCTGGACGTCGCTCGCACTACAACACTTGCTCCACATTATTACCCCAACAGCTGGACAAGGCACACCAACACGAGGCCACAATTACTTAAAGTGTCCAAGGAACCTCTCTGCCTCTCTTAACACAACCACTACCTACCACTCACCAATAGCAAGACCAAGCCAGAACCGCCCATTACTAAAAGGTACTGTTGCTTGTCCCGGGTGTAAATTTTACGAACACGCAATCTTTTCTAGCACCAGGCATCCGTCGAAAGCGGCATCCAGTTCTCAAACACCAGTAATATCAGGCACTGCTCTTTCCTGATACACAATCATCATTATTTTCACTGTGAGCCTCCAACAACTTAAATTTCACATCTTAACACCGTCATCACATTAACTAACACCCCAAGTCACTATCACATACCCCCTTAAATCGCCATCATTACACGTCGTCATTGCCACAGTTACCACTCCCTCGTCACCACCAGCAGTCACAGTCCCTCGTGTCACCATCCCCAGCCAGTGTCCCTCGTGTCACCATCCCCAGTCAGTCCTTCGTGTCACCATCCCCAGTCAGTGTCCCTCGTCCCACAATCCTGCCAGTGTCCCTCGTGTCACCATCCCCAGTCAGTGTCCCTCGTGTCACCATCCCCAGTTAGTGTACCTCGTGTCACCATCCCCAGTCAGTGTCCCTCGTGTCACCATCCTTAGTGTCCCTCGTCTCACCACCCCGGTGTCCTTCATGTCACCATTACCACCATAAAAGTCGATGGACATTCACCATCACCACCAATATCACCTTCCAACACCATTAACACTGTGACTGGACACTTGTCACAACACCCCCCCACCCACACCACACAACGACAATCACAGGAGTTCAGTAATGAATGCGTCCTTGACCTTTTGAAGGGAGGCAATAACAAGAGTGGGACGCTACAACCCCCTCCCCCATCGCCCCAAGCAACCAACGCCACTTCTACCCTCAATATGACCTAATGCCTCCTGGCTAGTGACGCTCACCAGGTTACCTCACGCCACGATCACCATTTGTAAATAACAAACACTGTCTCTAACACTCTACAGATAACAAACACTGTCTCTAACATTCTACAGATAACAAACACTGTCTCCAACACTCTACAGATAACAAACACTGTCTCTAATACTCTCCAGATAACAAACACTGTCTCTAACACTCTACAGATAACAAACACTGTCTCTAATACTCTACAGATAACAAACACTGTCTCTAATACTCTACAGATAACAAACACTGTCTCTAATACTCTCCAGATAACAAACACTGTCTCTAACACTCTACAGATAACAAACACTGTCTCTAATACTCTCCAGATAACAAACACTGTCTCTAACACTCTACAGATAACAAACACTGTCTCTAATACTCTCCAGATAACAAACACAGTCTCTAACACTCTACAGATAACAAACACTGTCTCTAACACTCCACAGATAACAAACACAGTCTCTAACACTCTACAGATAACAAACACTGTCTCTAATACTCTCCAGATAACAAACACTGTCTCTAACACTCTACAGATAACAAACACTGTCTCTAATACTCTACAGATAACAAACACTGTCTCTAATACTCTACAGATAACAAACACTGTCTCTAACACTCCACAGATAACAAACACAGTCTCTAACACTCTACAGATAACAAACACTGTCTCTAATACTCTCCAGATAACAAACACTGTCTCTAACACTCTACAGATAACAAACACTGTCTCTAATACTCTACAGATAACAAACACTGTCTCTAATACTCTACAGATAACAAACACTCTCACTCTCCAGATAACAAACACTGTCTCTAACACTCTACAGATAACAAACACTGTCTCTAATACTCTCCAGATAACAAACACTGTCTCTAACACTCTACAGATAACAAACACTGTCTCTAACACTCTACAGATAACAAACACAGTCTCTAACACTCTACAGATAACAAACACTGTCTCTAACACTCTACAGATAACAAACACTGTCTCTAACACTCTACAGATAACAAACACTGTCTCCAACACTCTCCAGATAACAAACACTGTCTCTAACACTCTCCAGATAACAAACACTGTCTCTAATACTCTACAGATAACAAACACTGTCTCTAACACTCTCCAGATAACAAACAGTCTCTAATACTCTACAGATAACAAACACTGTCTCTAACACTCTACAGATAACAAACAGTCTCTAACACTCTACAGATAACAAACACTGTCTCTAACACTCTCCAGATAACAAACACTGTCTCTAATACTCTACAGATAACAAACACTGTCTCTAACACTCTACAGATAACAAACAGTCTCTAACACTCTACAGATAACAAACAGTCTCTAACACTCTACAGATAACAAACACAGTCTCTAACACTCTACAGATAACAAACACTGTCTCTAACACTCTACAGATAACAAACAGTCTCTAACACTCTACAGATAACAAACACTGTCTCTAACACTCTACAGATAACAAACGCTGTCTCTAACACTCTACAGATAACAAACACTGTCTCTAACACTCTACAGATAACAAACACTGTCTCTAACACTCTACAGATAACAAACACTGTCTCTAATACTCTCCACAGTAGAAATATTGTAAGCAACACACCCCGGGGGCCTACATGCCACACGTCACCATTAACAATTTACATTAATCCACTAGCATTTATTAGCATCTGTGTACATGTAGAGGACTGGCGACGAAAATTATAAAGTAAAAATATGGATCAGAATGATATATAAAATCATACGGGAAAAGGGAAACGAGAGAGAGAGAGACATGGGCATGCATGTGTGGCGTGTGATTGGTGTTTATGATAATGTATTGGGTGCATGTATGGTATTGTGGAGTTTGCGTGTACGGCGCGTTTTATGTGCGTGTGGTGTGTTGTAGTGCGGGCATGGGGTACAGTTGGTGTGTGTGTGTGTGTAACGTTACCTGTGTGCAGTGTATGTGCAAATTAACGAAATGTGGTGTAATGTGGTGCATGTGTAATGTGATGCATGTGTAATGTGAGGTGAGGTACGGTGATGTGACACGTTGTGGTGAGGAATACCAAGTGATGCGTGGAGTATGGTGTAACATGTGACTATTTTTTTTAGAATGTGATGTGTGGTGTGATTGTGTAACGTGACGCGTGACTAAGATAGTGAGGTGAATTGCTATGTCTGAGTTCTGTGGTATGATGTGTGATGTGTATTTAATAAGATGTTAAATGGTGTGGCGTGTATGTGATACTTGTGGATAGTGTAAATGGATGTGTGTGGTGTGTGGGTGGTGGCATGTGTGTGGTGTGTGGGTGGTGGCATGTGTGTGGTGTGTGGGTGGTGGCATGTTTGGTGTGTGGGTGGTGGCATGTGTGTGGTGTAAGGGTGGTGGCATGTGTGTGGTGTAGGGGGGCATGTGCGTGGTGTAGGGGGGCATGTGCGTGGTGTAGGGGTGTGGCATGTGCGTGCGTGGTGGTGGCATGTGTGGTGTGGGGTGGTGGCATGTGTGGTGTAGGGGTGGTGCCATGTGTGTGGTGTGGCATGTGCGTGGTGTGGGGGGCATGTGCGTGGTGTAGGTGGTGCGTGGTGGTGTGGTGTGTGTGGTGTGGGGTGGTGGCATGTGTGGTGTAGGGGTGGTGGCGTGTGTGTGTGTAGGGGCATGTGCGTGGTGTGGGGTGGTGGCATGTATGTGGTGTAGGGGTGGTGGCATGTGTGTGGTGTAGGGGTGGTGGCGTGTGTGTGTGTGTAGGGGGCATGTGCGTGGTGTAGGGGTGGTGGTATGTGCGTGGTGTAGGGGTAATGGCATGTGCGTGGTGTAAGGGTGGTGTCATGAGTGGTGTGTGGGCGATGTGGTGTGTGTGTGTGGGAGGGGGGATATGATGGTGAACCTCACCACCTACAACCTGGTCTCTGAGGCGTATAAACGATCCTGCTCCTTCTCACCCCCCATGGCTTCCTGACCTTCACACTTTAATGTTAACACAAACATACTTGTAAATATGAATGACTGATTTTTACATTTTAAAAAACAACAAAAATAACAGTCGTATAATTTCGTATGTGTATTAGAAACATGTCTCCGCTTACGGAGCAAGTGTGACAAAGCTATGATGATTCACAAGTAAACTGTCATGGTAGACGACACCTAACAAGTCGATACATATCCTTAGAAGTCAATACAGAAGAGAATGAGTAGAATGAAGACTAGCGGCATATATAGTGTGATGAGCGGCAGTGGGGTAGAGAAGGGTGTGTTGTGCTCCTGCCCCACCACCAGGTAGGTGTTGTGTCCCGCTGCCACACCTTGGTGACGACCCCCCTCCCCCCACCCTCCCTATGCACTGTATCAAGGTACTGCCCGCCTCCGTCACGGACTACCGTCAAACGCGAGCGAGGAGATAGCACTGTGCGGCGCTCACCGGCGGAAGAGGGGCACTGGCACCCAGCGGTGAAGGAGGTCCAGGCGGCACTAGAGACAGGCTGCTGCTGCCACCACCAACACCAGCGACCACTGCTCCGGCGCGCGCGCAAATCTCACTCCCCTTCCACAAAGTCACCACAATTACGCCACCACCAACTTCAAATCACATACTCCATAAAGTACCATGTCCATTCACCATACCTTACTACTACTTTCCCTTTTCAACCATCTTTCAACTTTCATAACAGGTACTTACCCTATGAAGACACCACACTTTTAGCACGAGAATTCGTTACCAACCTGTTAGAGATAAAGGAAATATTTAATATTAATAATCATAAAAATTTTAGCTGGGAATAATACATGCAACTTGATATATACAGTACACTAAATTAAACATTTAATATACACCAACACATACACAACATCAAGTACAAATAATAATTATGTACAACACGAAAAACGGTAATTATACCAAATTCACTGCAGCATAGAACTGATATAGTATACTGTTTGCCCGCAACAATACTCTTGCAAAACAGATGAAAATAGGGACATTATCAGGTCTGAATACAAGGTCAAATTAAAGCCTGCTGCGACCTTGCTCTTGTGAATGTTTAAATATATCCACACAACAAGACGCCGAATTATATATATATATATATATATATATATATATATATATATATATATATATATATATATATATATATATATATATATATATATATATATATATATATAATATTTTTTTGGGGGGGAGGGGATGTGGAAATGGGGAGAAAATGCCATCACAGACCTTTAACCTCAACAGGTAAATGTCAAACTAAAGAGACTCGTCTCAATAAGATTTTCTTCAAAAATGTCAAGGACACACTCATGTGTACATTCCCCCTCCCCCGTTAACCTCGTGGTTATGACAGTATTGTACAGTACTGTAAATGCATCAAGGTACAGTACCTTGAAAATAAAATAATATTTTACGCATCGTGCTTAAGATGATAAAATTAGTAGTCCTCACCCTTTAACCTTCAACCAAGTTAATTTCTGACTGTCCTAGTTGAAGGTCCCACAGAACCCACTTTCGAAGCTAACCAGTATTATCTACTGTATATATCATATTAAAATTTGCAGATAAGTAATAAGGAAAGTAACATGCCAGCTACTTAAATGAGCAACGACGGACCGTCTTAACAGTTAAATAAATTAATCTCCGGGTCAGCAGTTAACTAGATATGCAGCTCACCATCACACCAGCTAGAGATGCAGCTCACCACCACAGGAACTAAAGATGCAACTCACCACCACACCAGTTTTAGAGATATAGCTCAACACCACTACATCAGCTAGAGATGCAGCTAACCACCACAGCAACTGGAGATGCAGCTCGCAACCACACGAGCTAGAGACGCAGCTCACCACCACCACCACACCAGCTAGAGATGTAACTCGACACCACCACATCAGCTAGAGATGCAGCTCACCACCACCACACCAGCTAGAGATGCAGCTCACCACACCAGCTAGAGATGCAGCTCACCACACCAGCTAGAGATGCAGCTCACTTCCACAACAGCTAGAGATGTAACTGAACACCACCACATCAGCTAGAGATGCAGCTCACCACCACCACACCAGCTAGAGATGCAGCTCACCACCACCACACCAGCTAGAGATGCAGCTCACCTCCACAACACCAGCTAGAGATGCAGCTCACCATCACTCCAGCTAGAGCTGTTCATGAACCATGCATCGCTTAAGTACACCTCACTTACCACCAATATATTTTTTTGCCGGTGGTGTGAGGCCTTTGACACGACCCCACTACCTACAGTAATGCCAGGTCATTATTACTAGCCGTAGGAGTTTGTGTGCACATGTTTGCGGCGGATATGAAAATCATATTACTGTAGTTTCAACATTAGCAGCTTAATATAACAAACTATTTAAGTTTTATTTTTTTCTGGAAAACATTAATAATAAAATACTTCGACCCTCGACAGCGATTCTCGTCTGTGTGTGTGATGATAATAATAATAATAATAATAATAATAATAATTATTATTATTATTATTCCTGGTTATTGAAAGAACATGGCAGCCGGAAGGCTGAAAATATAGTTGCATAATTGGGGAATGGGTCACTTGATTTACAAATAAAGTACAAGTAACATATGATACAAATATGATATATAATGACTAGGTGGGGTCATACTACAGCGCATTTCAACATAGTGACAGTGTAAAATGGCAAGATTGACTGGGAGTGAATACACTGGTTGATTACAAGTTATTGATAATTTTTACAATGGTTGGGACTGGGCTGTTCTTTTGAAATCAGTTCGTGCTCGTATGGGCAGGATGCGGTTGTGGTGTCAAACAGCAATTCTCGAACGAGGGATCTCGGGTGGTAGTAGGAGCCGGTGTCGAGGATGATGCAGAAGCTTCTCACCAAATTTGCAGATGAGGTCGTGGTGATGGTCAGAGAGAGCCGAGAGGGTCAGTGTGTGTGTGGTGACATTTCACTTGCAGCTAGTTACATAACCTTAGGACCACAATATACAAGGTATATGCAAAATGACTCTCATGCCCGTGGTCTCGGGCTTGACGTAGTTCCATCTTCGCTCATACTAGTTCCCTCCATTCAGGCGGCTGCCCTGTCAGTTCCACCCATTGTCTTGGGTTCCCACCTCCACATTTCTCTACATCCTCAACTCCATCTCTTCCACGCCTGCGCTTGACGCCGTCATTCCTCTTCTCCTTCCATAACTTTTCTTTTCTTACATGTGATGACCTTCGGGTCTTTGTGAATACATGTACTCTGATAGTAACTCATACCGGTGAGTTACCTAATTTAAAAACCACTGCATTAGATAAGTAACACGTGCGTAGTGTAGCTAACGTAGCCTTTGGTATGACACGGCCTGTTTGGTAAAATTCTTCCACAAATTTCTGCTCTATTCACAAAGTTAATGATACAAGTCTTGTTTTGCGTCATTTGGATTTATATGCACTTTATTTTTTCAGTAGCTAAACTTCTACATTCATATACCTAATTACAATTTCTTGTAACCAGTTAAATTGTACATGTTCTCATCTCCATATACTTCTGTTGGGACATACGCAGCTGAATGTTTTAACCATAATCAGTTCACACTTAACTAAACCAATCTCTCGTTCAGTGATTGGAACATTCCTAATCAGGCTAATCCCCGTAAAAAAATATATAATATTTTTAGTAATATACAAAATCCAACTCCAGGTCACTTTATTTCCATGAATATTTATACGTCTCTTTTGTACTTTACTATCATCTTCAATCACATTTCTTGCACACCCAGCACGATAAGCTGTTAATTTCAGGAACCAGTTTTTTAAAGGGAGTGTCCAAGTTATTTGTCCACTTCGTACCAGGTAGTCAACTTCTCATTCCGGGGCTTATTGTCTTGCTATAATAGTAGAGATAAGTTTATTTCTCTAGAAACCGGGCCGCCATTTGCAATGACATCACCAGTTTCCCAGCAGACGACGTTCTCCAACAAACTCACCGCTGCAGTCGGGTAGTACAAAGGCCCCAAATGCCACGTTCAGGTAAGTTTTTAAGTGTTTTTTTTTTTAAGTCATGGACATTTCGTAAGTGAAGACATCAGCCGTGAAGAGCAGCGTATGGACATAAAACACTCCCATGTGCACACAACTCAGCTGTCAGGGAAGACTTTTTTTTTCAGTGCATTAACAAAGTATATCAGTACTAGATGGAGATACGAATCAATTTAGAAGTAATGACATTTTCTGGACTTCGTTTTGAGAATACATTGGGATATATCACCATTTATATTAATTAATGGGTAAATTTTTACTTTAACTACCGTAAGTATTTGGATGTTTACAGTAGATTCGAGATAGGCTATATTGGGTAAATTTTAAGTTTTGGCCATCCCTGTACATAGACATGCAGACTGTGTTTTTTCCTGATGGTTTGCGATGTGTTATGAACGATTTTGACCTTCATTTCTATCGGAAATCACTAGTTTTGAGTTACCCCCTCTTATAACTCCTCATACCCTAACCTAACCTATGACCTGTATTTTTTTATGCGATCGAAAAATGTTTTGTAACAGAAATCCCGTAGAGATAATGTGTCTTATTGTTTAAAGTACTTTGGAATGTTTTAAGTACAAACTTGTAGTATGGGCAGCTAATATCCATTGAATTAGATAATGTGCTTAGTAATATTTATATATTCGATACAGCATTACTGTGTTGCACAGTAAAGCACAATTAATTATATAATATTTATTTACAGAGCCGATCAGCCGAGAAGGTTGGACACCTACTTCCAGGATTCATCAAGGCAAATGAAAGAAATTTACCCAAAGTAGATGTCATTATGATTGTAGAGTATTATCAAGAACTCCGCCATCCAGCTATGAAGAACGTTAACTTACATCTGTCATCTGATCATCTCTAGCCCATCCCCTGGCCATGGTCGTCCCTAGTCCTTCCACAACATTAAATATAGACATCAATGACGAAAACTTACATGTTGGAGTTTTCGGTCTTTTGCGTCATTTTGGCACCCAGCAAGTAAATACACACGATGATACTTGAGCAGTTATTTATTTTAACCTAAAAGTAAGGTATGCCTGTGTATATCAACATTGTATATGGCCACAAGTCCTGTATTTCTGCTGGTAACAACACAGACACCACAGCTGGCAGCCTGGAGGCTCCTGCTCGGCGGCTCTAGCCAACCTGTGACGTCACAACCAATCAGCTTTTCACAGTCACGTGACTTTTTAGCAACGGTAACCCTTATTTTTTTACACTTTTCGGCCCAATTTATTTTAAAATATCATTACCATGGTGAATTTAGGCGTTTTCTTTACCCATTGACTTGCCATCTTACGAAAAAATTCCGACCGATAACTCGTACATTATTTACGAGAAAGGAGTGACCGCCCTGTGCTCAACCCTCCCCAATTTATGCAGGTTTAGAACCGGCGTGAAAATTTACATAGTCTAATTTTTACCAAGCTTTATTAGTACCCCATAACACAAAAGACAAAATAATTAAAAAGAATCAACTAAAAAGAAACCGTCCCATCCATTCGTGACGAAAAAACACAAGCAAGGATGATCATGCAATGGCCATCATCAGCGAAAATGACGAGTGGTTGGCGTGCAGTCGAGAGTGCAGTGAGAGTATGGGGAGTAGGAAGGCTGAAGCAGAGGGAAAATATATTCCCTAAATCTTTCAGCCAGGAGAGGTATTCATATAAATGAATAACAGCAAAAAATATGATCCTGTTTCAACTCAACTGTTACACTGAAACAAAAATATAAACACTGCAAACATTCCGGCACTGTAACAACTGGGAACGACACTGAAGCTATACAAGTTCCCTTATGTGTAATAATACCTTGAAGTTGATCCACCTTAAATCTCGCTCCAATTAAGGAACCAATCAAGAAAATGGAACGAGTGATCACCAGTAGGGACAGCAGCAGTGGCGGTGGCGACGTTGTTGCCCGCACATGATTGGTTGCCGCGTAATTAAACTATGACGTCTCTGGCTGGGCCCAAATATTGGACAGTCTTGATTGGGTAACCTTTCAAACACAACGTGAACAAGACGATGACTGACAGGTGCACCTACACCAAACTTTACTAAACGAGCATTTATATTTTCTCTCTTGATTACATGTGTCCTTCAAGACCTATAGGTCACATAACTGAAATGAAAACAAACGACACAGGAACAAAGGCTGAAGTATGTGACCATGATGATGGAAAAAAAAAGCGCCAGGCAAGGCAATACGGCACACACGATAAAACTCATATTCTTCTGTACATTTATAACACATCAAATATGCACAAAAGAAAATTACAGAACGTTATGTTCAATGAGCAACAAATATGTCAAGTTTCACGAAAATTATCTTCTTTTTTAACAAACTGTAGACCTGACTGCGTGAGGGACAGACAGACTCGACAGGGCAATCCAGTATGCCCTCCCCTAAACATCGGTTGTCAGTCATAACAACTTATAGTACTGCCTAGTAAATTTACCTGTAAGATTAACAATGTTAGACAAAGTTAGTGTGGATAAAGTGTTACATTATCACATAAACAAGTACCGCCATTTGTCTTTTACTTGCGAAAAAAATGAAAAATAAATAAATAAAAAATTTCTAACACGTACAGTCGGGGACAAATTCTGGAACAGCTGGGAACGACAAATT
This sequence comes from Homarus americanus, assembly GCF_018991925.1. NCBI lineage: Eukaryota > Metazoa > Arthropoda > Malacostraca > Decapoda > Nephropidae > Homarus > Homarus americanus. The sequence continues at coordinate 3,433,451 of NW_024748109.1, forward strand.
TCAGGGGAGCACTATGACCGTGTTAGTTAATCCGTACATAAACCCTGCACTGTGATATTTTTATAATAAATATAAAACGGTGCTACGTGTTTACTTTGAACATTAACACTGAGATAAACACAAACGTATATCATTCGCTACTCCTAATGTATCTAACAGGAAGCAATGACAACACTCAACAGAACCAGTGATGCCCCAGTGCAGTGTGACCAGTCTTCACTCTAGTTCCAAGTGTGAGAGTGGTGAAGATTACATACGCATAGAATTCTGCACCACAATGTCACATTAAAGTATCCCCAGGTGGATAACCAATTATCCATGACCAGAACATACATTAAAAATGGGAGTGCACCCAACTTAGGAAAATTATCTTAATACACTTTCCATGCAAAAGGTTTATTATTTATATAATTTAAAAAATAATAACTAGAATAATTGGTGAGTTATCTGAAGATCAGAATTAATTTAGAAGGGGGAGTAACTAGCGAAGGTAACTTTGGTACGAGAATTTTAAGTTAAGAGGGCTTTCCAGGTTCATGAAAATCGTTTATCTGGTGTAGATATTAGAATTCTAAATTATCTTTACTATCATGAGTTGTAAGAAGAGTTGAAGAAATAAAAGCTGATGGTTAATTAATATCAAATATTCAGTATGTAGACAATATTACTACTCTGCTGATATTGAAGAGGCGTTACAAAAACAGGGTCTAGAAGCAAATGATAAAAGACAAGTAATGGCTGTTTCCAACAAAAAATTAATAAAAATAAAATATAACCCCATAAAAACAAATTATGGTAGGCAACATGAAACGTTTTCAGTTGGAAAAATTCTGTGTATTTGGCGAGCAACATTATGCCGTAATGGTAGATGAAAGAGAAATGGGTCAAACAAAATCAGCAAGAAATACAAAGAGATCTGTTACAAAGAAACTTTAATGCAAACTTAAGATAAAGGTTGCTGAAATGCAACATATCGCCCGTAGTCTTGAATGGGTCAGAAGCGTAGACTCCAGTGGACAAATCAAGAGGACTGAAATATGGGACTACGGGAAAATGCTAAAAATCAGTAAGAGAAAAACAAATTAAAAACCAGATAAGTGCCGAAACTATAGACAAAAGGAAAACGAGACACCCTGGTCATGTAATTAAGGATAAGGGGATAATGGTAAAGATATTAATGGGTAAAACTGAGGGTAGGATGGCCAAAGGAAACATGCAAGACGCAAGAGAATTAGTAAAAAGACGCCTCAAAACGTATGTAGAGGAAAGCCATGGTCGCCAACCCTTACCCTTGAAGTAGGCACCTTAATTCGTTAAGTTTGAATATTTCTACATTCTTTTGAGACAAACAACATTCCTTAAATTTTAGAGGTTTCGATCCAAGTAGCAGTAAACCAATGTCAAAGATGAAGGTGCTGCTTCAGACCATAAAACCCCTTAAGTTACATATTAACAGTAAATAAACACGAAAATAATAAAGTCTGCTCAGAGAAAAAGAAAAGATGGGTACAGAATAAGTAAAACAAAAGAAGTAAAATGAGGAGCGTGTCCTTGGGTGTTCCATTCCGTAAGAGCTGTTGTTGGAAGCTTTTTGTTAATATTTGTTTTTCACGGACCATAACCCCAATAACCATTACGGTTCCCACGTAATCGCTATTTAATTACGCTACTCATAATACCTCATTTGGCGGAGAGCACGTACACGGCATCATACACATCATGGCGGGATACAAGTTTTTTTCTTTTTCGGTGGTGAGCCCCAACATAGCCTTCCTAGCTTAACCATTAAGATTGTACACCAGATCTACAGTTCCAATCCCCATCGGTAGGCTACGCTGAAGCCTATTAGGAATGAAGCCAATTTGATCACCTATTTTAAAAAAAAAATTCTTATTATAAATATTTCAAAATAATAAATTAAATTTAAAATAACAAATGTATTTGTCAAATGCACGTATGCATTTTAGTGATGAATTAAATTGTATGTGCCGGAGAATTTTTTGGTTGAGTACCTGTATGTTTATCTATTGGGATGCGGACGCCTTTTATAACACATGTACTGTAGTACCACGGCCGGTCACTGAATGGGGACCTCCCAGTCGATCGAGCTATAGAATAAGTACTTAAGAGCGCAGTGCTTGTCATGCTGTCTCTTGTGCACCCTTAGCCTTCAGTGTGCTCTACTATCCACACCGCTCCTAATGGGTCGTCAACCCTAAAGTACCCACTTTCATGTTTGTTAACTATCTTCCGTTCAAACGGTTCCTAGTGTCTTTCTTTTAAGTTTTCAGGAAGCATCTTCCGCGGTCATAGCTGGACACCTCATGCCCTATGTCGTGACAGGTGGAAGGTCAAGGTCAAACAATATGCCTAAGCCCAAACAAAAGTTAAAATCACATTTCAACCATAAATTAACAAGATATCGTAGTTTAAATCATAATAACTTCAAGCGATACCCGTTAGTCCAAAGACTTTTCTTTTATCTTTACATATAAACATCTGGAATTATTACATACCAGTACCCTAAGAACACATCTGGTACCGGGGTATTTGATATTTATAACTACTGTGGACTAGTCTATAATAGATGTGTGTGTGTGTGTGTGTGTGTGTGTGTGTGTGTGTGTGATCTGAGATGGTACTGTACACCTTTATAGTTGGAGATCTATGAGCAGGTACAAGTATAACTCCTCTACCCCTTTCGAAAACTGTCCCCCAGATGTCATATTCAAATGAAACTTGGGATTTCAGCGAGTTGATGGAGCCTAAATTTTTACTCCAAATTTGACATGTAGAAAAAATGTGTTATGAGAATGTCTGCCCAGTTCGCCCAGTTGCGCAACATAGCAAAGGAAATTAACTGCATCAAAACTCTTTAAAAGAGAACCCCCCCCCCCTTAACTTACCATTTCTCTTTGGTTGCAAGGTCAAATGAAACTTGTCTGAACGTAGCATTATAAAAAGAAAAACGGTCACCGATTGTCACCTGGCAAATGTACCTTCTGTAAACCAAGTTTACTTAGCTTCCAGTCAATCATGATAATTTAAAATAACTAACCTCCCATAACTTGAAATTATATACAGAGCGTACTTACAGTATGAATGAGGTACCGTTATATCGGAAATACACTGTATACCTGCATTATGAGTTGTATGCCTCCATACTCTATATACAGTACATGATAAACTAAGTGTAAACTTGTGAGACGATTTTACTGAATAAATATTATTATTAGTAGTAGTGTCGCGAGTTTAATGATATCGCAACGCCCTGCCTCCTTCAATCCTCTTTGGCACTTCAAAACTTTTGGTGGGAACCATGTTAAAGAAGGTTGTAATATAGTAGTATGAAGCAAGATACTGGGACTATGTCATCCAGCATTTGGGAGTAAATTGAACATGGAGAACCTAACACCTACTATAATTACAATACCACGAAATCTGAAAGCTAATGAGTTTCAAAATTAAGGAATATGATATACTAGAACTGACATTAACGTAGTGCAAACGGAAAATTAAAGTTCGTTTTAAATTATGTTATTCATATCCCCGTTAAGCTTGTTATGCAAATCCAGGACACGATACACAAGTGACTGCACCTTGCCTGTTAAATTTATCATATTTGTTTTAATTTAACATCTACCAATGACCCTCCAACCTCGGAATCCCGAGGTTGTGATGGAAAACATTTTGAAAAGATCATCCGGCTGGATATTAGGACTTTGTCCACTGATATTAGTAACTTTGCTGTTAACTACAACGCACCTCAATGCCCAGCAATAAACAACACCTCGGTGGCTTAGTGAGGATAACAATGACTGGCAGAAGTATCTCAGCGGCGTTGAGAGGAGGCCAATTACGGTTTAATATGTGTAATGAAGCCACGTTAACTGGGTCATCAGCGACCCAGTCCTGGGACATCAAGTTTTAACTGGATTTAACAAGTATCAGGTGACTACCACACGAGTACAGCCACCCACCTACTTTAATCAACCAACCACCTACTTTAATCCCCACTATAAACTACCACGTGAGTAGTACCGAGTACAACCTTTAATCCCCACTATAAACAACTACCACGTGACTACAACCAACCACCTTCTTTAATCACCCACTATAAACGACTACCACGTGAGTACAACCAACCACCTACTTTAATCACCCACTATAAACAACTACCACGTGACTACAACCAACCACCTTCTTTAATCACCCACTATAAACAACTACCACGTGACTACAACCAACCACCTTCTTTAATCACCCACTATAAACGACTACCACGTGAGTACAACCAACCACCTACTTTAATCCCCACTATAAACAACTACCACGTGACTACAACCAACCACCTACTTTAATCCCCACTATAAACAACTACCACGTGACTACAACCAACCACCTACTTTAATCCCCACTATAAACAACTACCACGTGACTACAACCAACCACCTACTTTAATCACCCACTATAAACGACTACCACGTGAGTACAACCAACCACCTACTTTAATCACCCACTATAAACAACTACCACGTGACTACAACCAACCACCTTCTTTAATCACCCACTATAAACAACTACCACGTGACTACAACCAACCACCTTCTTTAATCACCCACTATAAACGACTACCACGTGAGTACAACCAACCACCTACTTTAATCCCCACTATAAACAACTACCACGTGACTACAACCAACCACCTACTTTAATCCCCACTATAAACAACTACCACGTGACTACAACCAACCACCTACTTTAATCCCCACTATAAACAACTACCACGTGACTACAACCAACCACCTACTTTAATCCCCACTATAAACAACTACCACGTGAGTAGTACCGAGTACAACCTTTAATCACCCACTATAAACAACTACCACGTGACTACAACCAACCACCTACTTTAATCCCCACTATAAACAACTACCACGTGACTACAACCAACCACCTACTTTAATCCCCACTATAAACAATGTCCTTGTTACCATGAAATAAAAATAATTGCTGGATGCTCTTGATACTATTTCCGCTTCAAATACAAAATGATGTAAGATGTGATAACCTTAACCTTATTTGATAATGTATCCCCTATTCCCAACAACATAAAGTGAACCAGTGACCAAAGGCTACTTGACTAGAACTCAAACAAATATAATCACCATCCGAGTGGTTACAAACCCTGCCCACGAACCATTACCATGGCAGGGTAAACAGTATATTAAACTGGTGACGCTGTTATACTGTAAATTAATGGAGTCATCAATGGAGACTCGTCATCATCATTAATCCCCGAAAAATCCTGTTATCAATCCGTTGCCATGGCAACACGGGCAATTTTGACGAGATTTACACCAACAATTTATCATGAGATTTTTTCACATGTTGATCAAACCAAAGGTTTAAAACACGTATTAATAATAATAAAAAATACAAATGTGGGGGTATTTTTACTTAATCTGCCGTTCTCGCAGTTTGTATAAGTTTTTCCCAAATCGTTTTAAGGATTTATAGTAAATTTCCATCAACGCTGATACTAAAAGGACTGTCACCATTAAATTTTAAAATTAAATTTGAAACCATGACAAGGCATATAGATACAACCTACTTTATAATATGGTTACCTTCTTAACACAGCATCTTGAAGTCATGTACCCAGACGAAAAATTAATTCCCACATATTTTAATGGTCCTACCAGTCTTACTCCTACCTCCTGCTGTGTCAAATACTGTATGTTCAGCTCCTACTGCTGTTTATTACAACTGTCATTGTTCTCGGCCTTTTTGGTAATTTAGTGTTACTGTATAATTATATTTCCTTTTGGTGTGGTCCGTCACCTTTCTCTTAACATATCACGTATTATACAGCGAGCCAGCACCCCCCCTCTCTCTAACTGTACTAAATGAATTATTTAAAAATTTCAGCTGCAAACGTAAAGTAGAATATTTTCTCTCGTGCATCAGGATGATCTTAAAACTTAATTTCCACCTTTAAGTATGTAGGATGAGTTTGGATGACTGATCAAAGCTTGTTTTTGTTTTCTTCAAATTTGGCCTTTCCACGGTGATTTTTTTTTTATGGAAAAGGGTATAAATAATTGCGAAACCATTCCCATGTAATGGTTATGATTAATAGCATATTAAAGTTATAAAATGTGTTAAAAATTCTTGACTTAATAAAACCAAAATAATAAATGAAAACAAAAACCCTGCCACAAACCCATTCATGAGTTATTTTAGGGGAGTTAAAGGGGACACAAAAACAATACCCTAATACCCTTCAGTTGTGGGCAGGGTCATAAACAACGATTATGGACAACTGGAACACCGAGAAACTATTCTCAGAGAGAGATTATGATTCATCTCCCTGTTACTTCGGTTGTGACTCTTTTAATACGATTGTGAGTTATATACGATAAAGCCAGCCAGTAACACCCCCCCCCCCCACACACTACTGTAATTGTCTCCTGGAACCAAGTCTCTTGCTTTACTTTTCTATTCCAAACGACCACACATTTCCCGGAATCATCAGTGGAGATGGAGGTATCAACGCTTATGATCATCTTGGGAATATTGCAAGATTACCCGTTGAATGTTACACCTGCAGGTGCAACAATTATTTTCTTGAGTGATAATAGAAGTCGATGTCTACATATAATAGAATTATTACTGGAGTACATGTCTACATAATTATTATATAATTACTAGAGTAGAATCAATCATGTGACCGATGAACCCTACAATACTAGTCCATTTACAGGTACAGTACAGTTCGTAGCTACACTAGCAATATGGTGGTATCGTTACCGAAGCAAAAATTACTTTACTGTCGTCATCTCTTATACACCAGGACGTTTGCTGGACAAACTGGTTCGTGGCCTGACAGACATAGCTGCAAGCCAATGAGTCGCTAAATTTGTTTAACACCTTCATTCACACACCAGCCTATGCATGTCTAAATATTAAACAACATTACAAATGAAAAAATAGCGCTGGTTTTGTTTATTTTTTAATTGAATGTAAGTTTCCACAAATCGGAATAAATTTGGCTGCCGTTTAATAAAAAAAAGCTCGTAATTGCCTCATTCTTTAAAGCAAGCTCGATTAAGGAGTCTCGTGTTTTGCAGGAAATAACATTCCAAACATAGAGGTACACATCTGTATGTAGCGCCTCAAAAAAGAGCGGGTAAAAACATTAAGTGTATCGTTCCGCTAAAAACTTAACTCAAATTACTTAAGAGACTATAAGTCTAAATGACTCGAAATCCTGTTAAAACATTAGGTTCCTTCATTGTCGTCATTGTGACCGTAGACGAGCCGAACAGCAGGAAGCTGGAAACACGTCTTACTCTTGCATCAAGTTACAGTTCCCAAGTTTCATTAGCTACTCCCTAAATTAATTTTCGAATAGGTCGGATATAATTACACCTGGGACACTTGTGTCTCAGTACAAATAACAAGGAAGACTATACCTGATAAAGAATCCTGTGTAAAAGTTATACACTATCAATCGTAAAATTGAGTAGGGCACAGTTATTCATGGACAATATGACGAAAAGATGAACATTTAAATGTCATATTGAAAGAACTCTCTCTTGTATCCGCGGTCTTCCAGTTTTGATTTAAATCTATCCGTACAAAGACAGGAACATACAACATTTCTCCCTACCACAAGTGGAAGGGTAATAGTGTACAAAGTTTTTCAGGGATCCATCAAGTTCAGCCAGAGGCCCAGCTGGTCGTGCATACCAACCAAAGTGCGGGAGGACCGAGCGTGGCACACGGTGAGTGAGGAGGGAGGGGGGAGGGGGGGGGGTACTTATGGAGACACTCCTGGGAACGTGACATCGCCACAAGCACGGTCAACTTGGGGCCAAGCCGCTACTAATATGGTCATATGTATCTTTTTTTTTCTTTAACTTTATTTGACGATCATTTAGTTAAGGCACTATTATTACTAAACCTACACCTATACATATGCTCTCCTCTTACCCACTCACTGGCCTGTCCAGTAACTCATGGCACTCCTCGTGGCCCAACATTTATTACATTTAGCCACGCCAAACAGCTCGTCACTTTCTCCCCTCCCCTCCACACTTTTCACCGCTCTCCTATGAAGGTATCCCTTATCGCCCCACTCTTCGCTTTCCTTTTCCCTACAGTTTTCTTACCTTCAAAATTTTCTCCCTTTCATTTCCCCGGTTTACCCTTCATCTCTCCTTCCTCTCCCCATCTTTCTAAACTCCCTCTAAGCTTAATTTCTTTCCTCTCGTCGTTTGTTTTAACTCGCGTTCTTTCCTGAGTCATTAGCAATTCTACCCACTGTTTACCACAATGGTTCCTTTGACGCTTACAAATTTACAATAATAGTAAAAATAATAATAATAATATACCGCACCTCTCTCTCAACCAATAACCAAATAACACCCACCCTGAGTTTTAACCTTAAGCCAAGACTTACCCTCACCCTGTCTCTCTCCCCTCTAAAATAACCTTAAGCCAAGACTTTCCCTCAGTCTCCCCTCCCTTCTCTAGCATCATCCCTCGCCTCACTCATCAACCTGGCACATTCTTGTCCTCCCCTCCACCCAATCCCTACTGAGGTCAATTACACCGTCTCTCACAAACTCGTTCCACTCGTCCCCTTCTTAATGGCGACTAATTGAAACAAAATTAGGCACACTAATGAAGAGTTTGACTGGGACACTGGGGCTTAAAGCACTCTGTTGGGGACGTTTTATTAAAACTAACAACGGTACAGTATATTTTTACCAGGAAGTTTCTTGGCTCGTTCACTGACAATTATAAACTTAATATTCCGAATTTCAACCACTTTAACATCCTTAGCCGTCAATCTATTAAATATTTTCTATTTCACAGATTTAAAAAAATTAGATGCAAGAAAAAAAATCTATTTCAGTTATTTTAACATTCACCGAGTTAAAGAGCGACTTTAATTAAATGAACATTTAATATTTTATTAAAAATAAAAACAAAAAATTATTTCAAACTACTGATATAGAATTTTCTATAGTAATTTCCATGTAAATTAAAAGGTTGTAACTGGAGGTAACTAAGTAATCTGAATTTCAATCTCTTCAATATTCATAGATGGTGATGGTGTAGCAACATCATACATCCCACACCATAGGTGATGGTGTAGCAGCATCATATATCACACACCATAGGTGATGGTGTAGCAACATCATATATCACACACCATAGGTGATGGTGTAGCAGCATCATATATCACACACCATAGGTGATGGTGTAGCAACATCATACATCCCACACCATAGGTGATGGTGTAGCAGCATCATATATCACACACCATAGGTGATGGTGTAGCAACATCATATATCACACCATAGGTGATGGTGTAGCAACATCATACATCCCACACCATAGGTGATGGTGTAGCAACATCATACATCCCACACCATAGGTGATGGTGTAGCAGCATCATATATCACACACCATAGGTGATGGTGTAGCAACATCATATATCACACACCATAGGTGATGGTGTAGCAACATCATACATCCCACACCATAGGTGATGGTGTAGCAACATCATACATCCCACACCATAGGTGATGGTGTAGCAGCATCATATATCACACACCATAGGTGATGGTGTAGCAACATCATACATCATAGGTGATGGTGTAGCAGCATCATATACACCATAGGTGATGGTGTAGCAACATCATACATCCCACACCATAGGTGATGGTGTAGCAGCATTATATATCACACACCATAGGTGATGGTGTAGCAACATCATATATCCACACCATAGGTGATGGTGTAGCAACATCATATATCACACACCATAGGTGATGGTGTAGCAACATCATATATCACACACCATAGGTGATGGTGTAGCAACATCATACATCCCACACCATAGGTGATGGTGTAGCAACATCATACATCCCACCCCATAGGTGATGGTGTAGCAACATCATATATCACACACCATAGGTGATGGTGTAGCAACATCATATATCACACACCATAGGTGATGGTGTAGCAACATCATACATCCCACACCATAAGTGATGGTGAAGCAACATCATATATCACACACCATAGGTGATGGTGTAGCAACATCATATATTACACACCATAGGTGGTGTAGCAACATCATACATCCCACACCATAAGTGATGGTGAAGCAACATCATATATCACACACCATAGGTGATGGTGTAGCAACATCATACATCCCACACCATAAGTGATGGTGAAGCAACATCATATATCACACACCATAGGTGATGGTGTAGCAATATCATACATCCCACACCATAGGTGATGGTGTAGCAACATCATATATCGCACACAATAGGTGATGGTGTAGCAACATCATATATCACACACCATAGGTGATGGTGTAGCAGCATCATATATCACACACCATAGGTGATGGTGTAGCAACATCATATCACACCATAGGTGATGGTGAAGCAACAGCATATAACCCACACTATAGGTGGTGGAGCAGCATCATATATTCTCACACCAATTCTTGTTTGTTCTGTGTTTGCAGTTTCATTTGTTTCGTAAAACCCTTTCCACCAGCAAAGCTAATTTATATTCATAGCTCTTCCAGTTGGGCAATTTAACTTAGAGCTACAAAAATCATTGCGGCACAAGGAATTACTTAAGCAAAGCATTCAACAACATCTAAACTCGGGCATTATTCTTCCTTCCACCACAGCCGAAAGAAATGGTAACCTTCTTCTAATTACAACGATGTACAATTGTACAGTATAGTCATACATTCCTCGCTTCAGTTGCAAGAGATCACCAATTTATTAGGGTTTAACATATGAAAATCTATTTAACATACGAAAATATATATAAGCACCATACTGTGACCAAGTCCCAGGTGGCTGATCTGACTTTCTGCCCCATTTACACACAATTGCAGGGTCTCAATTGTATCTCTTACTTTGACAACACAACATACATACAGGTATATCGTTTCTCATTCTAAATCTTTTTCTTTTCTTTTTTTTCATTTTTGTATTTCTAATGATTCTTTATTATTATTATTATTATTATTATTATTATTATTATTATTATTATTATTATTATTATTATTATCATTATTACGGTATTATATTATTTTTCATTATAAATTTTATGTATTAAGATTTTTTAATTATTATTATTATTACTATATTATTATTATTATTAAAATATTTTTGCCACCCAGGCCCCGATGTGGGTCAGTGACCTGTGCCCGGGTGGGCTAATCCCTGTGTAAAAAAAAAAATAAATAAAAATAAAAAAAATAAAAAATAAAAACTTGCGGAACTGAAAGATGAAATGCATACGAATAATGGGAGGCTGTATACTACCCTACATAGTAGAGGACAGAAGCTTTCAAGAGAAAAATAATAATATTAACCTTTCGTATCACTGATCGAGCACAGCCGATTGTCAACGATAGAATATGGTCAATAGGAAGAGAGTAACAAGTGGCGGCGTTTACCCAAGAATCAACAACACAGTGCCCCACATTCCTCTCCACATCCCCTTTACTAGGCTTGCCTTAATAGCCGCTCCCCTTCAAGCCGTGACCAACGGACCCTATATAAAAGTTGAGCAAAATTGCTGTGGCAGAATGTCTACTAAATCCGTATTGCAGCGACCCAGCCAACTGGACTCTTTTAATGTCCACCTCCGAGTTGTTCAGTGACAACCTGGTTCACAATTATTTATATTGATATATACAAAAGTTTTACGGTTTAATTAACTTAGCTACGAACGAACACTTTACTTACAGGCATTGAAAAACAAACGATCCATCTTATATTGGTATTTCTTCATTTCATGAATAAATAGCTACTTGATTTTCGGTGAAATCATTGTTCCACAACTATACTAGTGAATAAAAACACGAAAAAAATATTGAAGATAAGAATAATTCTATGTATAAGATCCCGAATCTATTTCTAGAATCTTGTTACAAATTGTATCAATATAAATTTCGCTGGGAAAGGACGCAACCTTCACCTTCTTGTTATAATGTAATTACTTTGCTTCAACAACTAAGGTCTCGAAGCGAGAAGCAAGGTTAATAATTACACTATTTTATCAGCAATTAAAAATTAGGAGACCAAACTCTCTTGTTACTCTCACCTTCCACTTTCATCAGTTTTGGTGACTCCTGGTTAAGTTTTTAAACTGTTACTTCTTAAAGATGCGTATTGCAAAATTTTCGAGCAGAAGACAGGTGTTTGTTAACACTGACAAATTAAACATCTAAAATAAACAGGAACTCAAATATTATTTCCCTCTATGAAGCATGCAACAAATATTTCAAATAAATAAAAATCCTACCTTTACTCCAGTAAAACATACGATAGTGTAACCAGTAGTCCTGACACTAGATAGCACATCACTCACACTAAACCGAGACACAATACTCTGTGGACGGTCATACACACATCTGTGTGGTCGACACAGCCCCACCACCACTTACCGGGCAAGACAATGCCCACAAGACGTGTGCAATACCTGGTATAAAATCTCAAATAAATCTAAGTCATTTACAAGCTGCCCAAATCTGATAGCAGATTAGCATTAATAACTATATGGGCGTTTAACAATATTATCAGTTATCCTTACTCAGCTGCTCACATCTACATACGTCTTTTCCGCTGTGCCCTCTCTCAAACAAAAAAAATTAAAGCATATAAATAATTTACTACCCCATCGGCTAGGGTCATCAGTGGCAGCGTCGAATAGATTATTATATAAAAAATGAAAATTTCAGGAAAATATGCAAAGTAGAAAGGGCCAGTGAGGGTAATATTAACATTAATACATTCTAGTGTTGATCAATATCCCTAATCTGGCTGAGGCAGCGTCTCACACCAGAGTGACTCTTAAATCCTTCACTTCCTAAAACTTTAGTTATATCCACCACCTCGTTTGAATTAAACGTAAAAAAAAACGACAATTGTCAAATATGAAGTGTAGTAGACTAGTTATACCCCCCTCCCCCCAACCACAATCTTCCACTACCTCTCCCACCACCATTTTCCACAACCTCCCCCACCACCTTCATCCACAACCTCCCCCACCACCTTCATCCACAACCTCCCCCACCACCTTCATCCACAACCTCTCCCACCACCATCATCCACAACCTCTCCCACCACCATCATCCACAACCTCTCCCACCACCATCATCCACAACCTCTCCCACCACCATCATCCACAACCTCTCCCACCACCATCATCCACAACCTCCCCCACCACCATCATCCACAACCCCCACCACCATCTTCCACAACCTCCCCCACCACCATCTTCCACACCCCCACCACCATCTTCCACAACCTCCCCACCACCATCTTACACAACCTCCCAACCACCATCTTCCACAGCCTTCCCCACCACCATCCACAACCTCCCCACCACCATCTTACACAACCTCCCAACCACCATCTTCCACTCCCCCCACCACAATCTTCCACAACCTCCCAACCACCATCTTCCACAACCTCCCCACACACCTTCCACACTTCCACCACCATCTTTCACAACCACCCCACCACCATCTTTCACAACCACCCCACCACCATCTTTCACAACCACCCCACCACCATCTTTCACAACCACCCCACCACCATCTTCCACAACCTCCCCACCACCATCTTCCACTACCTCCCTCACCACCATCTTCCACAACCTCCCCACCACCATCTTCCACTACCTCCCTCACCACCATCTCCATCATTATCGTCTTCCACAACCCCCCACCCAACACCCTGGTAACTCCCTCCCGGCCAACGTTCGTCTTTAAGATCTGTGAGCTCGGGTACCAGCTGGGATTTCTTCAGCCCAAGATCCATTGGTCTTCTGCCACTGATATCATGATCACCAGGAATCTAATTACAGAATATATTTACTTAAAAATACGAAAGTCTTACATGACACATTGTTAACTGTGTACACTTTATTTACAAAACAACTGCGGTAGAATGTTTACATAATGTACATTAATTGTAACAAGGCAAATACACTATTCAGACTGGCAGAACAGGGAAACTAAATATCTCAATTATCATTGCTCTGTTTGTTAAACTCATTGAGCACAGTACTTAACAAAATTCCATCGTCTCAACTGATACAATAAGTGCTAGATTAACCAAATTGGGTCTAAGATATGACGACGGCACTACGAGTATGTTCTAGGGTATCGGAGAACAAAGGACCAGAAAAAAATTGCGTGTAAGGGTCGGATGTTCCGCAGAGAGAAGCATCATCCTGAATTCAGTAACCGAGACATCCTCTTATTAAGATACAGATTGTATTCATACACTTTCATTAATATTTCTCAGCTAGTAAAATGTTCATGACCAGGCATTATACACGGGGCAGAAGGACAATGGGTGACTACTGTATATGCTCACCCGATTTCGGAACATAAAAGGATATGTCGTTACATTTTACAACTCACGCATAATAAACAGCACTATAGCACACACACACACACACACACACACACACACACACACACACACACACCACCGATACATTAATTTACTACAAACTAATAAAATCAATGAAGCCAATATGACGAGTCGCTTCGCTAAATATTATTCAGCTTAACCTGCAATACGATCATCACTGCTGGACACACGACGATATCAAAGACTGGGTAGGTTAAGTTTTTTAACTCCCAGTTCCACAAATATAAAATAGAGTATATACCCAGTTTAAGTTTTACAAAACTACTTGTCCATTAAAAAGTGCGAACAAACTGTTATGTCACATGGACCAAATCGCAATAGGCCCCAACATGAGGACTAGGACCCATCAGGCATAAAATTCATTAACACTGGGTCCATCCTAATGGTTAGCTTAAATTAAGTTAGGTTATAAACTGTTTAGTCACCCTAGCAACCGAAAGCATACATTAAAGAGCTCCTTTGCAATTCAGACACATTTCGGTGAGAGCAACAAGTGGTCAATACAGTAACTCAAACATAACCAACATGTTATTGTTTATGTCTAACCTTTACCCAAACGAAACACCACCTATCACCTTTAACTTCATAGCACATACCAAGTGTCAGCACAAGGTCACGTGTTAAAGTAAACATGAATTCATTGTTGAAAACGTAAAACATAGTACTGAATATCGTTTTATGAGACAAACTCAATAGAGACGTAATTTGCACTTTATGA
Source organism: Homarus americanus (assembly GCF_018991925.1). NCBI lineage: Eukaryota > Metazoa > Arthropoda > Malacostraca > Decapoda > Nephropidae > Homarus > Homarus americanus. The sequence goes on from NW_024748109.1 coordinate 3,448,673, forward strand.
AACTGTAGATGAATTTCCGTCTAATTTACTGTGCGAATTAAATTTTAGTTTGGTAATTAAAACAAATCAATATGATACAGAGAAATATTATTGAAATGGAAACTATGGGCTACTGTCTGGTTATTACACCCCTCTTCCCCAGACACACATACAAACGTACGCGCGCGCACACACATTCGTACACTACATATTTATATACACTATACAGTACTACACTACACACAAATATGTGACGTACTTTAATCATTGTTCTTCCTAAACACACAACTGCCACACTTGTGATGTGTTGTAATCAAAATTCTTTCCACACAACCACTAACACATCTCGACGTGTTTCAAGCAGAGTTCTTCCCACAACCACCCATGTACAGTACAGTTAGTCCTGGTTCATCACCACCACCTCACTACTGTCTCCACCCGCGTACTTACCAGCAGCATCACAGTATCTCATAGGAGACAAGCGGCGCGGTAGGAGTAAAGAGAACTTGAAGTAACTAAATCTGAAATGCAATTTGCGAAGCCAACACTGCCAGAGATTGAGAGGGAATTAGATTTTGTCGCCGCCAAAAGCCGTCTCCTTACAGTGGCTGTGATTGTCGAGTATCCTCGATATTACTCAAGAAAGGCGTAGCGTCGGCTGTCATCAAATCTGACTGCCTTCGTCTTTCCAGTATGTCAGTCTGTTGTGATTTACTATCAGTAAATTGGTTTTGTATGGGAATAAATTTTAATACATGTCATTATTTGACATAAACCCAGCAATAAGATAACAAAGCGCGCGCGCACACACACAATCACGGCCGTTGAAAAATATTCCGACTACAGAACCATGGCAAAGTAATGGGAAAAATAAAGGACGAAGCCTTTATGTAACTCAAATTGAATTTCGGTAACAAATTCAATTCTCCGTGAAAATCTAAACAAAGTAACTCGCTAAATTTCCAGTTAATGTCAGTCACTCTACAAGCATATGACGTAAACCGGTGGTTTGTATCGCAACACGTGAAAAAATGAACAATACCTATAAGACAGATAAACATATAAATGTATACATTATCATTAAGGTTTTACAGCCATTTTCCATGCTTGGCTGGGTTAGTCATGGTTAAAACCAGAAAGGGATGCCTCCCCGCTCTCATCACATTAAACCCAGGCCACTGCGAACAGCTGGCAAAGCGTAGTAACTCCGAGGTAAACGACTACCAATACACCAAGATTTACAACTTCCTCCATAATAATACACTGTACACATATGCAAAAAATAATAATTACTCCGTACACACACCGTAACATAGTCCCTACCACAGGTAAAGCATCTTCCACAAGTTTCCATTGATCTGACTCTATGCACGACCATGGCTTGTGCGCAATCTTGGATACCTGGTGTGATTTATAAAACATCACTTTATGTACGACACAAACCAACTCGATATAAATCAAGTAAATAATAAGGTAAGATTAGTATGTCTTTGGATTAGATGAGGTTAAGTTTGAATGGTTTGCAGCAGCTATTAAACAGGGGGGTACTACCGCCTGGGAAGATATTGGAAGCATATTGTGTTGTCTAATGGTAGACCCTGCTGCCAAATGGCATCACGAAATTTGTGACCAAGTCCCAGGTTGCTGATCTGACTTTCTGCCTCATTTACACACAATTGCAGGGTCTCAACTGTTTCACTTACTATTAACAACACAACATACCTGTACATATATTGTTTCTCACCCTTGATCTTTTTTTATGGTTCATTATTATTATTACTATTGCAGTTATTATTTTATTATTTGTATTTGTGCATTTTTTATTAAACAATTTACTTATCGGAATTATTATCATTATTATTACATTTTCGCCCGCCAGGCCCCGATGTAGGTCAGTGACTTGTGCCAGGGTGGGCTAATCCCGTAAAAATAAAAAAATAAATAAATAAAAATAAAAAAGCCACCCACGATTCTAAGATCGAACAGATTCCACAATCTGTGGCAACAATTCAATTTAGTGAAAATCGTCGTTGTGGAGATTGGTTGCTCTTCACCACCAGAAAGTTCCACAAGGTAATGTGGAGGTGAACACCCATTATGTCACTAACCAGATAATTCACTTCCGCACTATTCAGCAAATCCCAGAATCCTGACTTGACTTGAAATTTCATTAGCACTAATTGCTTATTAGCGCGACGCTTCACCAGTCTCATACACCGTTAATACAGATACAGTATACGTTCATTGCTGGTCGTTTCCAATATTCCACGGTGTACTACACTTGGATATTTTGATAGAATACATACGAGGGTATAGAACAAATAACCCATCAGAGCTCACACACCACATTTTTCTTCCCATAAAAACACTTTTCTAGACAGTATTCAAAAATCTTATTGTTCATACAATGCAAGAGCAGAGCTCTTAAGAAACAACCTTAAGTAAGGCTTTTAAATTATGTTACAATAAGAAATTTTGTAATCACTGTGTAGATGGAGTTGATCAGTAATGATGGCCTGCCAACAAGTCCTCCAGGCCAGCGATCACGACTATGATCAGCATCAATGTTTAAAGGTTAGGAAAATGAGTATCATTCGTTAACTGAATACAGTACATCGATTAGCAGCAAAATTATGGCGAGACTACATGAACTACAGTAGATACCAACAGTAAGAAGACAAAACTAACTTTGAGAATCTTGTGGGAACGACTTTCTAACGACTATCTAACATAATTTACTTTGGTGCTAATAAACCAGCTAAGTGCCTTTTTACATTTTCAGTTACATGAAACATTCATCGTCTTAAATAAAAAGAAAAGACCCAGATTTGGTTGACTCCTAATCATCAAAAGATCTAGCATAACGCCAACTAGAGAAGTGTATTGGGGCAGATTTCCGGTCTAACTGTTGACCTTTTTTTTATGTATGTCACATCATAATTGTGATGTTTATTAATAATCATCTTCGTGTTATCACAATTCCTAACAGATATTGCTTCCTTAGTAATGTTACCGTAAGTAAAGTCATATACTGTACTCGTATGGTGTGATCACCCCGGGGTTCATCAGCTTAGCGGGAACAAGCCTACTTGTTAGATAGATTGCTCATACATCCACAGTCAGCTTCCTAGTGTTCGTTCAAGGCCTGTACTGTACTGTATATTCTCACCCAAAAGTTCGTTAACTCTCCCAGCCAGCTATTGCTGTCAACAGCAACAGTCTTCCTGTCCTCAGCCTACTGTTCCGTGGACTGAGTGTCAAGAGATCCTGTCACCAACATACAACCTGCGGTCCGTATATTCCATAATGGGTATGACATGATTCTCTCTCATAAATGGAATCGTGTTTCAACAATGGTTAAGTTCGGGGAGTTTTCCACCTTGATTCATTAAAAAAAAATACTGTCAAACGACCACCATGTTATCGTCAACATATTCGACCTTCCCTAGCCAAGGTGACGTTGGCTCAAGCTGGTGGCGGAAGTAAGACGTGTTCTGGTGGAGAAAACTACACCCAGAATGCTCAAAAATATATCACAAGTGCTCAAAAAATATATTACAAGTGCTCAAAAAATATATTACAAGTGCACAAAAAAAGAAACACAAACCCGCTTATTTTGAGAAATACACACAAAAAAGACGTTAACACATTGTGCAAAAAAAAAAGACCCGTAATTTCAGTGTTCTGATGTATTTTTGGGTGATTTTGGCGATCCCTGGGGCCAAAGGTGAATGGGTCACCCATGTCCATAACACACGTTCCCAAATTCTGGCGCTCTTGCGTTTATTAGTCCTCTAAAACATAACGCTACAGAATTAGTAACTCCAACCATTCTTTGTTCCCAGACAGAGACACCCTGCTGTGTCACTTGGGTTCGGGTGCCATGGCACTGACTCCGCCCACGGTAATGTGTGACCATTCACAATGCAAAAAGAAGGCCCATATACAATGAATAAGACCTTGTGATTGGAGATTGAAATAGTGTAATTGGGGGTGAGCTCTGAGTAACCACGACTTTTCAGTGTATGCTTGGGGTAAACTGTGTGGAATTTTCCTAAAGTTGTAGGTCGTGTGTAGCGGTGAAGGAAACAAGACAGTGGCTTTCCGTACGTACTCAAAGTGTTTCTCTCTCATTGTCCTGCAGAAAAAAGTATATGGGTGTCGGCATCCGTGGTAAGCTATGATAGGGATACAGGATACAATCGAATATTGTTCTATTTCTTAAATCAAATAATTAATTAGTTCTTCCCCTTTATCATGCACTAACCTACTAATTATAATTAACCTGAGTCCCATCCCCACCTCCCAGTCCCTGATGGGCGAAAAGATGTTTCCTAGTTCTCACGAAGACAGAAGTACAGTGGGATTATTGATAAAATGTGTAGATTTATTTTTTTAATATCACATCCTTCAAATATTGATTACACTTCAATAATTCTTTAAAGGGTAAACAGTAAACAACGAGCAGGCGCTGGCCACCCGCTTCTGATGTTACCGGACAAGCTATATTTATACCCAGAAGTATATCACGTGATTAATATGTTTAAAAGACTTTGACGAGACTTTCTTGCGTCGCCGAATGCGTAACAATTAATTTACTGTGTCAATCGTTGATGTGTGAGTTTGCATAATTTTGAGTAGGATTCATTTAGCCATATGGTGGCAAAGGAAACAGGGACAGACACACCTTTACTCCAAGCACTTCTTTCGAAAAAGTTCGTCGACAAAACTTCAGGAGGAAAGCTGTCCCTGGCCTAGTGTTTCCTCTGCTTACTTTTCCACACAGCACGTGCCTGAGTACATGTCTTTATCATGTTTATGTTTCTACAGCGACAAGCTCCAACCCTCTGGTGACAATACCAATATCCTGTGTCTATAACACGGCGTTCTCCACACTTATTCCCCGGGATTACGCCAACGGCCGAACACTGGGGTAGACATAACTACAGTTTGGGGTTCAAGGCACCGGATTGCAGAGCAAAACGTTTTAGGTCTGAGAATTTTTTTTAAATAACTGACTGCGAATAAGGTACACAAATAATGGCTCCACAATTATGACTGGCCAAGACAAAGAGAGACGTTTCAATACAGTATACAAATTTCCACAATCAACTGGCTATAACAATATAAATCTGCATTCATGCAATTGTAGCTGTTCTATGCCCCCCCACAACTTGGAGAGTTGCCAACAGCACCCGACTGGCCGCCCCATATTCCTTTGGCGTAACTGAGCGATGGCAAAAGGTAGCTATATCATTACCATCTTTAAAACACTCGCAGGAAGAAGATAAGCATCGATGCTGGCATATCATCCATTTAATGAAAACAAACATGTCATCTAAATACAAGAATAAATTAATTACGGAATTCGTGAGACCTGGCATGGCGAAAAATATGGTAAAACTCCTAAAGGGCAATTACACACACACACATACTGTTAATCACACAACCATCACATTCAGCTATCCGTAACCACGCCCACCTACATGACCACCTGTTTTCGCGGTTCTGATTTCTCAGTTCATGGCAGGAGCAACTGAGACGGACCTCCTTATAATGGAAGCCTTGCATCAGTATAAAGTAAAGCCACCCATTTGTGATTTGGCTTCCTGTAAATTTTTGTTTTTCACACTAAGGCTCGTCTAAATTAAGGTAATACCCCATGTTATTTTAGTGGGTTTTTTTTTTTTTTTAGTTTTGTACGTAGGTCTCGTCATTTTTGTGTATTAAATTATAATGCTCTTTTTTTTAATTTTGCGGAAGGTAAATTTTGGTATAATGTTACGTTTTTATTGTGTATCACCTGTATTATTTAAACATTTTAAAACTTTGTTTTCTAGGCTCTGGTGGAAAATGATTTTCCGAAACGTTAGTGATTAAAGAAACCCAACTTAAAGATGTATGTGTTTTCCCTGGTTCTCTCTTCGTTATGAAACTACGCTTTCCATGTAACAAGTCCATTGCTGAAGTTATATATATATATATATATATATATATATATATATATATATATATATATATATATATATATATATATATATATATATATATATATATATATATATCTTGATAAAATCACACGGGAAATTGAAACAACGGAGTACCTTAGCTTTCGTCTTTATTCATTATGACCTGACCTCATGTTTTTAGGTCACCCTGTATATTTAAGCTTCTCTCTGTCCATGTAATCCAGTTGCCTCTGAAGATGTCTTGAATAAAGACGAAAGCTAAGGTACTCCGTTGTTTCCATTTCCCGTGTGATTTTATCAAGATTTATCTTATCCACGTTTTCATTGTGGATTTACATGATATATATATATATATATATATATATATATATATATATATATATATATATATATATATATATATATACATATAAAAATACTAACGAATTCTGGGCGACTCCTGTCTGCTCTAAGGACACTGAAATGACCAATATATTAGAGTGTGTAGACTGTAGAGGATGTGTACGGAGTTAAGAGCACGTCTTTGTTATAGAAAAAATAGTACAGTAATACCCCGCTTAGCGCGATTTCACGTATATGCGGTGCCTCGCCAGAGCTGAACTTTCACTTAACGCGGGTTTTTTCCACATATACGTGCAGAGTGTCCGGCTCGAGAGATATTTTTAGATTCGCCCCTCCCCCACCCGCCACCCTGCCTGCCTGCCTGTTTGTTTTAGCTCATAAAATTCATACAAATTACCCGGCCAGAATATAATTTACATTGCTGGAATTCTTACAATATGATGATCATTTTGAATATAAACATCATAGATTTTGCATTAGACATACAAATTTTAGAGATAATGTTTACTCTGAGTAAATATGTTATTTTTTGTGCAAAATATATGACATTTGTATTCAAAATATTTCTGGTCTTACAAGGAATCCAGCAATGTCAATTATATTATCCTAACTTTAGTTTGAGGTATTATTTATTACTAAAAAGGTAAATATTCTGGTTTTCCCACACATCTGGTAGGGACGGTTGGTGGGGGGGGGGGGGAGGGAGGGACCGACCGACCATCTGTTACCGTGTGAAGAATATTTTTTTTTTATTAACTGAAGATATTTGTTTTAGCTCATAAAATTCATACAAATTACCCGGTCAGAATATAATTTACATTGCTGGAATTCTTATAATTTGATGATCATTTTGAATATAAACATCATAGATTTTGCATTAGACATACAAATTTTAGATGTAATGTTTACTCTGAGTAAATATGTTATCTTTTGTGCAAAATATATGACATTTATATTCAAAATATTCCTGGTCTTACAAGGAATCCAGCAATGTCAATTATATTATCCTAACTTTAATCTGAGGTATTATTTAATACTAAATGTTAAAATTTAGTTTTTTCACCCAACATCTCTTGAAGGGAGGATTGGTGGGGGGTGGGGGGGGAGGGTTGGGACGGACCTGGTTGGAAGAGGGGGGAGGCAAGGTGGGGTACTTTGATTGACAGATAGTGTCGTGAAGAATATTTTTTTTTTTTATTAACTGAAGATATTTGTTTTAGCTCATAAAATTCATACAAATTACCCAGCCAGAATATAATTTACATTGCTGGAATTCTTACAATTTGGTGATCATTTTGAATATAAACATCATAGATTTTGCATTAGACATACAAATTTTAGATATAATGTTTACTGAGTAAATATGTTATCTTTTGTGCAAAATATATGACATTTATATTCAAAATATTCCTGGTCTTACAAGGAATCCAGCAATGTCAATTGTATTATCCTAACTTTAGTTTGAGGTATTATTTATTAAAATTTAGTGGTTTTCCCCCCAAAATTTCTCAGAGAGGGAAGAGCCAGCAGTGTAGTGTGAGAAGAGGGGGAGGGAGTTGAGTCCATTATTTGAATGGACATTAACTTGGCGACTGTATTTCTCTATTTCTCTTAAGTATTAATTGCGTGCATGTACCATCATAAAATTAAGATGTTATTTTTACTAGAACATAGGTATTGTGTCGGAAAAAGTGGAGTTTGGGGGTCGGGCCAGTTTCTATTGGAATTAATCCCATATGTTCTGTTGTTCACTTAGTGCTGTTTTCACACGGTACCCTATGGGTTTTATTGACCGCGTTAAGCGGGGTACTACTGTATTGTATAATTTACTCCGTCTAGCACAGGGGTTCTCAACCAGGGGGGAATTCAGGTTTTCAGGGGACTGATTCGGGAGCAAGAGATATGTTCGATGAGAAATCAATCACAGAATTTTGGCCCTTGATGTGTGATTCCTACCCAAGTGGCAGAAAGAGCTATCCGTGCATTGCTTCCGTTTGTGTCGACATATCTTTGTGAGTCAGGATTTTCAACTCTGTTGCAAATTAAAACGAAGCAACGTAGTAGATTAGAGGTAGAAAATGACCTGCGTTGTGCCCTTTCAAGCACTCCTCCGCGTATCCCAGAATTGGCGAAGAAAAAACAATCACAGGTTTCTCATAAAATTAATTACAAATTTACAATATCCTGGTATTCTATTGAACTTTTTGTTTATTGCATTATGCTTCAGTTTGGTCTGTTAAGTAATTTGCATTATGCTTCAGTTTGGTCTGTTAAGTAATTCATTATAAATATAAAAAAACTATTTTACTTTTATTCAAGTTTTATAAATCCATCAACATTTTCAATTGGCATTTAATTTGTAAAACTCCACTATAAAAATAATCCATGTAAAATTGTAAATGTATATGTACTAATATGGAAAAAATAAAGGATTTTCAGTATTATATGCATATTATTTGGAATGCACTTTTTGAGGCAGACAATCTTGGAAAGGAGGGGGGAATGACATTCTGACATATGGTGAAAGGGGTGCATGGGGCAAACAAGGTTGAGAACCACTGGTCTAGCACCACTAAATCCACCGTCAACCTACCAACAACTTGTTTATCTCTCCGCCGCGCTAACACCAGCAACGGATATGGAAGTATTTACAAATACAAAGCCTTGGCTGTCCAGTACATACAGATTTACATGAAATTAGTTACAATTAATGATTAACTCACAAAATACATCTGAATTCTAATAATATCACATCAAACACCACCATTATTACCTGTACCACCAGTCTCTCACTATCTTGTTGCAATCTACATTTCAATGACAGCCTGCCCTCCCTGCCCTCCCGCACACACCCACTTGCACTGTTTCATGAATATACTAATGGCTGGCCTCCCATCAACCCCCCCCCCCCCCATCTGCTTACTGACGACACTAACCGCAATTTTAAAATTCTGTAACATCAATATTCACCTATTCATTTAGTTTTCCAAAAATAAAAGAAATGGAGTGAATTCACCAAGAATATCATGGCAGGGATAAAGATAGACTGTAACAGAAATAATATTAAATACAAAAATGCTGGCGCCAGTGGGACTTGAGACTGACTGGAAAGTCATTTGCATATATATTGTGCGGGCGTCGATTTACGTGGTCCCCAAACAGTACATACGCGATTGTCTACGCTTTACTTGGCTACCAACAGAATTAAGACACGATTCAATTATATGAGGAAAAGTTGGAGGGAAAAACTCTACAACCAATGTTCAATTGGCAAATGATCACTAAAGCGCCAAAACCGACAATCTGAAATAGCCTATCAACAAGTTGTTGTTGTTTTTTTTTTTTTTTTTTTTTACGGGGATTAGCCCACCCGGGCACAGGTCACTGACCCATATCGGAGCCTGGGGGCTGAAAATGTAATAATAATAATAATAATAATAATAATAATAATAATAATAATAATAATAATAATAATAATAATAACTGTACTTGTACTTACCAAACACACTGACAACTATGGACAACTGGACTCCCTGAACATTACATATGCAGGTAAGTGCTTTCACTGTACTTATTAATACAGTACTCCCTCTTTATCGACGGATTTTTTATCGGCGGTTTCGATTATCGACGGATTATTTAGCCGGGATTTTTATTTTGGCTTTATTTGAACTCCGCGGGCCTTGTTTGTACTTTCGCCGCTAGGCGGCACTAGTGGCGTGACTAGCGCCTACCCGCGGCCCGCCTTCCCTGAACACAAACATCAGCCAAGCCGAGTGGGCAACAGTCTTTGATTTTCAACTTTTGCTGGTGATTCATCACATGAACTTATATCACTATGCCTCCCAAACGACCTGCTGCTCCCTCTGGATCTACACCTAAGAGGGCAAGACGAGTGCTGACGCTGAATGAGAAGAATGAAGTGCTGAAACAACTCGACAGCGGTATGAGCTATGCAGCTGTTGGCCGCCACTTTGGGCTCAACGAATCCAGTGTGCGTGGAATTAAACGACGTGCAAAGGATCTGAAGCACGCTTTAGCTTCAAGTGCACCAGTGACATCAAAAGTGACAAGCCATGTGCGTGATGATGCCCTCATTAAAATGGAAAAAGCACTGAACATTTGGATAGAGGACCTAAACCGCCGCCGCATACCACTTGACTCGAAATTTATTAGGCAGAAAGCTAAGGAACTTTATGATAGGTTTTCTAAAAGTGATGATCATGGTGTTGGTGATGGTGATGGTGATGATCAGGGTGATGGTGATGGTGACAATTTGAAAAAATTTGCAGCTAGCAAAGGATGGTTTGAGAAATTCAGACATCGTTATGGGCTGCATAATATAAAAGTGACTGGCGAAGCAGCATCAGCAGACACTGTGGCAGGGGAAGCATACCCTGCAGAGTTTGCTAACCACATAGCACAAAAGGGTTATAGGCCGGAACAAGTTTTTAATGCTGATGAGACAGGCCTATGGTGGAAGAAGATGCCACGCCGAACCTACATCTCTAAAGAGGAAAAAAGTGCCCCTGGATTTAAAGTTGCGAAGGACCGAGTGACAGTGATGCTATGTGGGAATGCGGCAGGGCATATGATTAAGCCCATGTTGTTATACACTGCCGCACGACCTCGGGCTCTCAAAAATAAAAACATGAACTTGCTACCAGTTTTCTACAGGAACAACAAGAAAGCGTGGATGACATCTGATTTGTGCGTGGATTGGCTGAAAAACTGCTTTGCTAGAGAGGTGAAAAATTATCTGGATGAACTTGGCATGGAGTTCAAAGTGGTATTATGTCTAGATAATTGCCCTGGCCACTCTGAAGAACTCAAGACTGCCCACCCCAACATTGAGGTGGTTTTCCTGCCAAAAAACACCACCTCCATCATCCAGCCAATGGACCAGGGAGTCATTGTCGTGTTTAAGGCTAAATATGCAGAGAAGACTTTCAGCATGATTCGTGAGTGCCTTGATAAGGATGCTGATGTGACACCCAGAGAAATGTGGAAGAAATTTGATATTGCGCAGTGCATAAACTTCATCGCTGAAAGCCACAATGAACTGTCGCAGAACTGTGTCCGATCATGTTGGAAAAAATTGTGGCCTGAAATTGTCCCAACATTCACAGGGTTCCCAACAGCCGAGCCTCAGTTACGCAACATAATAACTATGGCAAATGAAGTTGGAGGTGAAGGGTTCTCTGACCTAACAGCGGCAGAGGTGCAAGAAGAGTTATTGGGAAATGTTGGGGACCCATTTACAAGTGATGAACTAGAACAATTAGTGGAGCTGCAGGATGAAACAGACGATGAAGTGAGTGATGATGAAAATAAGAACTTAACTTTAGATAATCTTGGTGAAGTGATAAGAATGAGTAAGGCCCTCTCTGCTCGTCTCTATGACATTGATCCCTCCCTTGATAGGTCCCTTAAAGCAAAGAGAGCTATTGAAAATGTTATGTTGCCATATATAGAACTGCAGAGGGAAATGAGAAGCAAGAAAGCACAGACCACCATCACCAACTTCTTCAGTCGCCGAGTGCCTGTCATCGCCGAACCTGCCGACACCTCACAACAACAACAAGACGTAGAAGCTGCCGGCACCTCACAACAATAAGACGCAGTACCTGCCCACACCCCTCAAGAAGATGCAGACCTTGACTAATCATACTCATCTGACTGGTCAGGCTTTTAATAAGCCTCAATCATCACACTTGTATATACTGTATATACTGTATTGTTTACTGTAAGGACCGATGTTCACTTCAATAAATTAAATGGTAAGTTTGCTAGTATTTTTGTCCACTTATTATATTATTATTTATACACTATTATTTAAGGTTATGTGTAAAGGAAACGCATTAATGCTTAAAGGTACATTTATTCAACATATGCTAATAATAGTTAGAAAAATTACGCAACCATCACGGTATCGACGGTTTCTTTATCGACGGCCGTTTACAGAACGTAACCCCCGTCGATAAAGAGGGAGTACTGTACTAAGAAATTATGTCGTCTATACTTTACCAGCTCCCTAGTAATGACTTAATACAATTCGGCGACACATTATTTACTTGTAGTAAACTTGACATTCCTCCAACACTGTAATTGACGAGTTCAGAATACTGTACAATAGGGGGCAGTGAAATTTTGCTCAAAGCTGCACTCTTCAGGCATTGTTCCTTATACATATCTAAGACTCCATGCCAAATTTGAAGTTGATATGTCGAGGTTTAGTCTGCCGCATTTTCTACTGAAATTTTTAAATTTACCTACAGTACTGGCCAAACAGCCGCTGTGGCGGTGCAATGTTCTGTTCAGTGTTTATCAACTTTTTTTTCATATCTCTTATTTCATTTAAGTTGTCTTGTTGCAGATGAGTATGGTGCTATGTCTATATTGATTATCAGCCTTTTCTCATTTCATTTCTCAATGTTGTGTTACTGTACTGTAATGTAGGGGAGACCTACACTGGCTGCCGCTTGTGACCGATACTTGATTAGTGATTATGCTGGAGCTGCCATTGCTACTGCCACCTTAACTGACTATGGCATTATCACAAAGGATGACAAGAGTCAGGTTATTGGACCACATAAGCTGCGGGATGCGAGACAAAAATACCGATTTAAGAGGCAAGAAATTGAGATGGCTAGTTTAGATAATTTGACGTCACTCTATTTTGATGGTAAGAAGACCGCCACTCGTGTGATGATAAAGAATGAGAAGACCGAGAAATGGAGTTCGAGGATGATGGTGAAAGATCATTATGTCATCATGGTTGAGCCTGGCAATGAATATCTCACACATGTGACTCCCAAGACTGGACACGGAAAGCAGATTGCCAAAACTATTCACGAGTTTCTGGTGGAGAAAAATCTAACCCAGCAGCCCATTGTGTGTGTTGGTTGTGATGGAACCAATGTAAATGTAGGATCAGAAAATGGAGTCATTCATCATCTTGAAATGTTACTTGGTCACCCGCTCCATTATTTCATATGTCAGCTTCACGGAAATGAGCTGCCTTTCCGCGCAGTTTTTTATCACTATGATGGTAAACCAAGTGGTCCTGAGCATTGGCGTGGTCCCATTGGAAAGCAGATCAAGGAGTCTTTGTCTGAGCTTCCAGTTGTCGCCTTCCAGCCAGTCAGTTTCCCTGATTTCCCTGTGTTTAATGATGAAGTGGAGAAAGATCTGTCCTGGGATCAGAAATACCTGTATAGGATTTGTAAAGGAGTTATCACAGGTGTTGTTGAAGATGACTTGGCTGCTATTGAGCCAGGTCCTCCCTGTGTGTCAAGGTGGAACACCTTATGGAGTAGAATCCTCAGGCTGTATGTAGCAACATCAAGACCCAGCCATGAGTTGAAAAGAATTGTCATTACAATAATAAAGTTCAGTGCTCCAATGTGGTTTTACATCAAGATACACCCTTACGTAACACACGGCTCAAGGAACGTATTCCAGTCCCTGCTATATATGAAACACCTGAATAGTGAGGAGGAGACGATAGTGAAGAAGGCTGTCCAGAGAAATGCATACTTCGCCCACACAGATCAACTTCTTCTTGGTATGTGTGCAGATGAGGACATGACTGTTAGAGAAAAAGCTGTCTCAATGATAAGAAAAATTAGAGAGGAGAATCAGCAAAAGGAAGAATGCACTGGCAGATCTGAAGAGGAGGAGGAAGATTCTGATGCTGCTGTTGACGAGAATTTGTTAAACTATACTGATGAGGAGGGTAAAGATGGAGATGGGAATGAGGATGTGCCTCCTGTAGTCAACATGAGAAAGGTGGTGACTCCGAAACTAAAGTGGCAAGCAAAAAACTATCATTCCATGATTAACTGGAGGAATGAACTCAAGACTGAGCCTCCTTACATTGCTTCTCTGTCAAATCTACAGGTTAATGACATTCTTGAGACACCATTAGTGGTGCCCAAGTGGCCAAACAGCACTCAGGCGGTCGAGAGAGGCATAAAAGTGATGACTGAAGCTTGCACTGAAGTGACGGGATACGAATCGAGAGATGGATATATTAGGCAAAGATTATTGTCTAGGAAAATGATGCCAAGGTTCCACACAAAAAAGAATTTCAATATGAACTTGTAATGATTTTCTATACGGTGTACCTGTAAAATAACATGTGAATTAAATCGATGTCACCCATGTAAAATTTATCATTATCCTGGAAAACATTAAATGACACCTAATTTTTGGTATACACTAAAAGTTGTCAAAAAGTCGTTCGCGATGCGGCAGGGTAAGTATGCATGAAATGGCATGAAATTTTGCACAGGTGTTTGTTACAGCCATACAAACGATGCCTGAAAAGTGCAGCCTGCAACTCAAATAAAAGTGTTTTTTCCCTGCCCCCTACTGTACAAGGCATTGTAGTGGATTCCTCCCCTACAAACGCTGTTTGTCGCTGGCTAGCCGACCCCGCGAATTCCCCAGCTGAAATAATTAATAACCACTTTGCTACCATATGTCATACCCTACCTAGTGTTGACCTCACTCTCCTCCCGGCTTACTTACTTTCCCCCTCCCAGTGTTCAACCATTTGCAATCGCCAACAAACTCCTGATATTTAAATCCAAATGCTCCACAACCCCAATTGACCTCCCAGTCAAAATTTACAAGGAGTTTGCAGTCGAACTTGCCACCCCCCTCTGTTCTATTATTAATGCATCCCTCAGACAAAGCAAATGCCCTAATAAATGGAAACCCACATTTATCACCCCTATCCCCGAGGTCACCACCCCACAGTTCCCTAATGACCTCAGGCCAGTTGCCATTACCCCCATACCCAGTCTACTCTGTGAAGACTTTGTTTTTGAGTGGGCATTTGCTAGAATTTATCAGTCAATTAATCCACAGCAATTTGGCAATATGAGGACCACCTCTACATCACACTGCTTAGTTAGTTTCCTGGATTTCCTGCACAAAAACCTGCAGAAACATAAGACATCACTGGCCGTTGCCCTTGTAGACTTCAGGAAGGCTTTTAACCTTGTTGATCACTGCACTGTTATGAACAAGGCCATTGCACTAGGGCTGCCCACCAACCTGGTCTCATAGCTCACTGATTTCTTGAGTGAATGTCGTCAGGCAGTCAGGTACCAGGGTTCAGTCTCCACATTCCAACACCTCACCTGCAGTGTTCCCCAGGGGACCAAGAGCTTCCTGATCAACGACACTCTATCGGACACCCCTCACAGGTGGAAGTACGTGGATGACTGCACTGTGGGGGTTACAGTGGACAACACCTCACCGGACTACTCATCGCTACAAGGCACCCTGAACAGGCTACAGGCATGGACTATGGAGAACAAGGTCACCATCAACCACACCAAAAACATAGTCATGCACATCAATACCGCCACCACTCCAGCAGTCACAGTGGGTGCCCATCCTCTCCAGTTAGTGCAGTCTGCCAAACTCCTGGGTGTTACCATAGACCACAAACTGGACTGGAAGGCCCATGTAAACAACATAATCAAGGCAGCCTCTTACCGACTCTACATACTATGACGACTTAGGTCACTTGGGGCACCCACGCCAGAGCTGAGGGCTATCTACAATGCCTTTATTCTCCCAAACTAAAGTATGCGTCACCAGCCTGGTCGTCTTCTTTCAACTCTACCCAACAACATCGGCTAGAGAAGGTATAGAAAAGGGCCTGCAGAATCATGCTCGGCGCAGACTACTGCGGCTACAACAACGCTCTCTCCACCCTGGAAATGCCATCCCTCAGTGACCTCCACCACCAAGCACTAGCAAGGTTTGGCAGTGGACTACTGCACCATCCTCGTCATCGCCACCTCCTGCCACCGGCAGTCCCCCGCCCACCTCGCGCAGTCCGCCACTACAACAAGATTCAGCCCATAAGAGCCCGCACTGATAAATATAAGAATAGCACCATCCCATTTATTGTTAAAATAATAAACAACTCCTGATTTATGTACTGTACAGCCCTGTAAATGTATTCAACTCATATCATTATGTCTAAATCAAATGTAAGTTTGTATATTTTCAGCCACCAGCTGCAACTCTATTAATAAACCGTTTATTATTATTTATTATTAAAGTAACTTTGCTGATGACACTAAAATAGGGTTTGTAATTAAATCTGACGAGAACTCCACAGAAAGACAGGAAGATCTAAAAAAATTTGCATGGTCTCAAAAATGGCAGATGAAATTTGATGAGGAAAATATAATGTACCTAGTCTAAGAGATGATATTAGAGGAACCAGATATCAGATGAATAAAGCTGATATAAAAAATCCGACTGTGAGAAAGATTTACGGGTAATGATAAGTAAGATTCTTAAATCAAGAAAACAATGCAAATTTGCTCGAAACAAGGCTAACAAAGTACAGGTACTTGGGTTCATACTAAGGAGTGTTAGTATCAAGGTTATCCTAAAACTATACATGGTGTCTATAAAGTCCTTGTGCAGTTTAAAATGTTACTAACATTAGTTCTATAGGATATAAAAACAATCTGTAAAGTGTAATAGAGAGGCAATTTATTCAAGTTTTGACACGATCTTTGTGCAAAGATAACTGATGTGATTGGTACCATAAAAGAAACACAATTGCAGAACGTATTCATGGAACTTCAAAATCGTGTTATGCTTTGTATCCATAATGATGGTGGATATGTTGAAAATTAAAATCTTAAGATTACTGTTGTTAAAACTTGAATAAATTGTCTCTCTATTACATTTTACAGATTGTTTTTATCTCCTATAGAACTGAAGTTAGTAACATTTTAAACTGCACACGGACCTTACAGACACCCTGCATATTGCACTTGCTCATCATACTACAGAGTGAATATCGAATCCCTAGAAAGTATTCTGAGGAGGGTGACAAGGTTAATCCCGGGCATTAAGAACCTTGTGTATAGAGAGATTAAAGCATATGAATTTGGATTCCCTCGAAAGACGTAGAGTGAGGGGAGATATGATCGAGGTGTATAAATGGAAGTTAGGGTTAAACATAGGTGATATAACAAAGGTAATAAAACTATCTAACCAGGAGTGAAATCGTAGCAATGGTTTTAAATTGAACAAATTTAGATTTAGGTCCGAGATGCGTAAGCTCTGGTTTGGAAATAGAGAAGTTGATGAGTGGAACAAATTACCGAACACCATCATTAACTCGAACACGCTGGGAAACTTCAAATATAGGTCTGCTGAACACTTGGCAGTATCTGGTATGTAAGTACTTGAGGGTCATAAGGTGAGGGGGATTGGAATTTTAATATATTTACATAGATCTTACTTTGTATTAAGGAGTAGATTTTCGTATGGTTCCGACATATGTGATGAAAAGCAGTGTTATTAGGTATAAACCAATCATATCCAGTATATATGAATCACATGTAGATGCCAAGTATTTAGGAATTATTTTCTGCAACTGTACACATCGGATTAGCTCTAACAATAAGTAACCTTTTAGTAACTGTTACGAACCCCTATGAAAACACACAGAGCTCATGCACTTCAGGAATTAGTATGGGGGTTACCGTGTTATATGGATGTGCACGTTTATACGCTAATTCCTAAAATGTAGAAACTTCACGTGCTTCCAAAGCAGTCAGTCAAAATTTACTAATGTATAGGGTTACTTGATGCAAGGGTTGGCCCCTGAGAGATCCACATAACATTACAAGGACGAGTGGATATTTGATTCACAATAAGGCCAGTTCTTTAGTACTGGATAGATAAGTGACTCGACAGTGATCCTGCCTCCAATGATGCGGGCCCAGGTATGCTTTATACTGTACAATACTCTGTGTGTGTGTGTGTGTGTTCAGCAGGGCCATGCCATTCGTGTACAGTATTTTCTCTTTGGCGATGAATTTATTGACCCACAGTTTGCAAATTGCAAAATGCTAGACTATTAAAGGAATGACACAAGAGGAATTGCTATGTCACAACAACAAGTTGGTCACAAACTTATATCTGCTGGCCACATACCTTCTTAGCTCTCTCTCTTCTTTCTCTTGTGAAGGGTAATATTTTTTAATTCTTTACATAAGAAAGTTCATGCGAATATAAACATTGGTGGCTTGTAAGTATTGAACACAGGAACAAGACAGAATTTGTTTACATTTAGCGAGGTCACTGCCACACGTGAGAACAGGTATACAAAGTATTGCCATTCTCCTCAATTATTTTTTTTTGTTTTTCATGATTAGGCTTGAAATTTGTAATACGAACAAAATATGCTTGAAAATAATACCAAGCAATGTTCAGGCATGTGTAAGAGTGGTGACATATACTATTAAATCTACTCGAAGAAAATATGTACAGTACAGGGTAACAGAAATCCTAGTATATTATGATGAATCTTGTTTTCTCCCTTGACTGTTTTTGTTCAATCCAGAATGCAACGTCTAGCTTTATACCTAGGTAGGTTAATGCCTAGCAATAACTTGCCAGGCCAACATACAGGCAATTAAAACATCTAATAATTACTTAATACATAATATTAGGAAGAAACGTCATAACCTGGCATTTAATTGCAATTCTCAAAACCTCTCCCACACCTTCCATCACACGCATTGCTACTATGTGATTTGGATATACAGTATATAAGGACTTTGGCTATGGTATAGTGGGATTTAAAAAATTGTTCTGTAAGTACGGTAGGCACATAGCATGTGTTCCGACTTAAGATCGTCCTCAGGAACGGACCCTTTTCGTAACCTGGGGACCCCTTGTACTATATGGTTTTCTCACGTTCCTTGTTTCCTCACAGCCAGATTTTACATGTTGAACCTGTATTATTCACTGCAAGTGTACAATATTTAAGCTTATTATAGGTTAAATATGCATTTATAAGCAGGTTTGGGAACTTAATTACCACTTAAAATTTTGTGTCTTTGAGAAATTAAGTTTCAAACAAACAACAATGGTATACTGGAATGCAATCCATTTGTTTTAACACTTTTCTGGAAAAATTTACTCTTCATCTGCTAATAACTTTCTCTCACAAAAATAAATAGCACAAAAACATTGCTCAAACATGTTAATTAAAAGTACAATTCGGCAACAAATTTGGAGAAAATTTTTATAGTTGAGGCCCTGAACACTATTTTCCCCATTACCATGTGTGAGGAAAGAAGGAAGACTACAATGGGTTATTCTAGTGTGACCGAAATCCACAGAGAAACAGTGGGCACCGCGGGCAAGACATGTGTTACGAGCCGACATCCTGTGTACCGCTAGCAAGGCCGTCAAATCCACCGAACATTGCCCGTTAAAGTACCTGCAAAAGAGAGTGAAGCAACATTGCGGTGAAGAGAAAGGGGAGAGAGATTGTCAACTAAAGGATGAGAGTTAATAAGATGAAATGCCTTTGATTCCATCCTATTTAACAGTTGGACAGAAGAGCCACCCCAGATATGAGAGCAGTACTCCAAGTTAGGACGAATGAATCCCTTTTATACTTGAAGCAACTGCTCAGGAAGTGAAGTAGCTACGGCATCTGTACAGCATTCCCAGCTTTTGGGAGGCAGCTTTAGCATTGTTGAGGATGTGTGGCTTCCATGACATATTAGAGATGGTGAGGCCTAGCATATCTATTTTAGAATTTGGCAGAATGAATGCATCCTGACATGTGATTGGTGGGAGATCATCTAATTTGGAATAAGTAATTGGTAAATACTGAGTTTTATTGCTATTGAATTTAACCAAGTTTCCACCTTCCCATTCAGAGATGCTGCACAGATCCGCATTGATATTTGTAATGATATCAGCTTAAGAAACAGATCTAGTTTGAGAGTTAGGGGGAAGGGGAAAATGTGAAGAAGAGTGAAGAGTAGAATCAGTGTAAGGCAGAATTAGTCATAGTGTGAAATAAATCATTGATAAAAAGAAGGAAGAGAGTAGGTGAAAGAAGGAAGAGAGTAGGTGAAAGAACAACTCTGTGGGACACTACTATTGGTAGAGAAAGAGCGAGAGATCGATCCCTTGACAACAACTGCCATGGATCGGTTCGCAAGGAAGCTAGAGATAAGAGAACAAAGTGGAGGAGAGAAACCATAAGAGGGAAGTTTAGAAAGCAAAGACTTGTGTCATCCCGTCAAATGCTTTGGAGATGTCGAGGGCCACGACGAGTTCCCCATAATCCCTAAAAGAGAATGACCAAAGATGGGTGCAGTAGGAGAGCAGATCACCAGTAGATCTTGCCTGGCGAAAGCCATACTGGTGATCCGACAAAAGAGAATGGCGTTCCAGGTGACGGAGAAAATGGGAGTTCAAGATACCGTAATTTGCGGCGTATAAGTCGACCTCAAGATTTTTTAATTCAAAATTCAGGTTTAGGCCTATACTCGCCGTATAAGTCGACCCCCCCCCCCCAGACCCAAACATAGGCTTGGCTATGTTTGGCGAAAGTGTGCAATAAGGCCATGCCACTTCCATCAAGACACTTACCGTAATACCTTTCAATATTTGATATATATATTATATAGTTCATATAAAAAGGTGAAGTGGGCAACAGGATATACGTAGGACAGCAAGCAACCGCTAAAAATCTTCAGTAAGTTATCTTCGTAAGAACTCTGGTAAACACCAAGCCAAAATTAGCACCTCCAATAAAATATTAATTGTTTACACAGCATACCAGTACAGTATAACACCTTGATAGTACCCTTATATACGGTATGATAGTAGAACATTGTGGTACACCTGGCTTACGATCCGCCATTTGCATCAGCTGGTGTAAACAACTACCAGTGGCGCCACCAACACCACGCAGCCGGCTGCAAAATTATGGGTCCGTTACACTGTCGGCACACAGCTTAGACTTAGACTGTCATCCACTTATTGACCCCCTCATACACTGAACAAGCCTAAATGGCAATTTATTAAACAACTGTGGCTTTATGATCTTGCTGGCATCCACTCATTACCCACACACCAACATGACAACACTGTAGATGTTATCTTGTCCAGTTGTAGTA
Source organism: Homarus americanus (assembly GCF_018991925.1). NCBI lineage: Eukaryota > Metazoa > Arthropoda > Malacostraca > Decapoda > Nephropidae > Homarus > Homarus americanus. The sequence continues at coordinate 3,469,944 of NW_024748109.1, forward strand.
CTGGGTAGTTGTCTGGCTGGCCGCCTGGGTTTAGTGGCGTTCTGATCGATTGTTTACTGTGCACCAGCTGTTGGAAATGGCGTGAGGTGTTGTGTTCGTTTAATTATACTGGAATTTACTATTTTATTATAATCTCTTTGTTAAATAAGTTTACCAAACATGAATTTCAGTAGGAAAATATTAGCGGCAGGCCACGGGAGTTACGCTAAGTGATGCACAGCAAGTGTTAGGCAGGCTGTTCCACTTGTTTACCACTCTGTGGTAAAGCTTCACATTTTATAAGCCGGCCTCTGGTTTTGGAGAGATTTTTTCAAGCTTAAAATGTCGACTTATATGCCGCAACTTACAGTAATTTCGAAAATCTTAGAGAGGGATGAAGTTAGGGCAATGGACGATAGTTAAGAAGGATTGGAATAGTCACCCTTCTTCGGAATGGGCTGAACCAAGGCATGCTTCCAAGAAGAAGGAAAAGATGGGTTTTGAGGCAAAGGCAAAAGACGCGAGCAAACACAGGTGCCAGAACTTCAGCACACTCCCTCAGAACACGAGGGGGTATTCCATCCAGTCCATGTGCCTTACTCACATCAAACCTGGATAACACACCAGCAACCCTACGAGTGGAGATTATAGGAAAGTGCATAGGTTCAGTAGGAGGAGCAGGAGTAGGAAGGATAGAGTTGGAATTGTCTTAGGTGGAGTTAGAGGAAAATAAGGTGCCAAAAAGATTGGCTTTATCAGGGGGGAAGAGTTGGCTATAGAGTTATCAGGTCGGAAGAGAGAGAGAAAAGAGGGAGTGCAGAAGTTATTACAGATGTTTTTGGTTAAGGACCAGAAGGATTTACTAGAGGAAGAATTAGTCAGTGGGTAATAGGAGGAGATAGTTTCATAGCTTGATATGCCCGATCTCTCTCCCTACATGCAAGAGCAGGAGCGATCAAACCATGATTGTAAAGTGAAAGTTTTGGTAGATGGGATAAATGCACTCATACCACCCTGTATAACCCCAGCAATGCTGTCAGCACATACCGAAGCGTACCGTGTGAAAAAGCAACATTCATCCCAAGGAAAGTCGGAAAAGAATTCTCACAAGGATTGCCAGTTTGCCCTCCGACAGTGCCGTAGTTAACATTTAGAGGGGTGTGGGGGAGGTGGTCGTGCCCAGTTTAATTTAATAGAAATAAGATTGTGATCAGAAGACCCTAAGGGGGCAGAAATTGAGTACGAATAGCGTGAGGGGTTAGAGGTGAAACAAAGATCAAGAATGTTAGCAAGTTGATCATGTCGAACTGGAACACGTGTAGGGTGTTTAATTATTTGTTTCGGATCATTAAGTAAGGAAAAGAGTGCCTCAGCTCCACCTGGGTCAACCCTTGCAGAGCCAAGCCACTCTCTGTGATGTACACTCGCACCAAAAAGTATCGGTGCAGGGTGACGACTACCGAAACGATACGTATACACTGTGATATGGGTATCCTCATCCCCCCAATAGGCCATATGGCTGACAATCAGGGCTGCCAACATACGGCTGGAACAACTCGCCTTTCCCAATACCTATCGTCTCTGGTCTCAAATTGTTCACACTACAGTGTGCACCGATACTTTTTGTTGCGAGTATACATTGAAATCCCCTAGGTAGAGGATCTTGGTGTTGGGCTTTGTGGATAGCAACAATTCATGGCAAGAAGTGAGATACTCGAAGAGTTCTAAATAGTTGGTGGAGTTGGGAGAACAGTATAGGAAACAAAGAAATATAGTCATAGATTTTAGAGATATTTTGATCCAGATGACAACATAAAGGGAAGATTCAAGATCCGTGAGTCGAGCTATAGGTGTATGTATGTTGCAGTAGGCACATACACGCCCCTTAGAATGGAAATAGGTATAAAGGTTGCAGTTGGAGACTTGAAAAGGTTTGGGTGAAGCTGATTTGGTCAGTTGAAGTTCAGATAGTAGTAAGAGGTTGGGAAGAAGAGATTAATAGATAGTTATCCACAGAAGGAAAATTGGATCTCAGGTCGCAAATGTTGGAAAAATTAAGTGTGAAAAAAGCCGATCCTCCAGCAGCCGTGGTGACGCCAGTTGAGGCCCCAGGAGTTTGATGATGATCAGGTCGGCCCTGGGGTTCACAATCTTCCCGACCAGTGGGACCCATCCGAGAAGGCCCCACTTTAATATTATTGTCAACTAACATCATAGGAGAATAAAAGAATAGAAAGAATAGAACAGATCAAGAGTGAGTACAGTTATATATGTTGTGTTGTCAATAGTAAGAGACAACTGAAACCCTGCAATTGTGTGTAAATGAGGCAGAAAGTCAGATCAGCAACCTGGAACTTGGTCACAGTTTTTGTGATGCCATATGGCAGCAGGGTCTACAATTAGACAACACATTATTCTTACAATATCTTCCCTGTCTGGTAGTTGCCTACTACCTACTACCTGTGATGAATAGTACACAACTAATGTAATTTACTACCTCACACATTAAAATAATAAAATACTATATAGATGAAAATAAGAGCCAAAACCATTAAGGAAAAGCAAAATCAAAGTTTACCATAGCCGCCATTTGCACGGACGTTGGCTGTCACGTGAGGACGCACTCAATCCTCTCCAGGCAACCTAGCCCGGCTGGGGACACTGCCTCTCCTGACCCTTAGCAACGCTCCCACACCCCGCTCTCACACAAAGAAATGTAAAAAAAAAATAATAATAATAAACAGTTTATTGAAAAAGTTCTGCAGCCCGAAGGCTGAAAATATACACTGGACATAAATGACTTATTACTTACATTGGTGGTTTAACAAAAGCCTTCATTAGAGAAAGGTGAAGGAACATACAGATTAATGTTTACAGCGGAGGTTACGTAGATCATGTGAGCTGAGGTGTTGAACAGCAGACACGAAGTGTAGTAACTCCCTCACAGATGGCGTTATGAGGGGCATCATGTGGAGTAGTAGTTCCCTCACAGGTGGTGTTATGAGGGGCTTGACGTGGTGTAGTAATTCCTTCACAGATGGCGTTATGAGGGGCCTGATGATGTAGTAATTCCCTCACCGATGGTGTATGAGGGGCCTGATGATGTAGTAATTCCCTCACAGATGGCGTTATGAGGGGCCTGATGTGGTGTAGTAAATCCCTCACAGATGGTGTATGAGGGGCCTGATGTGGTATAATAATTCCCTCACAGATGGTGTTATGAGGGGCATCACATGGCGTAGTAATTCTCTCATGGATGGTGTTATGAGGGGCATCACATGGTGTAATAATTCCTTCACAGATGGTGTTATGAGGAACCTCACATGATGCTGTAGCAACTCATTCACTACGTGGTGTCATAGCATCATTGGGACACCACGTGGTCTGTTGTCACAGGACCTCACTCACTCAAGTGAGTGAGGTGTGGTCCCAGGCCTCCCCATCGTGGAGTCTCAGGGGAATTATCACTGGGTACCTGGGACCTCACTGTGTGAAGGTTAGCTTGGCTCAAACTCAACTGCCGAGTTGTTTTTCACTGACTTGAGCACTGTTCACCACTATTCAACACTGGTTCCATTCCTTTCCCAAATGAAATAGTAACTTCTGGCGAGAACTTGTCGATATTCCGGTGGGGAGGAGGGTTCAGGGGAGGGAGTTGGTATGGGCCAACATAATAGTTGACGTGGCTGCTGCTAGAGCAGCGCCAGGTGCGTCTTGACCCGTCGGTTTACCCCCTCTTATGTTTTTTACTTTATGACTTTTTTTTCAGGTTTTATGTGTGGGATTGTATATGTAACTGAATAAAAAAAAATTATGAAGAAAGTTATGTTTATCTACCCAAAATTAAGAGATGAACAATAACCATAACGTAACTCCTACCTCAGCCTGGTAGGGAGAGAGCTCGGGGGATGTGGCTGCCCCAACTGACTCCTGGCGGCACGCGATATGAATTTTTGCTGGGACCCAAATTCGTATGAGCAGGGGAAGCTTTCGTAACACGAAAGAGGTGGTAATTTAGGAAATTTGTATTAGCTAATTTTCATAGAGCAAGAGATACGCACCTGTATTGTGTATACAGGTGCTCCCCGACTTACGACGGGGTTAGGGACCCAAATCCAGGTCGTAAGTCCGACATAGATGACAAAAAAAATAAATAAAAATAAAAATTTAAGTAAAAAATCTACAATGAAATACAGTACAGTAAAAGTAATAAATAATGAGGAATGGATACAGTGTGACTGAGCACTTACCTTTAATGTAGTCAGCTGAATGCACATGGGGCCCCCATAATTTTCTAATTATACATGGAGACTACATTTACTGGAAACGTTTCGGTATAGAAAATGCGTGCGTCAATTGAAAAAATAAATAAATAAAAAATAAATGGTCACAACTGCGGCGGTCGTAAGTCCAAGCAGTCGTAAGTCGGGGGCTACCTGTATTTCTAAATGCAACTAACCCAAAAAATAAATGACTGGGACAATTATCAAGTATCAGAAAAATAAATAAATTGTAATGGTTTTGTTGACATGGAAGTACTGTAAGAGATTATTAAACACCTACCTTTGTTGTTAATCTCCAGTAAAGGCTTCCTTGTTGCAACACCAGAGCACCGAGAGTCAAATCTTGGAGCCATGGTGAGACAAGAAGTTGGAAGACGAGTTGGTATATAACCTGCAATTTAATTAATAATATTTGTGTTAAAATGGATGCCATTAAGTAAACAACAATTAAAATTAAAAACTATCTCCTTATTTCAATACATCAAAATAACTTTAAAGAACAGTCCCCACACCCAGAAAAAGAATCTCTTGCATGCCCTTTCTTGCTTCAGTGCAGGGTGACCAGAATTAAGAGCAAATTTTAATCTCCATTCGACTATTGTCCAGTGCATTCAGAGGCTTATAGTTGAAAAGTCCAAGACATAAAATTCCCTGGAGTCTCACAGATTTCTGAGCGTCAAGTGTTTAGTAAATTAAAGTCATATTTCTGCTTTTCTTCCAATGTTCAAACCTTTTCCTACAAAAATGAAATGTTGCCAAAATCTAGAGCAGACTTTCCCTTCATTCATCCTCAAAGTAAGAACTAATGTATTCTGCAACAGGATTCCCCAATTATGTGGAGGCCTATTTTGGCATAAAAGGATTCATGTACAATGTAAGTAATTTTTTATCAAGACAGTATGCTGCAGATTCTAGAGGAGGTACATAGAATAGCAAGGCAAACAGTTTGTAGAAACAAGGACATAGTTGGGGAGAGGTTGTATGAATTGACACTATATTAAGAACCTGACAAGAGACTGCAGAGACCATGCATCATGGGTAACTGCCATCATGTAATCACAGCTAACCCATGTAAGCATGGAAAATTACCATAAAACAATTATGACGATGATGGACTTCCCCATCCATCACAAGGCAATTTAAAAAGATTCAGATTTGCCCCCGAGGGGGCTAGTTTATTGGGCACCCCCTTACATCCTGTGCAAGGTAAAGCGCAGAAGCGTTTACAGCGCCCAACAGGGAAGTATACAATTTAAAAAGAGTTACTGCATGGTAGGACCGTTGAACATAACTGGCGGCCTTCATATTACTACACACTCCTTAACGGTTCATTTATCTTACATTTTGATTAAATATTCCATAGCTGCTTTAAGTTTACTAATGGAAGCATTTCTAAGATTTTTAACTTTCTGGCATAATCTATCAATACTGTACTCCCACTTACAAAAGGTCTGCTGTCCAGCTTTCTTCCCATATATTCAAGATACAGTGGCCCCTCCATTAACGAACTCAATCCGTTCCAGAAGGTCGTTCGTTAACCGAAACGTTCGTTAACCGAAACCATTGTTTCAATGGGTATTTGGGTAATTGGTTCCAGCTCACCGAAAATTTCCTAACTTCAACAAAAATGGCGGAAAAATGTACATACTTTGAGGTCTGTATGTAGAAGGCTCCTGGATGATGGTGATGATGTGCAGGAGAAGGGAGAAGAGAAGGAAGTGGAGGTGGAGGAGAAGCATTTTACTGCTTCTTGGAAGGTGAGTCACCTTCCATGAAAATGTCAGGAACCTCTGGACTGACAGATTCTCCACCATGAACATCCTCTCTCCTTCTTGAAGTGGAAGGCTGAGGGATAGCATCTTGTTCCCTCTGCCTTTTACTGAAGAAAGTGTCAATTGTGGTCTGTGGGGCATCTGTCCTCCTCACCATTAACTTATGTTTAAAGAAGGAGACCACTGAGTCCTCAACATGACACAAAGTTAGTTCAGTTTTTTCCACTTCTGGGTGCTTTGAAGCCAGTTCCCTGAACTTCTCCCAGTGGTAAATCACATCTTTCAACTGTTTAGCTGACATATGGTCATCACTTTCAATTTCCTCCTCACCACTGTCAGCCTCTACCCGTAACATCTCATCCAGTTCCTTCAAGTCATCAGGAGTAAGTTCCTCCTCATGAGACATCACAAGCTCTTCCACATCATCCTCTTCCACTTCAAGGCCCAATGACTGACCAATGGACACAATCTCCTGGTCCAACTCTGTGTCATCCTCAAATCCCTCAAAATCATGGACTACTGATGGCCACAGTGCTTTCCATGAAGAATTGAGGGATCTAGTGGAGACTTCTTGCCATGATGACACAATCAATTTTACAGCCTCCAGGACGTTGAATTGTGTCTTCCAGAACTGTTTCAGTGTTAGTTCAGGATCAGCGGAAGTTGCCTGATGACACCTCCGAAACATTTTCTTCATGTACAACTTCTTGAAGTTGCTGATTACATTCTGGTCCATTGGCTGTATGAGTGATGTAGTGTTTGGAGGCAAAAACAACACTTTCACAAAGTCAAATTGATACTCCAAATTTCTGGCAAGGTCAGGGTCATGACCAGGAGCATTATCCATGAGGAGAAGAGCCTTTAAAGGAAGTTTATTGGTGGTTAGGTAGCTCTTGACATAGGGGCAAAACACATCAACAGCCCATTCATTAAAGAACTGTCTTGTCACCCATGCCTTACGGTTGGACTTCCAATAAACTCCAAGCATTGTTCTTACCACTTTCTGTTGCTTGAACACCCTGGGGTTTTCAGAATGGTAGACAAGCATAGGCTTCAGTCGGAAATCCCCTGAAGCATTGGCACCAAGCAGTAGAGTGAGACGGTCTTTCATGGGTTTATGCCCAGGTAAAGAGGCTTCATCTTTGGTGATGAATGTTCTTTTGGGCATCTTTTACCAGAACAGCTCAGTTTCGTCCACATTGAACACTTGCTGTGGAAGATAATTTTCTTCTTCCATCAGTTTGTTAAATTCAACTAAAAACTTTGCTGCCCCTTCTTTATCAGCACTAGCAGCTTCACCATGCATAACAACACTTAAAATGTCACTTCTTTTCTTAAATTTTTCGAACCAGCCTTTGCTAGCCCGAAAATCTTCAAATTCTGTTCCTGAAGAACCAGGTTGATCTGCCTTTAAATGTTCATAAATCTCCCTGGCTCTTTCACAAATGAAATCACCAGAAACTGAATCACCTTTCATCTGTTTTTCCCTAATCCAGATGATAAGTAACCTCTCAGTTTCTACGATTAGGGATCTACTTTTAAACACTCTTGTAGATTTGTCTCTCACTTTCACTTCCTTAAATTTGTCTTTTTGTGCAAGAATTGTCGACACAGTTGATGCCGACATGCCATATTCTTTGCATAGCGCATTTGATTTAATACCTTGTTCGTGTTTTTTTATTATTTCCTGCTTTATTTGGATTGAAATCGCTTTTCTTGATCTCTTAGGCCCCATGCTGGATTCAAACAATGGCAACACGTATTTTTCAAAGTTAAACTAGCTGTAAATAAAGAATATTTTCTTTAAAATAACACTGCACTGCACTATATAGTCAATATGTAAAATAATTTTCAAAATGACCAATAATTTGCTTGGAAACACAGAAAAAAAGCGTTTAGTTGAAGAGAGTCTCAAGCAAGATGTTACCTCCAGTGAAAACAGAGAGAGACTGACGCCTGTTTGCTGTGTTAAGAGGCTGGATGCCACGCATTAAACTAGTCACTTTACCTTCAATTTTGTTCAATAATTGTTAAAATGACTAAAAAATTGAATATTAAACTATTAAAATTATTGAATAGTATAAACTTCTTGATATTTACTAAAATAGTAAGGAATTTAAGCCCTAGAACCGATTAATGTATTGGCGGACTGATACTAAAGCTGGTTGCCCGGTCAGCGCAAGCGAAAACATGTTGAGGTCGGTTCGTAAGAAGTTTGTTAAGCGAAATTGTTTTCGTTAACCGAATTGAAGATCCTTATGGAAGGCAGTTCGTTAATCGAAATTACGTTAACCGAGGTGTTCGTTAAACGAGGGGTCACTGTATTACTAGTTTCCTTCGGTAAATTAATTATATATATGGTGGCCCTGTCCTTTACCAGAGTGATGTACGACTGACCCCTGTACCTCCTATAGCTTATTCCTCACTTTTTCTATTTCCTTATAATGTACAGCACTTCTTTCTAAGTAAACATATAATAACATTAAGAGTCTTGCATCAGAAAATGTAATGCATTACTTCTCAACATTTTCAACTCACCCATTGTCATGAAATCATCAGCAAGAATTGTATCAACATTTGGTCTGCGTGTTGGGTCTGCCTGAAGCAATTTCTGGATAAGTGAGCGAGCAAGAGGACCAATCCGAGATGGAATGTGGTACTCATTTTTTCTTATCCTCATATATGTATCTTTTAAAGTTTGTGTTTCAAAAGGAGGCTTTCCAACCAGTAAAGTATATCTGAAAAGAAAATTTTTTAACATTAGGACATTTGTAAAATAATCCATTTATAAACATTAACCCATACGTGGTTTCCATATAATAAACCTAGATACCCCCCCTCTGGTTACCAAAAAGTTAATTTGTTTTGGGCTAGAAAAGCTAGATAATGATGTCTAAAATCATGTGAAATGGTTAGAGAATAGCAACTCAAGTCTCATGTTAACAGAATCATAGGAATTGTTGTGTAACGTCTCCGTTTCTATGGAACCAGCCTTGGCATTTTAAATCCAACACTGTTGCAATCTCTGCGTGACCTGGGAAACATATCACTGAATTTATTTTATATCACTTTATTTTGATATTTACACCTCTTTTATATACAGTATACTAAACTTGTGATTTTATAATACTGGATAGGTAGGTGAATAATAAATGAAATTCAATTTTTTTTTATTTACTTACATGTGGCAGTGAGTTTCAGACATCACTTGCCTAAAACAACTTACATTTATATAATTCTCCACTTATTTTAATATTTATTGTACTCAAATATAGATATTATTCACATGTGCTCTCGGTTAAGGCACAAATTTATACAGTACAGTTTTACCACCAATACATTGTCACACTGCCAGTACCACATCATGCTGTGTTGTGTTGGTTCCCTAAAATAATGAGAAATTATATATACAGTAGGGCCTTCAAATGGCCGTGAATCGCCGAATCCACGAATAACATTTACTGACACGGGGGGGTGGGGGGGTTACATTTTTATTTATGTACGTATAAAGAAATGTATATTTCTTTTATGTGTGTGCCCTTATGGCAATTATTTCTTTTACTTGCATTGCGCGCATGAACACACACACTATCACCACCACTACTACTACTACTTTGCTGTCACTTGGAATCGAGTTAGACTATCATCCAGCTATGATACAATGATGTTGGTGAGTTTTGAGGTGACTAAAGAGGCTGATACAGGATCGACAGAGTCGTTCACAGAAGTTGCACATGTGGGGGAATCCATCTAGTGTGGGACAGACGCCAGCAGCGCTTTCCGGCGCTTGTCTGCCTCAGTTTGCAGTCGGGCTAATTCAAAAGTATTGACACCTCGTGTGGTGATCCTCCAAGCATTAGGTGTGCAGTGATCATCTCCCAGGTGAGGGGGAGTCAATTTGGCTTACAGTTCATCATGATTAATATAAAATCTTCAGTAATAGAGAAAAAAATACAATACTGTACTGTATGCAATTTCTAATATGAATTGAAAATAAAAGGATAAGCTGTATCAGAAGGTTGTTTACCCAGAATGTGTTCGTGTGACAGCTTTCAGCAGACCAGCTTACAACAGGGGTCACTATAACACACTGTATAGTATTTGATAAGAAGATACCTTCCTAAAAATTTATTTACTACCTTTGAGTGTTATATGATGCTCAGTTTGGCTACTAGTACACTTAGACATATGATTAATGAATAAACCAGGGTACAGGGTATATGCAGATACACAATATTGTACACTACAATATTATTTAAGTGATGATAAATACACTACAATAGTATTTATGAAGTGGTGATAAATACACTGCAATAGCATTTATTGGTTGATGATAAATACACGACTGTACTGTACTAAATTACCAAGTGTTGAACACAGACGTTGTGGTAAGCCATCAGCTGTTTGCCCTTTGTAAACAAATGACTCATGGTGTTCGTTGAGGGAATCTTTTTTCGGGAAAGCCGATTTTTGGGGGGATAATATTTTATCAACCTGGCACCAAATGAACCTAAATCATATGAGAATTATGGTGAAAATGCATGAAGTGTTAAAGGAATCTTGGGGGAGAGATGGGGAGGGTGTACCCACTTATGCTACCCCCCTCCCCTCTCCTCTGCCAGCTGCTCCCAGATAAACATTTGTCTTCCACATAGAATAAACTCCTACACTTATTTGTTCTTATTTTTATCTTTATAGTACTGGACAGTATACAAATTCTGTGGTTACTTACATTTAACACTTTAGAGTAAATAACAATCATCTCATTGACAACCAGACTTATATATCTGATTTTCAACCCAGAGAGTTGATTCATATTTTTTTTTTGTTGATGTAATATTCTCTTAATAACCTTGTCAAACACAAAGACCTTAGTTGTCGAAGTGCCGTAATAACATAAAAGCACCTTATTTTCTTTAAACAGTTCAGATGAGCAGTGTTATCTCCCACCCCCCCAAATATATTCGCATTTTCCAGACTGGAGTCTGCCCTAATCAGTCTGATTTATCGAAGTTCTACTGTAGGTGCCTCTGGTAAGAAAAACCAAGGAAAAGTATTAAACTAGAGCAGGAGAGGCCAAAATTTTATGCAAGGGGGCCATTTTGAAATATTTTCATTCTATGGCAGTCCATGTGTGTGTGTGTGTGTGTGTGTGTGTGTGTGTGTGTGTGTGTGTGTGTGTGTGCTACACAGGGTGGTGAAATGCATCTAGTGTGGCAGCATTATGTCAGTGTTAAGGTGCAAGCACTGCTTGCTCCCTCTCGCTTTCAGCTGCCGCCGCTGTCTAGCCCTCGTGGCGAACAGGGAAGCAACTTGCATAAGTCTTCCCCTGCCAGTACTCAGCCTCCTGCTGTGTCTCCTATTGGCAGCACACGGTAACTGGGTGCCACGTGGGCCCAGGCTAGATCAGCAGGAGATCTCGGAGTAGCAGTGGGCCCTAGAGGGATGGCGTACAGGCTCACTGGCATGTGGACACATTCTGGCACCTACCAACTACCGCCCCGCTGCCTTGCGGATTAACCTTGGCAGGTATAAGGCTACGGGAGTAAACCCAGACGAAAAATCTGCAGTGGAGCCCCGCATCAGGCAGACATGCTTATAGAGCTCCAACAAGACCCCAACGGCGGTGTAGACGGAAGAGGTGACCACCATGGAACCCAACGACTACACCAGCGGATGAAGGCAATGCCTGATGGACAGGCTACTAAGGCAAAACCCAACAAACTGGGCTATCGACAGTCCATTGCAACTCTCCCTCTCCCCAGTCGTTGCAAAACTTGCACCACTGGATCAGGAAAAGGGAGAGCCAAGATGAGTGGTTGCAGCCTGCGCTCCTGCCTCACTACAAAAATCAACTCACGCGCAGCCATCACTCAGCTAATCATCCCACTCATCATCATCAAACCCCTTATACCCCCCCAAAAGTCCTATGGCGACGGGGACAGGCAGAGATGACTGCTGGGAGTCTCCAGTAACAACTCTGCACATGGGCTGCACAGATAAGATGGTCGTTTATGCACTGGGATCTAGGCAGCAGTGCAATCAGGTCCTGTCTGTGCGACTGAGTAGCTCTTACAAGGAGCCACTCTGCTCACCCCACACTGGGAGGGGCCTAGAAAAGGTGCCCTAAACAGCCATTTCAGCACCCAGTCATAACGCTGGCCCCCATCTGTACCAATGACAACTAACTTCTGCTTCCATGTTTGCCACAGTATGAATTCATCGTAGAGCAAACACATTTCTTGATAGATGCAGCATCAACTCTCTCAATATTTTTTTACAGCAACAAAGTTTACCTCGCATTAATAGTGCATTCTCTATATGAAGCTCATATACACATTGAGTGTGTCTTACCATTGGCCCACTCGCCCATCGGGCAATCCCAGACCAGCAAAATAGTAAAATCTTGTTGCCCTTATGATATTTAAGTCGCATCGGGCGACCGGGCGTATGTGAATTTCTACCCCTGTATACCTGTAATGTACTGCACTACAGAACTATAGTGCTTTGCGCGTCTGTCCGCCAACCAATCAGCTACCTTGCTACAAGTACGAACTGACTTTAGGCCTCAGTTGCAAAATTCTAATGAACAAACCATAGTCATGGTTGGTTTGAACATTTTAAGAAATATAGCAACTTGCATAATATTGCCTACCCATCCAAGCCAGCTTCTACACAGTTTCTTCAACATCTTGGATAAGTTACTTTATATTTTACATCAAAATATTTATCTTACAACAATATAATTTAGGCATTAGTTATTATTTTGTTAAGACAAGTTTAATTAGGAATGTTCCCCAGAAATATAAACCCCATTTACAGTATTAGGTCTGTGGTAAACTTGTGTTAACTAAATGTTGTTTCACTGTGCGTTGCAACTTCAAGAACACATGCCCGACGTATTGCAAGGTATTACTGTATCCTTATTCAAGTACTGTAGTACCTTCTTCCCAAATGGTTATCATTTTGGAGCTTGTCATTGAGTGAAGGATATTTTAACCTTCAATTATCTTTATATCTAAGTAACAGAAGTCAAGATTGTCTTCAACCAGCAACCTTGTTGGCTATAAGAAGTTATTCAAATCAATACTTGCAGTTATAAAAGTATATTTAACTTCTGTGCCTGATAAGATAAGCTTACAATGCTTCCCATAAAAAACATGCAATTTAATGTTATACTGTAAACAGAGTACTTACAAAATGCAGCCTAAAGACCAGACATCAACTTCATAGCTGTGACCCTTCTTGCAGAGAATCTCAGGAGCAATATAGTTCGGGGTGCCACACAAGGTTCTGCAAAAATACCACCACATGCATATATAAAATACTCATACAGTACATAATTATAGGATGTTGCTATATGCGAATTAATTTTTTCTAACCATAAGTTGGACTATGAGGGGTACTCATGACAGTGTATCCTCTTAGGGATGATACAAGGCAAGTAACACATTCTACAGCTGGTTATGCCGAGTAAACTAGGGATGAGGATGAAGAGGCATGATTCAACTGTGCAGTAAGAGCCTAGTGAATGCCTTACATTTAAACATACGTAAGTTGCATATGGACGGAAAGATATGATAGGGTATTTATATTTTGCAATTGATTAAGGTTTTAGTAAATATTAAAACAAGCCTGGTGTTAAATATCATACAATTCTTTTAACAGGAAAGTAAAAAATGCTTTATGTTCACAATAATGTACTGTACTGGCTGCTTACTGGGGTATACTAGGAGTTATTTTCCAACCCCTGCAATGAAAACAAAAGTTGAGTTGTTAATCACTGTGGTATACCAGTCACTTTTCCCTCCTCAACTTAAGAGGGTTATTATCCAAGATATCAGCCCAATAAAGAATACCTGTTACTAGATAACTATCCCGATACTTCAAATGTAAAAGACCTTCCTTTAAATTTTAAATTTATATGAAATCTTGTAACTATTTATATCACGCGCAGATATATTTCTAGTATCATTTCAAACTCTCTGTGACTAATTTCATGGGAAGATCGTCCAAGTTACTTTGTGACCAAAATCAACATTATATTTTATTAAATAATGATTAAACTTTACAAAACAGGGGCATACAATTTAGCATTCTTCAAATCAACAAGTGAAGAGCCCTTTCTTACGAAACAGCTCATTTTGAGCTCTCTACAAACTAATATCAGAGAAAATCGTTAGGTAATTTCAGTCTTGCTTACTCAATGACTTCCTGAGACCCTGATTTACGAAAGGATTCTTTCTATTCCTGAAAACCTTTTGTAAATAAAATTTTCCAAAATCAAAGTCCCATGGACTCCCACCTTGAAATCAGAGATACACCCCTATGGGTGGATCCCAAAATGTTTTAAAAGTTCCACAAAATGCTATGAAACATGTTTTAGTGCCAATTTTTGGTGTCCACAATAATAAACATATAAAGTGAAATACACGCAGTACAGCAGAGGACAGTAATAATTTTATACCCATACAGTACAATATTGTACTGAATAGGTATGAGATTGGAAACAAATTGAACAGTATGAAATGCTGAGTCAACATCTATTATTATAATATAGTAGTACAGTTTTACCCCGCTTAACGCGCTTTCACTTAACGCGTTTTCGCATATACGCGGTGCCTTGCCAAAGCTGAACTTTCACTTAACGCGGCATTTTTCATCATATACGCGGTGAGTGTCCGGCTCGGATGCTATTTTTAGATTTAGACCACGCGCCACCCGCCCGCCCGCCTGCCTGCCTCTCCCTCCTCCTCCCTCCGCTTGGGCAAGCGGCGCGGTAAGGTTGCGCAGTGTGTGTCTTTGTTGCGTTATCACTGACGTCATATGACGTCTCGGACTGTGATTGGCCATGCAGCCCTACCCCCCTCTGCTGCTAGCTGTAATTGGCTTAAAGTACAGTACTCCCTCTTTATCGACGGGGGTTACGTTCTGTAAACGGCCGTCGATAAAGAAACCGTCGATACCGTGATGGTTACATAATTTTTCTAACTATTATTTGCATATGTTGAATAAATGTACCTTTAAGCATTAATGCGTTTCCTTTACACATAACCTTAAATAATAGTGTATAAATAATAATATAATAAGTGGACAAAAATACTAGCAAACTTACGATTTCATTTATTGAAGTGAACATCGGTCCTTACAGTAAACAAAACAGTGTACAGTACAGTAAAAGTCCAAAAATCCGGATGCCCAAGGCAAATTGTTTACCATTTATTATTACAACTACACTGAAACGCGGGTAGTTTCAACAAAAATATTGTATATTTCCATTCAAGTATTTATTCAAGTCAATTAGGAGGGAATATTATTGTAATACAACAGTTTTTTAACTAAACCATTCGAAAAGTGATTACGGTAACATCTTTTGAACGAAAGAAAGCGCAAGTCATTGTTTTCGTCACGATTTGATCCCACTTTCCACTGTAATACATACGTCATTTTAGCAAAAATATTACATTTCCGTGAATGTATTATATCAAGCACAGTATGAATAGAATATCATTGTAATATAACAGAATTTTAACCGAAAACTATTAAAAAAACGAGTCACATCTCAAGAACATTGGAAGGTTAGGTAAAGTCTTTTGTTTTCGTCATGTATTTTATCCTATTTTACATTGAAATACGTCACGTTTCAGCAAAACTACTATTTATTTCCGAGAATATATTCATTCAGGCGCAGTTTAGGTAAAATATACGTGTGATGTAATAATTTTTTAACTGAAAACGATTCGAAAAACACGTAGCCTCTAGCCCTGTTCAAGGAGAGGACTGGGAGAAGCTGTTTGGTGCTGCAGACGATGACAAGGAAAATGATTTTGATGGATTTTAATGAAAATATTCAGAAATATGGTATCGTAATATTTATTCAAGTCAATTAGGATATTATTGTAATACAATACAACAGTTTTTTAACTAAACCATTCGAAAAGTGATTACGGTAACATCTTTTGAACGAAAGAAAGTGCAAGTCATTGTTTTCGTCACGATTTGATCCCACTTTCCACTGTAATACATACGTCATTTTAGCAAAAATATTACATTTCCGTGAATGTATTATATCAAGCACAGTTCAAAATAAAAATCCGGCTAAATAATCCGTCGATAATCGAAACCGTCGATAAAAAATCCGTCGATAAAGAGGGAGTACTGTATTATGACGTGACTACCCCGGGGAGGGAGGGAGGGAGGAGAGACAACGCTTGACCTAGCCGCGGCAGTTTCATCCCTCAAGGCCACGCCGGGTTAACGCGCATCCATTGTTCCGTAAAATGGCTTCCGCCGGACCACCACCCCCAGAGAGAAACCTTTCCTTACCTGGACCCAGCGGCACTAAACCAAAGAAGACACGACGTTCATTAAGCTACGAGCTGAAGTACCAAATTGTTCAAGATTTGGAGAAAGGAAGACGCCAAGTTGATCTCGCGCGCCAGCATGGCGTCAACGAATCTACGATTCGTACAATAAAGAAGGATGCAGCCAAGATAAAGGAGCACATGAAGATCACAAAGTCTGCAGGTGCTTCATCTATCAGGTATTGCCAGAACAGGGTGCTGGCAAAAGTGGAAACTTTGCTGGTGAGTTATTTGGTGCGTCAGGCGCGACGCAACATGGCGGTGGACACGCGCTCAGTGCAGGAGTACGCACGTGAGCTATACGCAGCAGTGACACGTAAACTGGGAATTGCAGAGCCCAAACCCTTCAATGCTTCCCATGGTTGGCTGCATAGGTTTAAGAGGAGGAACAAGGTCACCAACATCAGCATTGTTGGTGAGGAAGCGAGTGCTGACCGTGCGGCGGCTAGAGATTTTCCTCCGTTTTTACGTGAGATTATGGAGGAAGGACAGTACAGTGACGACCAGGTGTTTAACATGGACGAATCTGGTCTTTTCTGGAAAAAGTTACCTTCCAAGACCTTCGTTGTCCAGTCTGCGAGCAAGGTAAGGGGCCGGAAGATGCAGAAGGAACGCATCACCGTCCTGTTTACCACCAATGCCTCCGGTACCTGTAAACCAAAGTTATCGGTGATTCACAAAGCCCGCAAGCCGCACGCCTACAAGAATATGGACATGAACAAGCTTAATGTCCACTGGCTAACCGCACGTAAGGCGTGGATGTCCTCTTCTCTGTCCCTCTTCTGGTTTGACAACTGTTTTGTTCCTGACGTGCAGAAATTCTGCGAGCAACAGAATGTTCCTTTCAATATTTTGTTGCTCCTTGACAACGCACCTGGACACTCGCCCCTACTTATGGATCGTCACCCCAACGTAAAAGTGGTCTTCCTTCCTCCCAACACTACGTCATTAATCCAGCCCATGGACCAGGAGTTAATCTGCAATGTTAAAGCTGCATACTCGGCAAAGAAATTCAAGCTCCTGAACGACTCTACCAACACCAAGGATGAGTTGCGTAAGCTGGGTGACACCGACAGCGAGAGTAAAAGCGACGAGGACAAGGAACAAGAGGCGGCGACTCAAGAACTTCTCGTCAAACAATTTTGGAAGAAGTTTAACGTCAAACAAGCTGTAGACTTCTTGGTGGAGGCATGGGATCTGCTGACTATTGCTACGATTCGTCACGCATGGAGACATGTGTTGCATGGCATACCAGGTGAGAGGAGGAGTGAACCTGTGACTGGTCAGGTTCAGACTGTTGCAGTAGCAGTGGACCTTGCCAGAGAAGCTGCGCTCAGTATTACAGCTGAAGGCTTCTCCGAGACCACCAACGAAGACATCATGGAGGTGATCAGAGATCCTGAAGTGACTGCCGACGAGATGTTGGAAGAAGAACCCGCCAGTGAAGAGGAGGAAGAAGGTGCGTCATTCTCCGAAGAACCTAGTTTAAGTCATAGTGATATTAAGTGTCTCATAGAGTTAACAGAAAAAATTAAGTCCATCGTTTCCCGCGACACTGACGATGAACGCCATGACGTCTTCCATACCCGACTGGTGCAGGCTATGGAGCCGTACATCACGGTGTATCATGACAACATCAAAGCCAGCCGTCAGCAAAGCATAACCGAGTTCTTCGCCCGCAACCCACCACAGCCAGCCCAAGCCAGTGATAGTGATAGTGAAGTTGATTTTGAGGGATTTGTCAGGGAAGCCATGACAACTGTAAGTGACAGTGATATTGATTCACCTAGTAATGGTGATTCACCTAGTAATGGTGATTCACCTGAGGGGCAGTAATCTGCCCTCTGCCTCGGAACCAGCCTCCATCCCCGTATGCCGACCCATCTCTTCTACTACCGTGAGTGTTCCTCAAAAATTTTCGTTTTTTAACCTATTCTTTATTTTTCCTATGTTAACCTTTATCTTTCCTAACCTAACCTCTTCTATATTACTTGTTTTTCATGCCACCATAAAGTTAAGATAGAATTTTTACTACAACATAGTTATTTGTCGTCAAAAAGTGGAGTTTGGGGGTCGGGCTGGGTTCTATTGGAATTAATCCCATATGTTCTGTTATTCACTTAACGCGGTTTTCACTTAACGCGGGACCCTCTGGGTTCAATTGACCGCGTTAAGTGGGGTACAACTGTACAGTAATATACTGATTCCAATTATATAATTGGAGATAAAATTATTTACATGGCACAAACGACTTGAGCTATGACTAACACTTGAAGGTACAGTATATTGATTCCTGCTGGGTAAGCTTCATACTGTTTAACATTGAATTTATTTGGCTTTCTCAATGCCCTCACCAATCTATTCAATATTAATATCAGTGGAAATAATCTTAATTCCAATACAGGAGGTCCCTGGATTAAGTATATCCGCTGCCAATTTCCTAAATTTGAACTCTTCCTGCAACAGCACAGAAGCAACTGGTTTCAAATTTATTTCATAGCTTATGTCAGCATATTTTGGAGCCAACAAATACTGGGAAAGTTCATATAAGGAACTCTTTTTGTCATTGCATTGGAACTTCAAAAAACTAAACTTGTGAGCATTCCTATCTGAGGGAATGAATGTTAAGGCTTTCAATATTTTAGCCCAGACTTAATCTTTTTCAGAGATCATTTGGGGCAAATATCAGGCCAAGAAGTTGTAGTATCACCTTCTAAAAACAATGAATGATGACCCACAGTGGCTTGGCCTTCCTGGCTCTTTTTAAGTGCTGAGAGATCAGGAATTTTAGAAACCTTTTCATAAAATATCTTGAATAAAGAATCCACAGACTCGGATGTGGTTGAAAACAAAGAAGACTTAGGTCTTACCAATGTTACCCAAGGCCTGTTTGAATCATCCTTACACTCAATGTTCTCCATCAGCTGTGTGGCAGTCGACAGCAGCCTGTTTCCACTCATAGTAACCAACACTTTTGCCCCAGGTGGAAGAGGTTGCCAAAATGGGCGACAGGATGAAGTCAGTCTCAACAGATTCTCCCTGCTCCAGTGACTGAACACTATTAGTACCAACTTCCTCATCCAGATTCTGGAATCCACTAAAATCGGGCTGACTAGATAGAGGTTCTTGCCTTAAATATCCCATAACCTTCTTATCTTAGCAGAAGCAGGTTGGTCTAACTGGGGATTAAGTCTCTTACCTATCTCCCATAATTCTAAACTTTTTGCCAACTTGGGATCTTTCCAGTGTTTTACATTTAGAATTTTACTCTTTAAGACAGTATTCCATCTATTTTTAATTTGGATCTTTGATAATTCCTTCTTATCTCCTGCATCTTGATTAATTTAAAAAATTTGATCATAACAAACTGCACAATTCAATGGTGAAAACAGGTTGTCTGAGACACAGCTGCTATGAATTATGCAAGCCCAATGAGGATCTAACTTGGTAATCCAAGTTGCCCTACATCCTTGATAATTACATGTAGTATATTTCCCTTGGGTCATACGTGAAACTACTACCACTGAATTCACATCTTTGTATGTAGTGCATGATCTGAGCTCTTCATTCCTTGTAGCTCCTCACTCAACACTAGTTCCCCAGGGACCGTTCCATGGTCTCCTCCGTCATCTAGCAGTCCAGACAACTGCCCTTCATCCTCCAGTTGCACATCACTCATCTAAACTAGGAGGAACACTGAGTCACATTGTATCATCATAATAATACAAGCGAGATAAAAAATTTTCCCAAACATAATCAATATGACTCGTAACTGTGATATTTTAGTAAGTTATTTCATTTAATAACTCACTATATCATACACCTCTCTCCTTTCTCATATCTCAATTATCCCTCAGCTCAATGAACTTTGTTTCTTAATCAAGCTAACTTCAGTTTAGAGCACTTATATTTTGAGGGACCACCAAGTTCTCTATTTGTTGCCAATCAGGGGGCACAGACATCACCGCTTCAATCATGTTTGAGCGATGATGCCTGAGTGAGCATCAAGTCACCCGGAAGGGTTGACAGTGCTGGGCTGCTACCATAGAGCTCCATTAGCTAACATCGTTCACCATTACTCTAGCAAGATGTATTGGGCTGAGAATTTCAACCTTAATGGGTCTCATTTAACCCATACTTAGGATACAAGGTTCATTCCAACATAACACTAGATTGCTAGTAAGACCAGAAGGTCAGCGTTCGGAAGGATCACTAAGACTAGCAGCCTCGCTAAAGTTCGCCTGGAAAGGCTGAACCCGCTACTGAGGTCATGAATAAAATAGAGCTATTAAGAGAAAACCTAACTCTGGCCTGAATGGCAAGAGTTCAACATAACTATAGATTGCGAGTAAGACCGGAAGGTCAGCGTCTGGAAGGATCACTAAGACTAGCAGCCTCGGTAAAGTTCGCCTGGATAGGCTAAACTCGCTACTGAGGACATTAATAAAATAGAGCTATGAAGACTTAACTCTGGCCTGCATGGTGAGAGTAATCAGAAAACCCAGGGCAGAAGCCCCAAAAAAAGTTTCGTGAAAATGAGAAGAGGGAGAGGGATGGCCACATATATCATGGTATTCATTATTTGCACGTGTATAAATGAGCCAAAGAATTTTTTTTTATACAGTATACATATCTATATATATATTCTTTCAGTGAAAAGGAGCCCGGAAGGGCATAAAAAAAGTCATTCACTAAGTGACTTGAAAGCACAGGAAATTAGTCACAAAAGATCGACTGTCGTCCTAGAGATAGAAGACGAGCCATGGTCGCCATGCTTGACCAAACCATATAAAAAACTTGCCCCAAACACAATAGCTGAGAGACATAATCAAAATAAAAGTCACTTGATTTCCTCACCGTGCTAAGATGTATAAATACCAAAAATAAAATCCTCGTGGCTCATAATATTTCAGCTATTACAACACAAATTAGCGGAGCTTTCCTTGTGCGTATTTACAGCTGATTTGCCAGGCAAGAAGATGACAGTAGCAATGCGTGTGATGGAGGGTGCAGGAGGGGGTTTTGAGAATTGCAATTAAATGCCAGGTAGCGATGTGTCCTAATATTACGTATTTAAGTAATTATTAGATGTTTTAATTGCCTGTATGTTGGCCTGGCGAGTTAATGCTAGGCATTTACATACCTAGGTATAAAGCTAGATGTCGCATTCTGGATTAAACAAAAAATCCCAATACTCAGAAAATTCTGGGAATGGGAGAGATTTTTCCTGGGCTTGAGAGATAAAATCAAGTGAATTTTCTCAAAATTCCAAGAAATTTTTTCCAGTAATTGGAAAATTAAGGAATGGGGAATATTTTTTCCAGGTTCGAGAGATGATGTAATAGGCAATTTCTGGAACTTCCGAGAACATTTTTCCGTTACCTGGAAAATTCCGGGGATGAGGGATATTTTTCTGGCCTTAACTTAAGCCCCGGGTTAGGGTTCTGCTGGCAGTAACCACGATAAATCGAGAAAAATCAACTCACAAAAAATAATATAAAAAAAAAGTGGCAGGAATAGGCGGAGTTTTGGAACGTCACCCGGGGCACGCTGGTCGGACGTTCTGGAACGTCACCTGGGGCCTAAGGGTTAAGAGTCATCTCATTACCCGGAAATCTCTCATTCCTGGAAGTGCTCTGCAACAATTGGTCCAGCTAACAGAGATATAATATAAACACAGGAACACTCACCTCTTTCTTTCCCCTTCATAATCCACCCGAGTAGCCAAGCCAAAGTCTCCAATTTTCAGTTCCATTTCATCATTGAGAAATAGATTACCAAGTTTAAGATCTCTGTGAATGACTTTTCTGTCATGTAAATGCTTGACACCAGTCAGAAGATGCTTCAGGAAGTAACGGGTTTCAGGCTCTGTGATTGCTTTACGACGCTTATGAAGTTCCATTAGTGACTAAAAAGAGTAAAAGTATAAAATCTTTTGCATCTTAAATATGCTGTATATGTGTATATTCAACAATATCATGCCATCAATAAAAAGCTTATAAATTAAACAAATTAATAAATTCCATATTTTCTTTAAAATTATAATTGCAAAATCACAAGTACCTTACTGTAATACAATAATCTAAGAATAAGGTTGCATCAAAGGGCACCGTGTATTACACAGTTTCCCATCCTTTTTTGTTATTCACTTTCTCTAGCAGTAGTAACAGATTGATTTATGTTAGTGTTTTGCTTTCCCCAACACAGCTCCAAAATTTCAATCTGGCTAACCACTCTCCTACCACCACCCATCAGTAACATTTCTATCCCCATAACCACTCCACTTCACACATGTACATTTCTACTTCCTGAATGTCTATCTCCTTCTACCCAGTAACATCCCTATCCCCATCCTTCCACATCTACCTTGGTCTTACCCCCTCCCTCTTACCACCCACTTCCGAATAAAAAAAATTATTTTACAGCATGAATCTTTTCTTCTCTATCCTCTCACTACAGGTATGTCCAGACCACTTTAGCAAACACTGAATGGACCTATCTGGTACTCTTTCACTGCAAGTAATTTCCAAATTTTGTATTCTTTGCATCCCACTCACACCACATATTACTGCATTCTCAAGAACATTTTGAAGTTTGTTGCCTCTGACTTATTCTCTCCTCTCATATTCAGTCTATGCTTCATACCTGTATACAGTAATATTTCTGTTAGCCAGAATCCCTCAAATCCAGAACTCTCCAATAGCCAAAATTTAAATTTTCTCAAAAAATGATTCCCAAAGCTGGAATTTTACACAAAATTCTAACTTTAGGAACAATTTTCTGGAAATTTTTGAGAAATTTTTCCCAGTACCCAGAAATTCTGGGGATGGAGATATTTTTCCAGGTTCGAGAGATGATGTAATGCGCAATTTCTGAAACTTCAGAGAACATTTTTCCGTTACCCAGAAAATTCCGGGGATGAGGGATTTTTTGTGTGTGTTTTCAGTGGGTCGTCTCGTTACCCAGAAATCTATTGTTCCTGGAAGTGCTCTGTCTAGCTAATGGAAATATTACTATGGTAATTTCTTCTAAATTATTACTGTGTAAATCCACATTTTCCTCCTTTGGCATCATTCTTCATATACTTCTCAGTGAACCTATCAGATTACCTTCTTGCCCTCATATACTCAAGTCATCTCCCATACTTCCCTTCACAGACACATCCACTCCTAGATACCTGAAATACCGGTACCTCATTTGTTCCACTTTCTGCAATCGCAATCAATCACTCTCTCCATAAAAACTTTGTACAACTTTCTTCCTATTTATCACACATATTTTCAATCCTTCTCAAACTGCTTTTGCATCAGCTCAATAATATGCTTCTTCCAGATCAATTCATCAAGTCTAAGAACAGTACACATGGAATACAGTAAGTCCAAAACTTGAGTTACCTTAGGGACCCTTGAGGGGTCAGAGGAACAAGGAGACAAAGTCCCCCAGAATTATCTAGACATTTTCAAACACTTCTCGCTATTTTTTTCAGTAACAAAAATACCTACAGTATCAACCTTGTGGCATGTATACATGTACACAACAAAATTAGCTTACCCTTCTCCGGCATAGTTCAAGAATTATGTACACATTGTCAGCATCTTCAAAAAACCCATGGAAGGCAACAACATGCTTGTCTCTTAAACTACGATGAATTGATATCTCCTGAGACATCTTCTCTTTCTGATGAGGTTTGACCAAAAGGGACTTGGCAACTATCTTTCCAGCATAAATATCTCTTGTTTTTAAATCTGTCAGTTCGTAACATCTTGCAAAGCCACCCTGTAATAGAAACAAGAAAAAAAGAGAAATAGCATTATAATCATTTGGGGGTAAAGTACAGGTGCTCCTCTACTTAAGAATTTTCAACTTACAAACTTTCAGAGATACAAACATCATCACTGAGGGGGGTTACCTGCCAGAAAAGGTGTTTAATGTGGATGAGACTGGATTATTTTGGTGAAAATTCCAGATAGAACAAACATTAAACATTACCTAAGAGGAGAAGAGTGAGCCTGGTTTTAAGGCTGTATTAAAGGGTATAGCTATACTAAATATCCATAATCTTTTCATTTTTTACAATATGTTTGGTATCTACAAGAGTAAAGTTGGACTTATAAACAAGCCTCAGGAACGTAACTCGTTCATAAGTAAAGGAGCACCTGTATAGTATAAGCACAAATGTACTTATAAAGGGAAAAGGTTTACAGGAATAAAATAAAACACTGTTAGGCCCAATCCTCAACCTGAACAAATGCATGTGTGATTGATATGATATTTTTGTGAGGTATGGAATCATTGCAGAAGTTTTTCATTTGAAAAGTCTTTGAAGTATACATGTGTTGTAAACATTCACACCTATATCAGTTGTAGTGTTAGGAAAGTGAATTATTATTTTCTATGATTAAAGAGATCCCTTCTTTGAGGTATTTTATAAATGTTTTTGTTGTTATTAACCTTCACAACCTGCTGCATTCATGGTGGCAGTAAATTCAGTAGTAAATCTAAAGAAGAAAGTGTGATTCAACAGATATACCAGAAATCTTGCCCATTCACCATTAGGACCAAAGCCTCTAAGGATGGTAGGACTCCAGGTAGCAGACGTGGTGATTGAACATCAGAACCACGATGTTGACAAAGTCAGCTATGAACACTTACCATCACAAAGGGAGCTGAATGATGCTGACAGAAAGAAGGTTGCCGAGATGATCAGTTTGAATGCCAATCGAAAGCTGGTGCAACATCTATATAGATCTGTACAGTACAGGTAGTGAAAAATGGGAAAAAATTTTCTTCTTAAGGACATTCATAACATCAGGACTACTGCCAGGAAATCTAGGTTTCAGCTAATGGATCCTCAACAGTTAATGGAACTTTTAAATGCCAAACCTGGTGTGAATGCTGAAGGTGTTACAAATGAGGATGGTGACCTGATTGACATACAGTATTTCTACAGGATGTACAGATGCTACATACTTTTGAGAGCTTCCCAGAAGTGATGCTTGTGGATGTCACCTACAACACTAATGAACTTGGGATACCTTTCCACTCCTTCATTTTCATTGATGGCAATGGACAGAGGTTAGGCATCCTTCTCGTGCTCAATGAAGAAGAACCTCTGATCAGGAAGATGGTTCAAACTTTTAAGTCTCAACTCTAGCTGGGAGGACATAAAAGTCATTATGACAGATAAGGATATTGTAGAAAGGAACATGTCCAGCAGCTGAGCTACAGATCTGTTCATTTCATGTCCCATGAAAATTCAAGGGGGAAATAACACCAGAAATGCACAAAAAGTGACATAGAAATCATTCAGGATATTAACCTATGCAACATCAGGGACTGAGTATCAGGCAAAGTACCAGCAGCTTCTGGACTGTGGAGTGGATATGGTAAATATGTACTTTAACACTAACTGGCATCCAATCAAAAATCAATTGGTTAAAGGATTCAAACACCAGTAGATGTCACTTTGTGTATGCCCCAACAACAGGATGGTAATTTTTCAGTAAACTAAAAGATGTTACTTCAAAGGAAATGACCAAGATTTCCTGGATGCATTTTTCTGCCTTCTGAGACACTCAGAAATGAGCTAGATCATCTGCTCATAAACATGCCCTTGTTGACTTCAGGAAGGCCTTTGACCTTGTTGATCACTGCACTGTTATCAACAAGGCTACTGCACAAGGGCTGCCCACCAACCTGGTCTCATGGCTCACTGATTTCTTGAGTGGACGTCGCCAGGCAGTGAAGTATCAGGGCTCGGTCTCCACATTCCAACACCTCACCTGCGGTGTTCCCCCGGGGACCAAGATGGGACCACTGTGCTTCCTCATCCTGATCAACAACACTCTATCGGACACTCCTCACAGATAGAAGTACGTGGATGACTGCACTGTGGGGGTTTCAGTGGACAACACCGCACCAGACAACTCATCGCTACAAGGCACCCTGGACAGGCTACAGGCATGGACTAAGGAGAACAAGGTCACCATCAACCACACCAAAACCGTAGTCATGCACATCAATACCGCCACCACTCCAGTGCAAGCCCCAGCAGTCACAGTGGTTGCCCATCCTCTCCAGCTGGTGCAGTCTGCCAGACTCCTGGGAGTAACTATAGACAACAAACTGGAAGGCCCATGTAAATAACACAGTCAAGGCAGCCTCGTACCGTCTCTACATGCTACGATGACTTAGGTCACTTGGGACACCCACGCCAGAGCTGAGGACCATCTACAACGCCTTTATTCTCCCCAAACTAACGTATGCGTCACCAGCCTGGTCGTTTTCTCTCAACTCCACCCAACAACGTCAGCTAGAGAAGGTACAGAAAAGGGCCTGCAGAATCATGCTCGGCGCAGAATACTCCGGCTACGCTCTCTCCACCCTGGAAATGCCATCCCTCAGTGACCTCCACCACCAAGCACTGGAAAGGTTTGGCAGCCAACTA
This sequence comes from Homarus americanus, assembly GCF_018991925.1. Lineage (NCBI taxonomy): Eukaryota > Metazoa > Arthropoda > Malacostraca > Decapoda > Nephropidae > Homarus > Homarus americanus. The sequence continues at coordinate 3,496,789 of NW_024748109.1, forward strand.
ATGCACCACCCTCGTCATCGCCACCTCCTGCCACCGGCAGCCCCACACCCACCTCGCGCAGACCGCCACTACAACAAATTTCAGCCCATAAGAGCCCGCACCGATAGATATAAGAATAGCACCATCCCATCTATTGTTAAAATAATAAACAACTCCTGATTTATGTACTGTACAGCCCTGTAAATGTATTCAATGCATAATATATCATTATGCCTAAATCAAATGTAAGTCTGTATATTTGCAGCCACCGGCTGCAACTCCATTAATAAACCGTTTATTATTATTATTATTTTTATTATTATGGTCCAAAAGGCCTCTGCTCAGTCCTACCAGTGACTCATATGCTCAGCACATTAAGGGACAACTGGAGTGTGTTGACAAGCCAGAGGTTAACATATTGAATCCTTCCATTTATGGGCTAATACAATATGTAGTGCTTACTACAACACCTACATCTTGTGAATGCTCATTTTGAATATCCATGCAGCTTCTTTGTAAGCATGTGCTCTTTGTTTGAGATAACCGTGAACTAGATATGTATTGTGAGGACATACAGTAGTGCAACACGAGCATAAAAACTGATAAGATTACTGTAGTGTTTCCTATGCACCAGTACTAGCATAATCAAAGAGAGAAACACACTTAGTAGCAACCAAGAAAAGAGTAAAGATACACTTAAAACTTTTTAAAAAGTACATAGATCTAGTATCAGATACTGTACATAGTTGTTAATATATTTATGGGTTCACGGCTGAATGGCCTGGCTGTCTATGTAGCCATCCTGGCTACGTAGACTACCAGACTATTCAATCGGTGACAGCTTAATAGCCACAGCAAAAATAAAAAGATTTAAGAAATAAAAGTGGAAAAATTTGAAGACAGCATAATCTACATGTAGAATAAACTGGAATTGTACAGTATGTATACTAATAGAAAAGATTAAATAAAAGGACTGTTCTGTTTAAAATGAACAAGTTTTTTGACTAAAGCAGACGAGTGGTGTAGAAGAGAAAACATGTAAGTACTGTAATGAGAGATGTATAACACTACAAAAGAGGGATGCGAAGACAGTACAGTACCAAAAATATTTATTCAACTTCCAGGACTTTAATTATATAATTCCAAGAACTGGAAAGCCATTCTTAACCAGGGCTGTGGGTCGGAGTCGGAGTCGAGGAGTCGGAGGAAATTTCGGCTTGTGGAGTCGGAGTCGGTAAAATTGTCCAGACTCCGACTCCGACTGAAGCTATTCTGTTCCTAAGAACAAATATATGAACTCAGGCATATTCATTGCAGTGATTCCACTGATCCCACTAATTTTCTTAAATTATTAAAGAATTTATTTCCATTTTATAAGCATTATTATGAATTTATTGTAGCAGGCACAGTATAGCACTATAATTTTGGACGATAGTCTCTTCTTTACCATTTGAAATTTTGAATTATATCAAATTTTGTTTCGTTGAAAACTGCACAGAGGCTCTCAGCTACAAAACAATTAGCTACAACCTGTTTTTGGTGAGATTAAGGCAAATTTAATTTAATAACTTATTCATGTAAGGTTTATCCATTTTCCTTAATAAGGTATTCATTTCTTTAATGTACATAAATATATAACTTTACTTTAAAAGGAATTGTAGGATCATCATTTAGATCCACATCAGATTATGAGCTTAAACAAAATTCATATGCTGAGATCGAACTTTTAGATATACATGTAAATGGTGTTTTCTAGTTAATATCTTGAATTCTTAATAAATTTATTTTTCTTTTGATTGAAACTTTGAAAGTCAAGCCTATCATCTTTTTGTAGTTCTTAAATATCGTCCAGATCATTAATAAAGCTGTAGCAGTATAGCCACGGTGTTTTACTTTTTACCTATGCAGGTTACAACATACAAATTACAATTAGGATGGTAGAAATAGTTGTTACAAATAGGCCAAAGTCGGTCGGAAGCTTATAAAATTTGATGGTCGAAGGTTTTGTCTTCGACTCCAGCCCTGTTCTTAACACAATGTGAAGGCAATGTAATTGTTCTTGGCCCTCCCTCCACTTCACAATATGGCTTATCTAAGGATTAGATACCCTAGCTTATTTCACCTGAAGATTAACCACCCTAATGCTACCTAAGGATGAATAGGTTAGGTTATCATGGTTAATCTTCAAATGAGGTAAGCTGGGGTGCCTAATCTTTGCGTGATCTCTCAATATTCATGTTCCATGTTTTTTCATTACTGTAATATTTATATTTCTAAAATAATTTTTTTTTATTAATTAAAGACATTTTAGGTTCACAGTAGTGATATCATAGTTAATACTTTCAAAAATTCTACCTCCTAGAACAAAAGGAAATTCCCAGGCCAAATATAAAATTCTTTAGAGCAACTAAGGACACAGTAACCATTTATTATCACGGTCCATTCCTGACATGTGAACATCAACTAACCAATGATACGCTTCAGGTTCTAACTAAGGTATTTGGTGTATTAATGTACTTTCATATGTAATTGACAACAAGGACCAATTTATATTTTAAAAAGCATGTTATTTCTTATCTTTTACTTATGATAACTTTAAGAAATTTTCAAGTGGGTGATGTATTTTAGAGTAAGGCTTTAGATATTAGGTCTGCCAAATCTTACGTGAAACCTCTATTTAACAGACTATAAGGACAGGAAAGACCATTATATCGGGGGTTCATTAGATGTGAAACCTCCATCTAATGAACTATATAGATTAAAATCTGTTATATCGAGGTTCTGATAGATGTGAAATCCCCATCTAACGGATTACATGAGAGAAATCTGTTATATGGAAGTTTCACTGCAGTACTAGACAAAACAGTGCTGAGAATAATGAAGATTAAAGACTACTGTACATATACAGTAATCAAGTACAGGACAGTATGTGCCAAATAAAAAGAAGAAGCTATTCATCCTGTGGCAGGTTGGTGCGCAACAGGGAAATGCGCTATTACTCGACCCACTACAGGGCAAATAGCCATTCCAGTCAGAAGAGGTTATTCATCCTGCAATGGGGCAAACAACATATATTTCACTACTCTTCACCCATGCCAGGATGAATAAACAGATTAATTGTACTATTTGTCCCACACTGGGGCAAATAACAGATCTATTGCTTACTATTCATTAAGCAGTAGATTGTCCAGCCTTTCATATTTTTCAAAGGATTTCTCATTTCCCAGTAAGATTTTTTATTACCATAAATCAAATTTACCATGCACAATATTTACCATTTCCAAGTCCATCACTTTGGTCGTTTGTGATTAAATGGCATTCTAAGTCAACATCACTATTTGTTGTAATCATAACTAAAATGACATCTAATTGGTGGAAATGGTCACTGTGGGATAAATAGCCATTCCATATATGAAACAGGCCAGATAATATCCTTTCCTGGATAGCATGGAGAAGGACGTGCCCTAAATGCTCGTGTTAGTAACTATAAGAAATGGCCACCGTGGATCGTTGTGGGGGAAGAGGGACGGTGTGTGAGGAAAGACGACCCCCTGGCCACTCTGTTAAGTCAGCTGGAACAGTTGAGGAGAGAGATAAACGTTTTAAAGGGGGAGAATGTAGCCCTCAGGACTGAACTCCTTCAGGTAGGTGTCCTGCCTAGCAGGACACCTGCGAAGGAGGGTCAGGAGGAGCAGGCGTGGAATGGTTGTCTCCGGGGGGACTAGGGTCAGACTCAGGAAAGCTGATCAGTGTGTGGAGTGCAGCAACCCCTACCAAGTGTTGGAGGAAGCTGACGAGGAAGAGAAGAGGCAGGACGGTGAGGTGCCAGTAGAGAAAAGGGCAGTTGTTCAGACCCTACCCAGTGGTAAGGTCATGGTAGTTGGGGACAGCCAGGTGAGGTTCTTAGACAGGACTTTTTGCACAAGAGATGGGAAATGTACGACTAGGGTGTGTTTTCCTGGGGCTGGGATAGGGCATGTACCTGAGAGGATAGATAGGGTTTTGACAGGGGAGGGTGCCAAGCCAGTAGTGTGTCTTCGTGTAGGAGGTAACGACATAGGAAAGGTTAGGAGTGAGGAACTTTTCAAGAGGTATAGGGAGGCACTGGGGTAGGTTAGATAGGGGAGGGATCCCAATAGTATGTGGTGTCTTGCCTTGAAGAGGAGTTGGTGGTGAATGGTTGTCAAGGGCAGTTGGTGTCAACAGCCGTCTTGAGATATTGCTAGTCAATATCAGTCCCATTCATTGACAACTGGGGACAACATCTACAACAGACTGGACCTTTATGCTAGGGATGGGGTGCATCTGTCTAAAAATAGGATGCATCTGTCTAAGGATGGGGTGGCAACCCTGGCTGGCTTTCTCGAGAGGGCAGTTCAAAAGATGTCGAAGTCTTTAAACTGCTAGGGGAACATATGAGCACAGGGTGGAGGAGACTGCAGTGGGAGCAAGTAAACAAAGTGAAAGGTAAGAGGGAAATAGTGCTGGGAATTATGACAAAACTAAATTAAGCAGGGAATTAAAACCTAAACGTGACAAAGAGAGGACTCGGAACACGACTAACTTAAATGTCTACTACGCAAACAGTAGAAGTATGAGAAACAAAATGGATGAAATCAGGGCGTTGGTATGTACCGAAAAAATCTATATACAGTAGAAGTCCAAAAATCCGGGCTGCTTGGGGGATTGGGTCGGTCCGGATTTTCGGATTTTCCGGATTCTCAGGCAGTACTTTTAAAATTCAAATTTAAGGAGGAATAAAGAAGAGATGAACAGGTACATTTTGAGAGTTTATTCATAAGCAAGTAAAGCATGCTTCATTTATCAAAATGAGCAGTTTTAAAGAAAAATAAAGTCAACACTTGACAAAAATGTAAACAAACTGTCTAATACCATGACGAGTCTTGAAATTCCAAAGCCATCCATCGCTAAATGCTCACTCTGATTCAATGTTTATTTGCTCCTTAAAAGACTTGGCTTTGGCAAAAAGCATCAGCCCATAAATTGCCATACCTTCTGATCGTTTTAACAAAAACCATTTGTGCAACACTTTATCAAGATTTTCTAATTTGGGCCAATGTAAACTTTTTCTTTCAGCAATTTTATTGTAAGGCTCAGAAGAAGCTGTGAATTCTAGAATTTTATTCTCTGCCTTTTTTATATCATAAATTGTAGACTTTCCAATGTCGTATGTTTCCATTAGATCAGTATTGCTCACACCACGTTCTAGTTTCTTAATTATTTCAAGTTTGTCACTCAATTTCAATGTGTTCTTCTTTCTCTTCACACAACGAAGTTTATCTACTTTAGGAGCCATTATTATGGGCTTGTACTCTGTAAATGGAAAGAGTAGGACTCAAAATTACATATGTTGTCACAGTTTGATTGCTTGTTTTAAAGTGGCGATCGCGTGGTCGCTTGTTGTCGCTGTGGCGTTCAGGCATGCACACATACACACAAAAGATTTACAGTGCCACAAATTTTACATTTGAGGACAAGCTAATTACAAAACGAACAAAATTAGCTACCTATAATTTACAATTACTTTTATTATTAGAATTATGTAAATTAATTTTTTTAAAGGAACGCCATTCATTCACGTAACCCACAAAAGCCCGCTAAATTTAAAAAGTTTGAAAGTTTTCGAAAAGTCCGGATTCTCGGGTGGTCCGGATTTCTGGCATCCGGATTTTTGAACTTTTACTGTAATAGCATTCACCGAAACATGGATAAACCTACTCACGTGAGTTACCTGTCGAATACCAAATTGCAGGTTACAAATTATTCCATACCGACAGACAGATTAGAAAAGGAGGCGGAGTAGCAACCTATGTCAGGGATAATCTGAAGTGTGAAATAAATAAGGAAATAAAAACTGAGCGTAATACAGAAACAATTTGGATAGAATTAATCGATGGTAGGGAAAAATTAATTACAGGAGTAATATATAGACATCCTAATCTTGATAGAGTTAATGAGCGACTTATCTGGGATGAAATGAGCAGGGCTTCCATACATAGCAAAGTCTGTATAGAAGGTGACTTTAACTTTAGCCAAACAAATTGGATTTACCTTACGGGTAACTCGGAATCAGAGGATTTTCTTGAATCAATCCAAGACTGTTTCCTAATCCAACATATAACCGAACCCACCCGGGGTAATAATATAGTACTCGATTTAGTTCTGTCAAACAGAGAAAACCTCATTAGTAATGTCGAGGTAGGGAACGAACTTGCTAACAGCAATCACAAAGAAATTAGATTCCAGTTAGAATTTCAGGGCAGCTGCAAGGAAAATTCCACTGAAGTCCCAGATTTCAGAAGGGCAACTTTGATAGTTTGAAGAGGCAGCTGAGAGATGGGGTATCACACTTGGGGTGAATTACATGACCTTACATGGGGTGTCCTCACACAATGTACCCACAGAGGGTGACCTCACCTTACCTGGAGACCTGATAACGAGATCTGAGGTTGACGAGTTCCACAACAATTTAAATAATGAGTTAATGCATAAAGGCAGAACATACCATACAGAAAACTCAGATCAAACAACAATGACCCTAAATGGATAAATAATTACTTAAAGAACATTATTGGACAAAGGAAGGCTATAGGTAGGAGAATAAATCGTGGTGAAGTTTACCTCCGAGATTATTACAAGGTATTGGCCAGTAAGGTTAAGCCCGAGATAAGAAAAGCAAAGAGGAATAAAGAACTGAAGGTACCAAGGGAGGCGAAGTCAAACCCCAAGGGATTCCATCAAATGTATCAAACTAAAACACGAGAAAAGATTAGACCAATACAGTCGGATACCGGCGAGCTACCTGATAACGACAGAGAAATGAGCAATAATCTGAATAAATATTTTTGAACAGTTGTCACCACCGAAAATTTAAACATGATACCCGAGGCACCGACTCTATACAGAGATAGTGAAGAAAATAAGTTAAGTGAGATAGTAGTGACTAGTAACAATGTTAGTAAGCAAATAGACAAACTAAAGCCTAATAAGTCACCAGGTCCCAATGAGATATTTGCCAGAGTATTAAAGGAATGTAAGGAAGAGCTTGGTATGCTATTAGCAAAGTTGTTTAACATGTCCTTAAAAACGGGTGCAGTACCAGAATCCTGGAGAATAGCAAATGTAATACCGATTTTCAAGAAGGGAGACAAATCACTATCCTCTAACTACCGTCCAATTAGTCTAACATCAATTGTAGGCAAATTACTGGAAGCAATCATTTCAAACTCTATTCGAAATCACCTGGAGAAGCACAAGTTGATCAATGATTCTCAACATGGCTTCACAAGCGGGCGTTCATGTCTAACTAATCTATTAACATTCTTTTCATCTGTTTTTGAATCAGAGGACAAGGGGCACAATTATGTTGTGGTATATCTCGACTTTAGCAAAGCCTTCGACAGAGTCCCCACGAAAAGTGGAGGCTCACGGCATTAAAGGAGATATTCTAAAGTGGATTAGGGCACGGTTACAGGACAGGAAACAGCGAGTGAGCATTAATGGCACTAAATCCGATTGGAGCAACGTCACTAGTGGAGATCCCGAAGGCTCAGTACTTGGACCATTATTATTTATTATATACATAAACGACATAGATATCGACGTAGACAGCAACATAAGTAAATTTGCTGATGACACTCAAATAGGGAGTGTAATTAAATCTGACGAGGACTTCGCAAAACTACAGGAAGATCTAGGCAAATTTTTCGAATGGTCTGAAAAATGGTAGATGAAATTCAATGTGGACAAATGTAAAGTATGCAGAATAGGAGATGTAAACAGGGAAACCAGATACCAGATGAACAATGATGTTATGGAGAAATCCGACTGCGAGAAGGATTTAGGAGTAATGATAAGTAGGAATCTTAAGCCAAGTAAATAATGTGTATTTGCTCGAAACAGGGCTAATAAAGTACTTGGGTTCATACAAAGGAGTGTTAGTTACAAGACTAGCGAGGTCATCCTAAACTATATCTTGCGCTTGTGAGACCTCACTTGGATTACGCAGTTCAATTCCGGTCACTGTATTACAGAATGGATATAGAATCCTTGGAAAGAATTCAGAGGAGAATGACAAGACTAATCCTGGGCATTAGGAACCTTGAGTACAGAGACAGGTTAAAGCATCTTAATTTGCACTCCCTTGAGACGGAGAGTGAGGGGCGATATGATAGAGGTGTATAAATGGAAGTCAGGGCTGAACAAAGGTACTCAAACTATCCAACCAGGAGCAAACTCGTAACAATAGTTTTAAATTAGACAAATTTAGATTTAGGCGCGAAATAGGTAAACATTGGTTTGGAAATAGAGTATTGGACGAGTAGAACAAGTTACCAAATATCATAATTAACTCGAATACGCTGGATCGCTTCAAACATGGGTTGGATGGATATATGAGCAATGGGGGTTGGGTGTAAATGGGACTGCCCAGTTTGGGCCAATAGGCACTGCAGTTTCCTCCATTCTTATGTTCTCTAATTTCCAGAACTCATAATCCTTCACTGGAGTAAATTATATTTTCCAACTTAAAAAAAAATAATAATAATAATTTTCATATAAGTTCTTTCTGGATTTCTTCCTCTCACAAACTCATCCTATATAAAAGTCTTGTCTGTCTTCAGACAGAAAAATTTAATTAGATTAAGACTGACTAACCTACAAGCATGAAGAGAAGCAATAAAACAATGAAGAAGGAAACTGAGAACCCTTTGCCTGTTTAATAAGTACTGTACTGCATCCTTCCTTTGGTAACCTATGGTGATAACAGTTTACTCAGCTGAGGACAAACACCCTATAAGATACCACCCTTACCTTCCTTAATTTAAAATAAAACTTCAGTATTTCAGCTCCCTGTACAGGATACCTCTCCGTCGCTTGGTAACATCTCTTTATATAATATAGTCATGTAGAATAATTCTGAAATATCCTTAGTTCAACATACCCCGATATTACACCAGGTATTGCTTAGTACAGTATACCTGTACATTCACTCTTTAAGTATAAATAATATATAGTATAATATATACTATATATTACATATTACCGGCATCTAGTATACAGCTTCAGTAACACAGCAGTTTTAAAATTATTTCATCTTACAAGACACAAAGCTGTAGTCGAGTACACAGTAACTTGCCTCCAGTACTCGGTGTCTGCCACATTTTTAAAGCAGAGGACGAACTTTACATTGTAGTTTCATTAATTATCTAACTCTTATATCATTTGAATAAGTCTTATTAGTCTTAAACATACTCTATGGAAGCAGAGTTGTAACAAACTAGTAATCCCAAGTAACGTTATCTCAGAACTGGGGCAACATCATATCTACTTATAATGGTTCAAATTTAATTTATGAACCTTCAGTTCACGATATCCTGGTATAAAATTAAAAAAATAATAACTTAAACAGCTTAAACTAATTCCCTATAACTTTTACATCGTTAGTGTCATGTATACAAGTAACATCCCGAGTGAGAGACCTCAGTTCACTTACCTTTCCTAAAAACTTTCCTCTTTGATACTTATTGCCCGTACTTGGGTCTAAAAGTACTTCAGGTAACTCCTTCTTCGTTTCTTCCTTCTGATGGCTCGTCATTTTGCTTCTTTTATCCAAAATATCACAAATATAAACACACCTTCTCGAGCACTTCCTCACTTCTCGAGTTTAGAAGTTTTGAATGCGAGGTGGTATACACAAAGCGCTGATTGGTGGATGGAGGTGGTAGAACGCGCCCCCATTGGCTGAAACTTTAAATCGCAGGGTCACGTGACTCCCTTAGCAGGACCTACAGCTGCTGAATATTCCAGCCTTCCACAGTATATTAATATTGAGAGATTAAGGTAATCAATGTTAAGTGTGATTATCTCCCCATACATCCCAAATATTATTTATCTTTACGATTTATGGTTAGATGTTTAGCTTGGACGTGAATGAATATTAATAAACTATTTCAGTCAGTGTTACTACATAGTATTACGGGCTCATAAAATATTGTGATATGTGTTGTCTCGACTCTCGTATGCACATTTATATAAATATAATAATAATAAATAACAGGTGATAAAAATTGAAGTACTCAATTGACCGAAGAAGTCTGAAACATAAATATTGAGACTTTAATTTCCAATAAAATAGAATTGACAAAAATTTTCTACAATTAAATATTTAACTTTCCTAAAGTTTCCTCATTTCAAATTATATGGAAGTCATTAAAAAATGAATTATTTTTCGCATCAAACAAATATAAAGTCTAATATCAACACTCCGTTAGCTCGTGAATGCTTTAAATTGTCCCGCCAATTTAAAGCACTGCGTCAGCTGATCCTGCCAACCAAGACATTTAAATTATACCCACTTAATGACAATCTTACTATTTCTTAATATAATCTTACTCCCTTTATTTTATGTCTACGAGGCATTTCACTTAACTTTTCTTGTTTTATTACATTTGCAATAAGATTTTTTTATATTCATTATTTCACCATTTGCAAGTCGTTCGGGCGGTTGGTCTGTTCTTTGTTACTTTACTTTTACCCAGTGCCGGATTAACTATGAGGCACTTGAGGCACTGGCCTCAGGCCCCTCCCGATCTAAGGGGCCCCCAATTCCAAACATTCTCGAAGTTGAAGCGTATAAAACATGAACTTCGTTCAACGATGTCCTAGCAACGTCTCAATTTTCTGTCTCTTATGAACATTAAATGTGTTATTTTGCAGAAGCTTAATATTGATGAAATCATTGATAAATTTGGGTATATTTTGTTCTTGTTATTTATATATACCTTGAGGGTAGGGGCCCCAAGTTGATCTGTGCCTCAGGCCCCTATTAAGCTTAATCAGGCCCTGCTTTTACCTTTATCCTCTTCCCACTGATCGGTTCGTTAGCCGCTTGGGCGATCGGTCACGTCTTTGTTACGCACTGTTGGCAAGCATTGGGCATACACCAGCTAATAAATGTACCTGAACCCGCTCCAGTGTTGGTCAAGTCTTGTCTTGAAAGACCTCGCATTCGGTGCCGTCGTGTCACTCCGGGGTCACCATTTGTGGGGATGAGATTGTTTGGTTCACACTCAGGATGGGGTGGAGAAAGGAAACTTACAATGTGCTCTCTATATACATGTTGTATTGGATGTACAATGCAGCTTGGTGCTGGGAAGGCAGCATGGTTACAAGCGTGATGTAGAGAGAGCTGGTTGGTGAGGACGCTCAGAGAAGGACAGCTTGTGGGTCGCCATGCTCTCGCCCGGCAGAAGAGGACCTATGAGCAGGGCGGAGGAGGCGAGGGCCGCCAGGCAGCAGCAGAAGGAGGTGTTGCTGGCTAGTTGGTGTAGGTAGAAGGAGAGACAGGTCACCACGAGGTCAGGTCTTAAATAGCGGGGGGTAGGCGTGGCTTAGTAGTTAACCCCCGCTCCGTGATGTATGGCGGCGCTGGTTGACCTAGACCACGAGGCATACACTGGGGAATTGGTGGGGTCGGCTATTCAGCGACAAACAGCGTTTGTAGGGGAGAAATCCACTACACCGTCACAACACTTTCTGGTAAATAGTTCCAAGAGTTCACAACTCTCACTCCGAAAAAGTTTGCCCTCACAGTTTTCTGGACCTACGACTTCTTCAATCTTGAGCTGTGACCCCTTGTGGGGCGAGCGTCCGCCAGCTCCAAGTAAGGACACTAAACTGAGTAGTGCCCCTTGTGATGCTTATACACCTCTATTAGGTCCCCCCCTTGCCCATCTGTAGTATAAGCTAGGCAAGTTCATGCACACCAATCTCTCAGGGTAGCTGACGTGCCGAAGGGCAGGCACCAGTCTGGTGGCCCTCCTTTGAACATTTTCAACCAACTGACAGTCCCTAGCATATCTCGGAGACCAGACGGGGTGACAGTACTCAAGATGGGGAAGCACTTCACTCTTGAAGATCGTTACGAGGGACGGACCGTCTAGATATCTGAACGACCTTCTTATAAGGCCCAATAATTTATTTGCCTGATTTACCTTCTTCTCGCAATGTCCCGAGAACTTCAGCTCATTGTGAACATACACACCTAGGTCCTTCTCACATTCAGTCTCAAATAGTGCAGTTTCTTCATCCCGTTGGGACATATGATACGCCTCCTTACCGTTGGTATGCCCCAGGTGCATCCTCTTACACTTCGTGACATCTAGACATTTATTCGACCATTCTTGGAGCCCACAGAGGTCCTTCTACAGCTCTTCACAGTCCGCTTGGTTCTTGATTTCCCGAAATAACTAGGCGTCATCGGCAAACATTTGTATGGAGGAGTGTACAACGTCAGGCATATCATTTATGAAACAAACAAACAACAGAGGGCCCAATGCACTGCCCTGTGGTACCCCGCTTGTGACAGGTACGGATGATTTTTTCGTACCATTAATCACCACACACTGCTTGCGGTCATGTAGAAAGTCTTCTATCCACGCTAGGACATTTCCCCGAATTTCGTACCCTTCCAGTTTGATTTTCAGCCTTTCTTGGGGTACACTGTAGAAAGCCTTGGCAAAACCTAGGTAAATATTGTCGATATTACCACCCCGTTCCAGAATATGTGTCCAAATATCCAATTCCTTGAGCAGTTGTGTTAAGTAGGAGCACCCTAGCATAAAACCGTGTTGGCAATCCTTTACAAGGTTGTTTCATTGTAGATGTTCCATTGCGGCATCTCTGATAATACTCTCAAGTACTTTACATAATATGCTGGTCAGGCTCACCGGTCTATAGTTGTTCGTGGAGTGACGATCGCCCTTCTTGAAGATAGTACTCACATAAGCCACTTTCCATTCACTGGGGACCTTTTGTTCATCCAGGCATTTACAAAACAGGACCTTTAGGGGCTCGGCAAGCTCGTTGCACTTTCGGATGTTCCATGTCATGGCCGGGACTCTTATGGACCTTTAGCTTTGACAGTTTATTTCTAATACCCTCTTCTGTGAACACAATGCGGGTCAGTGCTGTGTCAAACCGTCTGTCCTCAAACGCAGGAAGGTTAATCGCATCCTCTCTTGTGAACACAGAAAAAAAGAAGCTGTTCAATGCCTCAGCTTTATCCTGGTCAGAATCTGCATAACTACCATCTTCAAGACTTAGTTAAGTCTGATACTCGTACTCGCATTTTTAATTTCGACTTTGCATAGCGGTAAAACGCCTTTGGGTTTGACTTGACCTCGCTTGCAACCAGCCTCTGGAACTCCTTTTCAGTCCTTCTACACTCTATCTTTGCTTGGTTTCTGGCTCTTGCATACATCCTCCTGTCCTGCTCATCGTTTGACCCAACCAACGTCTTGAAATTCTGGGTTTTCTTCTTAACTTTGTCGAACGCCACGTGGTTCATGTGTGGGGATCCCCTTATATTCCTAGAGGCACTGGGTTTGGTCTTGGGTATATATTTATTGATCAAATGGGTCACTTTAGTAGTTATAATATTCAGCATAGTGTCTGCGTTCTTGTGCTTTAATGAGTCAAGCCAGTGGATACCCCTCGTCTCTTCCCTCATCCCGTTGTTATTTCCCTTGTAATATTTGCACCTTGGTCTGGCCTTATCCTGAACTAGGTAACAGTTAAATCTGAATGACAACACTATATGGTGACTGGTGCCAACTGGGACAAGGTGTTCCAGTTTGGCCACCATACCCTCCTCGTTTGTAATGATGAGGTCTAGTGGTTTGGGTGTTTGCTCCCCTCTGTAATGTGTTGGGTCTCTAACATGTTGGAACAGAAAATTATCTCTCAGAGTTTCACAAAAAGAGTAGCAGGGTTCTTCAAGTCATTTGGGGTGAACTCGTTTCTCCAATCGATGTCGCCATAGTTAAAGTCCCCCATGATAAGGAGGTGGCTAGGGTTGAGCATCGCCGAGTTGTCTATTAAGGCTCTTAAGTTCCTTTGATTTAGTGGGCCACAGTTTGATGATCTGTAGATACACCCTACGATAAGTAAGTCCCCTCACTTTAATTTAATTTTACCCCACTTGGAATCTTCAAAAATATACTCTCCCTGTACCCTCGCCTGGCTGGCTCTAAGGTCTTGCCTAGCATAGATAACCACACCCCTCTTGCAAGTTTCTTGAAAGGTTCGTAAAGGAGTCATATCCAGCAATACTGAACTTGTGGGGTATGAGTTGTTTGTGTTCACACTCAGGATGGGATGGAGAAAGGAAACTCACAATGTGCTATTTGTATACATGTTGTATTGGATGTACAATGCAGCTTGGTGCTGGGAAGGCAGCATGGTTACAAGCGTGATGTAGAGAGAGCTGGTTGGTGAGGATGCTCAAAGGACGACCAGCTTGTGGGTTGCCATGCTCTCCGGCGGGAGCGAGGACCGCCAGGCAGGCGGAGGAGGAGGTGTTGCTGGCTGGTTGGTGTAGGTAGAAAGAGAGCGATCACCACGAGGTCAGGTCTTAAATAGTGGGGGTTGGCGTGGCTTAGTAGTTGACCCCCGCTCCGTGGGCGGTGCTGGTTGACCTAGACCACGAGGCATACACTGGGAAATTCGTGGGGTCGGCTACGCAGCGACAAACAGCGTTTGTAGGGGAGAAACCCACTACAATACTCCCTACTTCCCTCCAGGCGGTGTAGGAGACTTGTTGTCTGCAGGGTTGCATAGCACATGTGAGGCAGAACGGGCGGTGCATGCCTCATGTGAGACAACGGCGATGGCGTGGATGAACCGGTCGCTAGAGACAACTGTCTAGATACACAATATCTGTGGGAGTAGAGAGGGAGAAAAAGGGTGTGTGGAGGCGATGAATGTTGTGCTTCCCTCACGGCAGGTACAGAGTCGTCAGATGCGCCTGCTGGGGTGTGTGGGCCTGGGTCAGGAGCAGGGGCTGTGTCAGCAGAAGCGGATGAGGGCTCGTGACAGCAGCTGGGTCCACGACAGCAGGGTCTAATGCCAGCAGCAGGGTGCAGACATTAGCAGGAGCAATTTGAGAGGGAGAAAAGAGGGGTGTGTGGGTCCGCACTCAGGAGCAGGGGCTGCGTCAGGAGAAGCGGCAGGGGGTACTGCTGGGCCGGCGTCTGAGGCAGGACGGGCGGTGCATGTGCTTCCCTCACGGCAGGTACAGAGTCGTCAGATGCGCCTGCTGTGTGTGGGCCTGGGTCAGGAGCAAGGGCTGCGTCAGCAGAAGCGGATGAGGGCTTGTGACAGCAGCTGGGTCCACGACAGCAGCAGGGTGCAGGACATTAGCAGGGAGTACCTGAGGGAGAAAAGAGGGGTGTGTGGGTCCGCACTCAGGAACAGAGGCCGCATCAGGGGCGGCAGGGCTTACTGCTGGGCCGGGGTCGGCGTCTGAGGCAGGACGGGTGTGCTGGTGTCGGAAGAGGAGCGACTGTCTGCTTAGAGTAGCAGAGCTGCTCTAGGGTGTCTAACCTGCGGTGTAGAGACAGTAACTGTAGAGCCGATGAGAGCTGCTTCTGGGTGGATAAGCCAGTCTTCCATGTTGCTTGAAGACTGGGAGAATGATCAGTTTCTCCTCCATCCTGTGTGAGTGCGAATCTCCGGGAGTCACCATTGTGGGGATGAGATTGTTTGGTTCACACTCAGGATGGGATGGAGAAAGGAAACTCACAATGTGCTCTCTATATACATGTTGTATTGGATGTACAATGCAGCTTGGTGCTGGGAAGGCAGCATGGTTACAAGCGTGATGTAGAGAGAGCTGTGTGGTGAGGATGCTCAGAGAAGGACAGCTGGTGGGTCGCCATGCTCACCGGCGGGAGCAAGGACCGCCAGGCAGGAGGAGGAGGTGTTACTGGCTGGTTGGTGTAGGCAGAAAGAGGACAGGTCACCACGAGGTCAGGTCTTAAATAGCAGGGGGTAGGCGTGGCTTAGTAGTTGACCCCCGCTCCGTGATGTATGGCGGCGCTGGTTGACCTAGACCACGAGGCATACACTGGGCAATTGGTGGGGTCGGCTACTCAGCGACAAACAGCGTTTGTAGGGGAGAAATCCACTACAATGTCTTGAATAGTATAAGCTATGTTCTGCTATTTCTTTTCCGCAGATTTCACGTAGATTTATCTATCCACGCTTTCATTGTGATCTATATATATATATATATATATATATATATATATATATATATATATATATATATATATATATATATATATATATATATATATATATATATATATATATATATATATATATATATATATATATATATATATATATATATATATATATCCTCGTGGTCAGTCAGATTTGCAAAACGCTACTCCTGATCACCCAAGAATGGTAGTCCTCATCCGAGGATCACTGTTGTTGAACAGGCTGTGTGAAATATATAACAGAGTCTAGGACTGTTTTCTTTTAGTGTCCCAGGCCTAGGCAGCCTGTCACAGTCATAGGATCTAGTCAATTCCATGGGGTGGGTGTTGATTGTATGTACAAATCACATGTTATTAATATATATATATATATATATATATATATATATATATATATATATATATATATATATATATATATATATATATATATATATATATATATACACACACACACACACACACAGTGGTCCCTCGGTTAACGTACGGGGTTCGATTAACGAAATTTTGGTTAACGAATTACCTCCCATAAGGATCTTCAATTCGGTTAACGAACCAAAACTGTGATTAACGAAATCCTGATGACAAACACGTTTTGTTGTGAGCATCAGCCAATCAGCTGGTCCGCCAATACAGTAATCTGTTCTATGTTTACATTCGTTTCCAGTGGAGTAAATATCAAGAAGGTTGTGTTCTTCAATATTTTTGCATTTTTTATATTAAAATTATTGGTCATTCTAAAATTTAGCCATCCATGCTCTGTCTACATAAAGTTTTTCAACTATTATTTTTGGCTCGATATATGTAACTTTATTCATTTATTGAAACTCATTTACATGCAAACACTGTCCTAAGGGTAAAGCTGTACTGTACTATCGTGGACAAAAATTCGCTCCCTGTGGTGAAACTGAGTCTTGGGAATGAATCTCCAAACTGACTTACCCTGACTGTCATCTGATGCAGGTGTGTTGTTTTATCTCATTTGGAGTCGATACTGCTTCAGTTTGGGAGGGGGCGAACTTTTGTCCACGATAGTGCATGTAATCAAAATAATGTACAAAATGATTACTAAAATTTTTGTCTAGTGCAAACTATGGCATGTTTACATTCAAATTAATCACTATCTTATAAGAATTCCAGCAATGTAAATTATATTCTCCCTGGTCACTTCTATGACATTTTATAAGCAAAAAAAAAAAAAATCAATCTATTGGACATAAATAAACAAATAAATACTTCACTAGACCTTCGGCGCTGTCAAACATGTTACTGTCATCCCTCCATGCCACCCTCCCCACTCCCAGCAAGGGTTTGGTGGTTATACAGTAGGCTTAAGTTTTTATCTTATAAAATATCACAGACTAAAGTTAGGAGAATATAATTTCCATTGCTGGAATCCTTGCAAGACAGTGAATAATTTGAATATAAACGTCATATATTTAGCACAAGAGATAAAAATTTTAGTACATTAGTGTACTGTAGTACATTTTATAATATAAAGTTTTTCAACTGTATTTTTGGGTAGATTTACATAAATTTCTTCATTTATTTTCATTCATTTACATTCACACACCATACTAAAAGAAATGTAAAAGAAATAAATGACCTACTGTAAGTGCAAACCTGTACTGTACATGTACTAAATGATTACGGTACTAAAATTTTTATGTTTAGTGCAAATTTTAGCTTGTTTATATTCAAATTAATCACTATCTTACAAGAATCCCAGCAATGTAAATTATATTCTCCCAGGTCATTTCAGTGGCATATTATAAGAGAGAAGCTTAGTCACTTAAGGACTGATAAACAAACACACATTAGACCTTGAGGGCCAACTGTCAAACATATCACCTGACCACCCCCCCCCCCCATGCTCCTTCCCTCTCCCCAGCCAGGGTTTAAGGTTTATAGTTTTTATCTTATATAATATCTCAGACAAAAGTTAGAAGAATATAATTTGCATTACTGGAATCCTTGAAGGACAGCGAATAATTTGAATATAAACGTCATATATTTTACACAAGAGATAAAAATTAATCATCTGTATCATATTACAATAGTGATTTAAGAGTAAGAGTGTATATGTACGTATACAGCTGCTCCTCGACTTACGTCTACCCGCACTTACGACCTGCCTCAGTCGTACCAAAATTTAGTCAAATTACGTATTTTCGAGTCCCAAAGTCAGTACACAGAAAAAATTTTCATCTGTAATTCACTTTCAAATGGCTGGCAAGCTTAAAAGTGAGTGTTTTGTGGTGCTGAGAAGAAAAAAGAGACCCCCATTTTAGATTTTCTATGTATTATTTAAGCATTTCCGACTTACGACCTGGATGTCGGTCCTTAACCCTGTCGTAAGTCGGGGAGCAGCTGTATATATATATACAGTATAGTGATTTAAGGGCGATTTAGGGGAATTTTAGGAGTGTTTCTGACTTTATACATTTTTTACTTTACTTTGCATATATTTTTCTGTGATCTGGAACCTATTACTCAATATCCCATTGAAATAATGGATTCGGTTAACGAACGACTCTGGAACGAATTGTGTTCGTTAACCGAGGGACCACTGTGTATATATATCAGCGTGTGTGCGCGTGTGTGGAAAGAGAGAGAGACTTGCTAGACTAAAGATTAATCTTCCAAGAGCTGCATCGTTCTCCTCCAAAAGACTTGGCTGTTGAGGGACAAGTGAGTGAACATTTTGACTCAGAACTCATGAGCTTGTATGCGTCTGGGTCCAATCAATCACAACCAAGAACTAGAATGAGGGGAGGTGCTTATTTTGGATATAAATAAAAAATGAACTATAGATGATGTATCATCCTCCTATTCAAATACTATTGGCTTAAAGTAATTGTTTACCTTCATCTGCTTCTTGTGAGGAGAACCATAATGTATGCATTCTTTTATATATTATGAATTAGTAATATTCCCCAAAAAATTAAACACTGTTAGGTCCAACTTGAGATCGGGTGAGCTGCACACTTGACCCAAGATCCACTCTGGTACATACAGTCCATGTGTTTTCTATCAATGTCTGAACTCGGTCTTCCTGCAGTTGCAACACATGTTATTTAAGCAGCAATAAATAAGTGCACAAATGTAATGTTTCTGTGTGGAATGATATAACAGTGTGTTAAAATACTTAAAACAAATTAACTAGAGTAGAAAAACATTAAAAAGATCATACATACTGTATTTGGTTCAAATTCTCTGCCTGAGTTCAAACTTAAATCTTACTACCAGTAATCCAAACAACTGTTTGAATTCCCTGACAAATTTCGACCACTTAGGCTAATTCGTATTCTATGGAAATTCGAATGGGGTTGAGCCCTGGGGATGTCAAATTAGTGCGGTTTGAGTGTACAGTACAGCACAGTACTTTCAGAATGAAGGTAATTTTCAATAGGAGTTTATTTACGAGGAGCTTTATATTTATTTCCGTTATTATAATTTCATACGTCACTCATTCAATAATTTAACTACATGACAGCTCTTTAACATTCTGATGAAAACATGACACTACAATGGCAACTTACAAGCTTAACTGTACCTATATTCCTTGTTATTCTGTTATTCAGGTCAAGCTGTCAGTATAATGTGTCTTGTGTCATCTACCTTTTTATACATTTTTATTTCATCACCATTATAATCAAGAATAATTTATATATATATATATATATTAAAACCTTTGATATTAGTCAGAACATTCCCTAATGATACAGGTGGAACCCCGCTAATCTGGGACCCGATAGTCCCGCAGCTTCGATGGTTCGGGACGGTGTCATAGTTTCTAGTGGTTGTTACCACAATTTTGCATTTAAATACTTATAATTTACCCATAAATGTGACTCCGAAGAGACCAGCAAGCAGTAGAAGTGATTGTAATGTGGCAAAACTTAAGTATGTGACATTAACAATTTTAGAAAAGATGTCTATACTGAAGAAATTAGACAGTAATAGTACATTTTATGCTTTTTTTTTGGCCTTTTTAACCTCGGTTTCAATGGTTCAGAATTTTTGCTAATCCGGAACCGTTCTGGTCCCAAGCTTCCTGGATTAGCGAGGTCCAACTGTACTTTATTATCACACAATAAATTAAATTTCAAGGTCATAAGGACTAGGCAAGTAAAAATCACAAACACAATTTAGTTATTTCTACATTTGTTTGTAGCAGTAAATATGGCTCTCTCAATCATAAAGTTACATCCTCTAACAGGAATTGGAATATAATTGAAAGTCTTTAAAATAACTAAAATTTTTAAGGGTATACAAACACTAAACCAGCAAGAAGGGGTTTAAGTGTGTGAAAACTATAAGTCAAAAAATTGTTAATCATCCATGTACTTGTAATAAGCAAAGTGGTTCGTACAACCATAGGAACAGCACAAATAATTGTCCATTATTTTTTCAGCGAATTGTCATTTTTGCACCTTGAATTATGAACACATAGCACCAATGTTCAACACATGTGCTGAGAAATTTTGCATGTTAGTATGACCACTACAAATAAGTAGTCCAAGTGATGCAAAAGACATGAAAACACAAATGTATGAAAGATACAGATAAATAAATTAGTGAAAAGAAGATTTCATCAATAAATGTTACTCCTGAAACAGGAATGTTAATACACTATACCCTCATTATTTTGAAAAAAAATGGGGCTCTGGGTCACTCAAATTACCCCAAAATCCGAATTAATTGAGTTCGGAATATTTTTATATTCAACAATATTCAGGATTAGGTCAGTGGACCCCGAACCTAATTCTGAATACTTTTGTAGTGGAATTCTCCCCTACAAACGCTGTTTGTCGCTGCCTAGCCGACCCCACCAATTCCCCAGTGTATGCCTCGTGGTCTAGGTCAACCAGCGCCGCCATACACAGGCTGAGGTCAAGCCAGCCTGCCCGCTCAGGCTGACCATGGTGGTAATATACTGCACTCACTTTTAACCACAGCCAGCAACACATCATGCTGGCGGTCTCTCTCCCGCTAGTAAAACATGGCGACCCACAAGCTGTCCTTCTCTGAGCGTCCTCACCAACCAGCTCTCTCTACATCACGCTTGTAACCATGCTGCCTTCCCAGCACCAAGCTGCATTGTACATCCAATACAACATGTATATAGAGAGCACATTGTGAGTTTCCTTTCTCCATCCCATCCTGAGTGTGAACCAAACATCTCATACCCCACACTTTCATCAAGAAGATTATCCCTAATCCCCACCCTTCCTCAATTCAGGAGACAGATCATATGACCTAATTCATTTGTTCTATGTTTTTTCCCTTGATTTGTTCTGTTAGTTGGCTGAAGAGGGTCCTAGTATGCTAGCTCCAAGACTTTGTATTTTATTTCTCCAATGTGGGTTTTTCCTTCATTTACCAGTGTGTCCATTACACTTTTGGAATATCATTTACATATTATCAGCTCACCTCGCAATGTAAGTGTTACATTTAATTATTACTGTATTATTTACTTTATTATTACTGTACTGTATACCTGTATACATTATAAAAAAAAAAAAAAAAAAAAATTATATACATATATATATACATATATTTGACAACCCTTTATCAAAGTCCGGGTTTCTAAAACCTGAAGTTTTTTTTTTTAACGGGTAATAATGGTTACCGGGCATAGATCACTGACCCACATTGGGGCCTGGGGGGCAAAAATGTAATAGTAATAATAATTATTATAATAATAATAATTATTCATAGTAAATAAATTTTTTAATAAAAATACACCAAATTAAATAATAATGATTACAGTAATAATAATAATAATAATAAAATATAATAATAAAATTAATAATAATCATAACAATAATACTGTAATAATAAAATAATAATAATACAGTAAAGAAATACAAGAATGAAAAAAGATCAAAAGTGAGAAACACGACCTAGACCTATGAATTATTATTATTATTATAATAATTTTTATTATATTTTCGGCCCCCAGGCCCCAATGTGGGTCAGTGATCTATGCCCGGGTGGGCTAATACACAGAAAAAAAAAAAAAAAAAAATAACCATTCTGAAAACCGAAAAATTCTAAAATAGAAATATATTTGAAGTTTAAATCAAAGTTCAACACCATGCATATATATGCTTATGTAATAACATGTATGTATGTATGTATGTATGTGTACATATATATATATATATATATATATATATATATATATATATATATATATATATATATATATATATTATATATATATTTTATATATATATATATATATATATATATATATATATATATATATATATATATATATATATATATATATATATATATATATATATATATATATATATTTGCACAGTAATTATACATAAATAGAATACTGTACAGTAAGACCTCATATTTTGCGCGATTTCATTTCGCGAGCACTACCTAATGTAACCAAGTCTTATATTTGGCATAAAATATCGTGAATTTCGCGAGATCCAGCAAGCTGAACACGAGATCCAGCAAGCTGAATGCTGGCCACCATCTTAAATGATGTCACACCCCTCATACCAGTTACAGTCATTTCTGCTACAGTGCGTGTTTTGTTAACGCGGTTGATGAATAGGGGAACGCTGTTTGCAAAATACGAACTTTTGCATACGAATGTTGGCTATAGCAGATTCCATCCTCAACGTTTTAAGAACGGCAAGGGGTTATGCAATGTTTACAGTTCACGTTCGACATCACATGTTCAATTGATTCGTGTCTTTTGTTTGTGAAGTGTTTTTTGAAAGGTACCCCTGTACTCTGTAATTATTATTTTTTTTTTTTTGCAAATTTAGCTGTTACCCATAAACACTGTATGAAAAAATCAGTAAAAAGAATGTTTCGCAGTGAGGACTAATAACGGTTTACACCAGCGCTCTCTGTTTACATCACATGATCAGATGAATTAAGCGGTTTCTGTCAATTGCTCTGCGATTTTCGCTATTTTCTCCAATTTTGTTGTGATAGTGATGAATACGGAAAGATAAGATAAGAAGAAAGTTTCAAAGAAGTGTTCTGGTGATCGAATTGCCGGTGGTGAACGTAAGAGGTTTACAAGAACGCAACTATCGTGTTGTAACCCGCGCCATCCTAGCGACCGCCCGGGCTGTTATTGTGTGCTTTTTTGGGTGGTGCTACCACCTGTCGAGTCAAGATAATGGCCACACCTCTACTGGGGATCCTACTGGTGCTGGTGGGGGTGGGACAGACTCACCTAAGTGGCCAAATAAGGAAAAGGAGAAGCGGGACTATCATAAGGGAGCTAAGTTTGCCAAGTACTTGATACAGGATAAGCAGCATGTGATTAAATTACTTGAGGAAGGCCTAAAACTAGTTTCCGGAAACCACAACTAAGTCAATAAAGGTAGAATTTCTATCATTTGGAGGTTATAAATGGGAAAATCAGAGGTTGATGCAGAGTGGCCAGTCTATATTGTTATTTTTCCCATTAGTTTATGTACTTGCATTTGGCGAATTTGAATTTGGCACAATTTTTCCAGTCTATATTACTGGCAAAATACAAGATCTTACTGTACTTTATGAGGTAACCAAGGTGACTTTTGAGAAATTATCATTTATTTCAGATTCATTCCATATTCAAATCTTTTAATTAATAAAAAAAAATCTAACAAAAAACATACACATTAAGCCAAAATCCAAATTAATGAGGATACAATGTACTAAGCTAACTTATAATGGATCTTCTGAGCACCACAGTTGATGGGCATTAGTGCATTTTCATTCATACTTTACAATGTTTGTTTGTATGAATTCTATACAATTAAACAAGATAACAATAAGCATGGATATACCATATGTTTCATAATCGACCCACACACAAGACAATTCTTTGTTGAAGCTCAATGCAATTTATAGTAGTTGTACATAATACAAGCACTGACTAATTTTATACATTACATAATATCAAAGATTAAGTTAGATGATACAACTTTCATCCATTCTATAGCACGTTTTTTCTCAGCTGAGAAAAGATGCCCCGCCCCTTCCTCAAGAGGTACAGCTGATTGGCTGTTGCAAACCTGTAAGATTTTGTCCTGAAGCAATTATGTACAGTGGTCCCTTGGTTAACAAATGGTTCGATTAACAAAATTTCAGTTTACGAATTCGCTCCCATAAGGATTTTCAGTTCGATTAACGAAATCCTTAAGACAAACACGTTTTGTTGTGAGCATCAGCTGATCGGCTAGTCCGCCAATACAGTAATTGGTTCTATGTTTACATTCGTTTCCAGTGAAGTAAATATCAAGAAAGTTGGTCTCTTGAATATTTCTGCATTTTTTTATATTAAAATTATTGGGCATTCTGAAATTTAGTTAACATATTGATAATATAGACAGTACAGGGAATAGTTTTTGTGCGTCTATCAGCTGATTGAATCACCCAAAAACGTTTCTCAGTTTAACTTTGTTTACAGCGGAGTGAACATCGATTTTGTTGGTCTTTTGAATATTTTTGCATTTTTACATTAAAATTATTGGTCATTCAGAAATTTAGTTAAAAGATTGATAATATACAGTGCAGAAATAATTATGAAACACGAAGAAGGCGTTAGAACCAATGCACTCTGTAAAGAATATGGCATGTCATCATCGATTGCCTCTACAATCAGCTGTTTGATACGTAAACAAAGCTGTCGGGAATACGACATACACACCTCAAAGTAATTTATAATACAGTATTCTATTGTTTTTTATTTATTAGTTTACAGTATACTGTACAGTACAGTACTGTATTTAGTTTATATTTAATGCTTTGTTAATTCTATTACATACTAGTATACAGTACTTTATATGTACAGTACAGTATAGTCTCGGTTTACGCGGATTTTTTTATACGCGGTTGGTCATTTAAGCGGTACCTGTCCAGAAGCGCCAATTATTAGTTACGCGGTACATTCCTGAATTTACACGGGAGGCGGCGCGGACAAGCTGCGCGCTAGGTCGCTCTTACGTCACCGCTGATGTCAGATGACGTTTCGGACTGTGATTGGGCCACGCATCCCCTCCGCCGCGAGCTGTGATTGGTCTATTTAGCCTTGCTTGCCCAGTCAACAAAACATTACCGAGTTCTTCACCCGCCACAGCCAGCCCAAGTCAGTGATAGTGATAGAGAGGATATGGACTTTGAGGGATTTGACAAGGAGGCCCTGCTAGCCTGTGGTGGATAGTGATACAGGTGATACAAGTGAGGGCCAATAATCCCCGTGTGCCCAGCCATCTCTTCTACTAACGGAAGTGTTAAAACACCTAATATTATTGATATTTCTCTTAAATATTAATTATGTGTGCATATCATCATAAAATTAAGATGTTATTTTTACTACAACGTACGTACAGTATTGTGTCGGAAAAAGGGTGGTCTGGCGATCGGCCCAGTCTCTATTTCAATTAATTCCATATGTTCTGTTATTTCGTTTCGCGTTATACGCGGACCTCCATGGGTTTAATTGACTGCGTAAAACGAGACTATACTGTATACTTTTTCTGTGAGTTGGAACCAATTACCCAATATCCCATAGATATAATAGATTCGGTTAACGAAATTTTCTGTTAACGAATGACTGTGGAACGAATTGTGTTCGTTAACCGAGGGACCACTGTATTTCTAAATGAGTATTCATCCGTTATATCATCAGTCAATTTGTCAGTAATACTACATTATGCAAAAAAAAATTTTTTAAAGATCAGAATCACATTGAAATATTACACAACTGTTAGCAGAGGCGGGAAAAATATGAAGTTGTTCGCAGTCATATTTCTCTCCTCTGCTGAAGGCTGTGTGATATTTCAATGTGATTTTTATCTTTAAAAATTTTGTTTTTGCATAATGTAGTATTACTGATACGTAATTTGTCTTAGTATGCCTTATTGTGGGTAAAAATAAGTAGTACATATTAAATGCCTCCTCTGAAAGCATGAATTTGCTACCAGAGTTTAACAGTTAATTCATGTACTGTATAATACTTTTGATAAACTTTCTACGTGCTTATGTTTGAAATAATGAATGTATGTATCTTTATATAATTTAGCTAAATATCTTTCTCGTCAGAAACGGTCATTCCAACGATTATGAATTAACTCATTTAGAAATACATTATTACTTCAGGACAAAATTGGACAAGTTTGCAACAGCCAATCAGCTGGAACTCTTGAGGAAGGGGCGGGGCATCTTTTCTCAGCTGAGTAAAAATGCACTACTACTGTATAGCATCATAACCAGTCATGAAGCAATGATTCTACCTACTGATAGGACATACTGTAACACAAATATAGACCATGTGAGGTTATAATACTGTTATTGAATGGACTATCAACAGTTCTAAAAGTGGTCTTTAGCAGTATTTACAATACCACTAGCTTTTTGTGCACACTCTTCACTTGAAGAAATGTTTCTACAGTACTGTACGGTATATAATCTACACACATGTGGACATTTGTGGGTAATATCTCAATGCATAAATGCAAATCTGGTACAAGTTTTAAATAGGATAAGAATAGTATGCACTGTCTAAATACAGCTGTAAACCTGTAAAAGCATCACTGAGCCTGCTAGCACAATACAAGGTATTAATATCAGTTTGATAATACATTTAAATACTGTCTTTCATGTGAATATGAACTGATGTCTTTTGAGTGTGTGTGTGTGTGTGTGTGTGTGTATAACACTAATACACATTGACTTGAGGCTGCAACTCTGTTCGTTGACTTTTAATACCATTAACACCATATTATAAATATCCAATGTCTCATTTTCCATTAAAATATCCATATCCAAACACCCTGAGTTAAATAAAAAAAAAATATAATTAAAGTTTCTGAACAATCCATAGCTTAAGTTTACCAATTATAACTCAGTTTTAGGGTGTCCATAAATGATTACCCTAATTAAAGCATGCTAGCATGCTTTTTTTGGGGTAATCATTTATGGACACCCTAAAACTGAGTTATAATTGACAGGATATGTTTAACAAAATTGGAAATTTAAAAAAATTTAAATAAATGACATGAAAAGAATTTTCAATAAGTAATAAAACAATTATATCACAATACATGTACAGGTATCTAATTACAAAAATAAAATGTTACTGTACATCCAAATATTCTTCACCACATCTTAAGAGAAGAATGAATGATTGATCCCAAAATCCCAGTTTCTAAATCAGGAATGGACAACTCATGTGAAGTCTTTAGAGTGATATTCAGGTTTACCAGGGTCAAAAACTTGTGATTAAAAAAAAAAAAAAAAAAATAATAATAATAATAAGCATTGCATTATATAAATCTTTCCAATAATGTACTACTGTATTGGATTCCTCAAAAGGAGACTCTTGGCATGCCAGTGCCCTTTGTAAATTAAAGTTTTTTATGCCCCCTCCCCAACTATCACTGGGGTCATCTCACTGAGGCAAGAGCCAGGCAGGAAAATCTATTTCATACAAATTACAAACTACAGGACTTAAAAAAAATGGTTAGCAAGTCTAAGAAATGTAACGCTGGTTTTAAGGGACTATTTTTCAAAGGTCTCTGAAAAAGGAAGATCTAAAAATATTGTTAAATACTAAATACCCAAGTAGGGATCAACAGCAAATGCCTCTCTCTGAGGCCTATTAAGAGCAAACATATAAGATGTTAACATGTTAGCAGACAGACCTTGGACTTTAAAGTTCCAAACAATGAACACATGGTTACTTTTACTAAAACTGAGTTCGGATTAATCATCTTGATGTACTCTTGGTAATTTTTACAAACTGACTCATGTTTTTTTTTCTTGGTAAACTCCTCCAGGAAGCTCACCAAAGTGCACTAAAGTAGTAGTGTATTTAATTATGATATACTACAGGTTGTACCTCTCTAGTCCGGCATTCTGTGGTCCGGAAACTCCCGTGGTTCGGAACGATTTTAGTTTGTCCAATAGGTAGATGGGCAGCTTTTTTTTTTTTTTTTTTTTTTTTATCTGAATTATTATTATTATTACAGAAGTATTAAATTTTTGCCCCTCAGGCTCTAATGTGGGTCAGTGACCTATTCCCGGGTGGGCTAATCCCCTTAAAAAAAAAAAAGCCGCGAGAAATTAAGGTTTGTTTACATCCGGCAGTTCGGCTGCTCTCTCTCCTTGTCTATACAGAGTACAACATTTAACCCTTCAATATATATGAGCAGTAAATAAGTGTTGCTTTCATATTCTTATGTAGAGTAATGACGATATATTTTCACATGTGCGCACTTACATACGAGCAGTCTCACTTTTTTTTTTTAACATTAATGGTTAGCTACTTATATTGTTCCATTTATTAACATTAAATAACATTACAGGTACTTCAAGCAACCATATTCATTTTTGTACATTAATTTTACTACAGCTAAACTCAGGGTCTTATTTTCTTCAGTTTTATATGTAGAACCAATCAGTCACTGGTTTCGTAAGCTTCAACATAAACAATGCCGGCAGCCGTCTCGTCTCCTCTAATATTCCACGTATTATTAATAAATTGTATTGTTAATTTTGCACACACGTACATTAATTCAATAAAAACAAATTCAGAAACATTAATTAAAATATATATGAACAGTAAATAAGTGTTGCTTTCATATTCTTATGTAAAGTAATGATGATATGTTTTCACGTGTGCGCATGCGCACTTACATATGCGATCTCTCTTTTTTCTTTACCATTATCGTCAGCTACTTCTATTGTTCCATTTATTAACATTAAATAACATTACTTAAAACAACCATATTAAATTTACTACAGCTACAACCAAGGTCTTATTTTCTTCAGTTTTATATGTAGAACCAGTCAGTCACTGGTTTTGTAATCAACGAATACAATGCTGTGTCATTTCCTCGTGTGTTTTAATATTCTACGTATTATTAATGAATTGTATTGCTCATTTTGCACACATAAACATTAATTCAATAAAAAAGACATTCAGTAATAAACAATAATGAATCTTTTGTACATAAGAGAAATGACGCTGTTTACACGATTATGCACGTCGTCTGCACGTTTGTGGGCCGTTCAAACCCGTCGAAATTCAAGTTTCCGCCGTCAAAATGTTTATTTATTTATTTTTTTGTGTGTTCCAATAAAATACGTTAAGAATTAAAAACTCGCGAAATTTGAGAAGCTACTATACGACATTTAACCCTTCAATATGTCTTCAACGAGACCATGATGCAGAGAAAGTGGTGCTAGTGTTTCCAGGCATAAGCACAAGTCACTATCTATCCAGGAAAAGGGTGAATTTCCATGGTCCGGCACCGGTCAGGTCCCGAGGTTGCCGGACTAGAGAGGTACAACCTGTATTGTAATTCCTGCAGAACTCCAATGATGGACAGAAAACATACCTTATCCCCCATTTTCTGATCCAAAGTTGGAAAATACATCATCCACCAACACAATATACTGCAAGTGTAAAAAGTTTACCTTACTATAAATTATATATCTTTTTTATCGAACATACACCATATAGTAATGATAATGTGGTCTTAACATGTCCATAAACATATTTTCTAAATTAATGGATTGTACACTAATACAGTACACCAAACAGTAAAACCACTGAATTGGGTACTTAGCACTCCAAAGATTATACAGAATGTATCTTACTCCTTCAAACTTCATTAAACCATTAGTGTTCAACAAGGTATACTGTACAAAAGAGAAGAGTAAGGAATTACCAAGCTGAAGAAGCATCTGTTACTCCCTACTGGTCAATTTTTTTTTGTTTAAATTGCAAATGATTCATAACCAAAACAGCTTTCATTGATCTTGATATATAAACTACAGTGGTCCCTCGCCAACCGCAGGGATTAGGTTCTTGAAAAATCCAGTGGTTGACAAAACAAAAGGCTTATGGGAAATAGGGGTTTAGGTTCTTAGGCCTAACTAAGTTGCTGTTCCTTCACTAAACAATACCTGTATTGTATAGATTCAATTAAATTTTAGTCAAATATTGTACGTATGAAATAGATGAATATAAATTAAATAGTACAGTAATATAAACTTTACGCTACATCTCCAGGGAGATGGCATGTTGCCATAAGATACGAAAAATGAAGAGCATGGGTGTGTTTGTGTGTTAAGTTAATGTGTGTGTGTGTGTGTTTAGCATCTTGCCAAGTTAGACTGTCCCTGTAGCTACATCCTCCTAGCTCTCCCCTTACTAGACTGAGCTGCATTATTGTTACAGGTATTTTTCAACTCGTATTTTTGGGTAGATATAGATAATTTTATTAAAAAAAAATTATTCTGTTACATGCACACACATAATGTAAAAAAAAAATAAAATAAAAAGAAAAAGAAAAAAGAAAAGAAAAAAGAGAATAAAAATTTCTTTCATCCATAGGATCATGGGAGGAAACGTGGAGAGAGGGGGGAGCGGTGTTGGGGTTCTCGGTCTCCCCCTATCAGGCCAAGGTGTGAGCTATGTTATTGTTATTTTTCAACTTGTATTTTTGGGTGGGTACTGTATATGTAAATTGTTATTTATTTTTTACTCTGTTAAATACACACAATCAATCATACAGAATGTGCCAAAAAACAAAGTAAAAGAAAGGATTATAATAAGGTCAAAACATAAAGCAAATAGCCACTTCTTACGTCCATGGGGGTTAGCCCACGATCGTGGGAGAGAGAGAGAGGGAGGAGTGAGCTCCTGTCTCCCGTGGCAATGCAGTATTTTTTCTTTCATTTCATTTATTAGTATTATTTTTATTTAGTCCTCACACTAAATGTATCCAGCGGTTGGTGAGGGTCTACTGTACTGTAAACTAAAGATGCATTTAAAATTAGTATACAGTAGTTATGAAAATTTATTCATATAATTATTATGATTTAAGAAACAAGTAAGATTGAGTTTTTTAAAAGATAAACTAAAGTGTGCCTACCCCCTACCACCCACAGCAGTCATTTACTTGTTACTTTCTTATGTTACTCAAATAAAAATTTTGGATGAAGGTGTCCACTTCCTGGAGAATATTCAGTACAGAGTCGGGCAGACCGGTGGTGCTGCTACACACATTATATCCAAAGTTTGCACGTTCAGGTTTCCTGAAGAGCCCATCATTTTGGCTGGTGCCAGGTGGGAAGCGTGGATGCTAGAATTATCCAGGGAAGGGTGTATATAACCTTGACTTGGCTATATTAGTAGTGATTTCTTCACTCTGACTTAATAATGAAGGAATAATGGATAAAACTACTCTCTCTATAGTTAGGTGAATTTCATCCAATACCACAATGACATTTGCAGCGGTGCTCAATCATGTCCCTCAGGGAGAAGGTCAACTCTTGTGAAGAAAACCAGTGGGATTACCCTCACCTAAAATACAATGGAAAATCAGATAAAATGCTCTACAAAATCTAGGTTTAAACCAGTTCAAAGGGCACTTATTAAGGTTATCCAAAGCATGGAGCAAAGTCTCCAAATCTAAGACAGTGAATTTCTTCCCCTTCTGGTTTATCTGAAATAATAAAATTCCTTTTTAGATTGAAAGCAACTTTCCCAGTAATGCCATTCAACTAAGGTATTAAACACTTTCAATCTTTACAAGAGTATACCGGCCAATGACCATCATGAATCAAAGAGAAAAAATTTATAAGGGAAATAACAGGTTTGGAGCAAGCCTATAGTGAGTGGGCAATGTGGTCTGCATGATTAACTAAGACTTAGCAAGAAAACAGGGCAATGACTACTCCCCTTAGATTTGGCTGATTTTAAGGTCCCCATTTGTCCTTTTAATGAGCATAAGATGAAAGACAATAATTCCCCAAGTGAGAATATTGTATGTTTAAAACTTCAGTTATTTGTTAATCCCTATTTCAGATACACCAGGCCAAAGTATCTTCTTGAAAGCTTTGAGGCAGACATCTGAATTTGGATAAAACTAAAGGTCGAGATAATACTAAAACCTAAGATTATGTGGCCATCAGTCAAACACAAGAACAGTTCAACATAAAATTTAAGGGTAACATTAAGCTTCTAATAGCACTGGAGGACGGTCGCATCCAACTTCAACATTCATGTAGGTGGAATGATACTGTACTTTGGTATTGAAAAAGGAGTCCTTGATATCTGAGGAGCATTTGTGCTTACATGAAATGGGGCCACCTTAATGCCTTAACTCTATTTAATAGGAGGTAATGACATACCAAGTGTCTACTTTTGAGGAATCTAGTGTTGTTGGGAAGGTTTCGTCTAGTTTCTAAATTTATTTAAATATCAGACTTTAGTCACAAGTTTTAGATTTCCAGGAACCCATTTTCATCCTCATGAACTTGGTGATTATGTATGATCACCCAAGGTCAGCACTAAGTTACAAAAATAATATCAATAACTGAGATCCATTTTTACCATAAAATGGTCTTACATTAATTCAAAGCCCACTTTTTAAGTAAAACCAATTTAGTGTTGTTGGAATTTAGTGTAATTGAAACGTTCAACCATATGACTTCAAATAATTCACCTTAATATGCTTTTAAATGAACACATCTCAACACTTGTCTTATAATAACCAACTTAAAATGCCTCCTATCAACATTAATATTACAAGGTATCACAGTATGACGACTTACACACACAGCATTTAAACAGAATATCTGTTTATCAATTATAGCAAAAAATCAGTATACTGTACTGGATT
This sequence comes from Homarus americanus, assembly GCF_018991925.1. Classification (NCBI taxonomy): domain Eukaryota; kingdom Metazoa; phylum Arthropoda; class Malacostraca; order Decapoda; family Nephropidae; genus Homarus; species Homarus americanus. The sequence continues at coordinate 3,529,529 of NW_024748109.1, forward strand.
TAAAACTAACAGAGATTCAGTTTATTTCAAATCATATGTTATCTGCTGGTCTATATGCCTTGAAGACAATAGTAGCCAATATAAATATGTTTGTTTTCTATCTAAATCACAGAAACTTTGAGGGAAAACACTGTTTTCATACAGCTTACCAATAAATGCCAAACCACCAAGTGATTCCAATTGTTTTAAGGGAATGATTCAACGAGGCTGCTGTGCTCTTTCATACCTGAGTATCAAAATAAAATATCATCACATTACAGAATATTACATTCCTAACCATTTTGATTTGCATTGTCATGCATTTATCTTACCATTTCATTGGCTTATTCCACTAAATCTAGAGAAATATACTTATACAAAAAATTTCTAGTTTTTTAAGTGCACTGACAATCTACAGACCTTTCCATACCTAGTCACTCTTATATAAATTTTATATCAAAATTTTACTCCTACATAGATTCACTGTATTTCAGTAAAACCTTGGAAATCTGGATATCAGTTATCTAGGAGTCTAAAAAAAATACAGGTATTAAAGAAAAAAACCCAAGCATATTTTTTTAAAAAATCATCAGGCAACAATTTTGAACATGCCACCACCCACATTCTTAATGAAAACAGTTATCAGTTGTGTTCACATGAGGCAGCACCTACTCCAACACCCAGAATCAATACAGGTAGTATCCCTCGTTTAATGATTGTTCACTTAGCATTTTAAAATTCTTAACACCCTTTCTCATTTAACGATCTTCAATGTTCGGTTTAGTGATCTTCTACTAATTGGGAAAATGTCAGAAAAATTAGGGATTTTGTGCTCCAAGTGCGCATCATTACAATACTCTAAAATGGCTTAGAAATAAAGATAATATACAATAACACTATAAAATAAGTGGGAAGTAAACATATGTATTGAGGCAGTGAGTTGTAACTGCGGCCAGCCACACTTTTAAGTCAGCTTGGTGACTGCCCGACTGAACTGTGTCACATGTATACAGTACTGTACCAGTGAATGTGAGGAATAAATAAAAATAAAAATAAATAAAGCAAAATATAAAATACTAGGTTGCCATTTGGAAATTGTTTCATGGGACACGAGACAGAGAACAGCTGAGAGATCCCCCACGCCACCCCTTCTTCCCCTGCTCTGTGGGCTAACTCCCGTGGATGCAAGAAATGTTTATTCCCTTCATGTTTTGACCTTATGATAAATATTTTTGTAATTTTTTTGTACATTCTGTATGAACGACTGTGTGCATGTAACAGAGAAAACAAAAGGAAGAAAATCACATACTGTATACGGTATCTACCAAAAATTATGAGTTGAACAATAACATAGCTAACATTTTAGCCTCATCCAGTCTGAGTGCTACTGCGTGGTGAGTCGAGGCTTGGCTACCCAATCAAGTGCAATCTCAACTGATATTATTTCTCGTTATCCCTCGTTTAGGATATTATTTCTTGTTATCCCTTGTTTAGCAATCATTTTGCTTTAACAATCAGTTTTTCAGGAACACACCCCAATTGTTAAATGAGAGATACCTGTATGTAGAATTCCAAATATGTGTATAAATTACTGATCATATACTTACTAATTTTCAAAATTAAATACAAAGGGTATGAACATTTACTTATTAATTCTCAAAATTAAAAAGGAAGGCATGTTATAGTTATAAAATATGGTTGTGTGGACCAACCTTCATAGGACAGTCATATCACTTATCTTTTTGTTATTTTTGTATTTAAATTTCCCCAGTGGGGAATGAATTGAAATTAATTTTGTTTCGTTTATTTCATAATTGTGTAAATGATAAATTATCACATCCATTAATAAAAAAAAGTAATGTTTTAGGTTACCTTCAACATTCGTCAACTGAACTGGCAACTTTAAGAATGTCAGGCTAACACTATCCCACTCTTCAGCAAGGCATCAGCCAATCAGTGTGATGTGTGATGGCACAGTCATTAGGCAGAATTTCCTTACAAAACTCATACTCAGAAATGGTTATTTCCTACAAACAATAAAACACCTAGCTAAAATAATATGTAATTTGTTCTGTAAAAAAAGAGAACATAAATCAGTTATATGACAAAATAAACCCAATACTCCTAGTATAATTTAAAAATAATGGCAGATCAATAAGACAGGTTTGATTGGTTGGTTCATTGTCAACATACAGTAATGGTTTATGCTCATTTGTTTACAAATTGCAAAATTTAATATTTCTATTCAACTTATACAATAATCATATATCTAAATCTTTCAACATTGTTCTAGCATGGTGGTATGGTAAGTATTAACCAATACTGTGTGCGAGTATTACAAGGAAATTCTGCCTAACAGCTGTGCATTCCTAAAATGAATTGTAAAACGATCCAGGAACTTCAATATATAAATATATATATATATATATATATATATATATATATATATATATATATATATATATATATATATATATATATATATATATATATATATATATATATATATATATATATATATATATATACACACATAGTATATTTATTTTTTTGAGTCTGTGCATATGTCTTTGAATAAGGGAAAGTGGCTCTGTTAAGAAAGTAGGAAATTCACAAATGTGTCGTGCTCTTAGTGCCAGCATTTCCGGATTTCCAAGGTTGTACTGAACCTTGATTTTTTTTCATTTTGTTGATTCTATAGTAATGGATACTGACCTTACACAAATGTCTATGGATACATTTTATACACACAGAAATTTTAAGTCTACTGAACTTGCTTACATTCTTATGATTTCTGTACACAATTCAATTCTCATTCCTTCCTTCTAAAAATTGCTTCTAATATCTGTCACTGATTCTCAATGGAGAAGCCAGTATTAACTTTTAACATGTCAATGAGATTACTTTAGTTTAAAAACTAGCTTGTAGTATGTCTGGAAGCTTCAAATACTCCTCGTTGAAAAAACGGTGAGAAGTAAGCCAAGGTAGTACGGGATGGAGCAGCACCACACAGAGGGGATCCTTCCAACTCACTGCACAACACAATCAGTTGCTGTAAGTACACCTGGAACACAGCATCAGTATTAATTATGTTTTACATATTATTGCCAAAGTTAAAGCATACTGTATATATGAAAAGCATTTTGATGAACTACACTAAAAAATGCCACTATCACACACATCCATTTGACTCATGAGGGCATCTGGGAGGACCTATGACTTTTCCACTGAAATTCCATTCTGCAGAACCCCTGCCTACTGGACTAGACTTCTGTGGAACTCCTTGCCAGTGAGTGTTTTCCCATGTCATTTAATCTCAATCACATAAAATTGTCCTGCCTCAAGCAAATTTAAGTCTTTGGAAAGGGGATGACTAGTGAATAGATTTGACAATTACATTTGTCTGACCTTTCCCTTCCTTTTTTATTCATTAGAAAAATAAAAAACTTGGATACTGGTACCTCTTGATATATGAATGGGTTAGGTTCCTGAAAAATCATTCATTAGGTGAGGTTTTGCATAGCAAATAGAAGAAAATTGGTGAAAAATAGGGTTCAGTTCCTCCATGACACACACAAGAGCCCTCTAGCAAGACACTGTTCTCATAGGAAAACTTATTGGAAGGTTACTGATCAGTTTTACTGGACAGGTATGGGAGCGGATATTAGAACTTTTTGTAGGAGTTGTGATCAGTGCCCACGTATGTCCGCCAAGGCTAGACTCCGTCCTGTTCCACTTGAATTCTTACCCATCATTACAGAACCATTTTCTCGGGTAGCCATAGATTTTGTTGGACCGTTCTCACCCCCTTCCTCTAAGAAGCCAAAAGTACATCTAACTAATTTGTTGAGGAAATATAATTGCAGGTCCCACATTGCTCGTATCCTTGACGACGTTCCCAAGCTGGAGTTAGTCGAGGCACTACCCTGCAAGAGTTCCTGTGATGTACAGGTGCTAGACTCGGATGATCTCGGTTGCCAGTTACTGATAACACCTGACGAGATAGAAGAATCCTCTATGAACTGGAAATTGGCCCAAACTTAAATCTGGACTAAAGTGGATCCCACGTGCAGTGCTTTGATATGGCCTTACGTTTTGGACATCAAGTTTCCACCTATTCTTTTATGTGACCCTTCTTTATTTTGCTATGTGTATTTAAGCATTTGTTGTAAGATGATTATGCTTTGTGTACTAATCTTAAGTTTTAATCTACCTTTCAGTAGATTTTTGTTGGGGGAGCTGTGTAAGGGCGGTAATGAGCAGAAAGGTTGTCCGACGCTCGTTTGCCGGATCGCGACCCCCACTAAGGGGTTAGACGGAGGTGAGAAGGTCGCTGCTGCCTCGTATCACTGGCAGATTCTACCCAGCCGTCAATAGTCATACCTCCCCGCTGGTCGTCAAATTCCGGCTGTGATCTCATCATAAGTCCTGAACTCGTGGGCTGTTTCCCCAGACCTTCACAAATCGACTGTCAATCTCCGGACATCTACCCCATCGACTACCGTGGCTGCCACGTCATCGCCAGTTCCTCTCCACCGTCTGTGTCCCGGTGTTTCTCCTGCTGTAGCAAGACATCGGCTGCCGTCGCTCGAGTGAGGAAGCCTGACTTGACATCCCCAGGGCCGCTGCCGTAGGAAATATCTGTTCATTGTTTGATTCTCTTGTTTGTTTGATTCCATTAATTGCTGACTCCCATTAATTGTTTGATTCTCTAAATTATTTGATTCCATTAATTGGTGACTCCCATTAATTGTTTGACTCCCGTATTTGTGATTTGATGTTTGTTTGAGTGGTGTCAGAGTTTTGTGTTATTTTTATAGTAAAGAGACGTCAATCTCGAACGGTTGTTTGATATTCCTCAGAAAACCATGGTTCTTGACTTTCCTTTTATAAGATCCTGATTAGGCTGGTAAGGGATCTATCCTTAAGTCCCAGGCCTTTACAAAATATATATATATATATATATATATATATATATATATATATATATATATATATATATATATATATATATATATATATATATATATATATATATATATATATATATATATATATATATATTTTACCCGCTAACGCGCTTTACTTAACGCGTTTTCGCATATACGCGGTGCCTTGCCAAAGCTGAACTTTCACTTAACGCGGCATTTTTCATCATATACGCGGTGAGTGTCCGGCTCCAGAGCTATTTTTAGATTCGCACCACCCCCCACCCGCCACCCTGCCTGACTGCCTGTTTTAGCTCATAAAATTCATACAAATTACCCAGCCAGAATATAATTTACATTGCTGGAATTCTTATAATTTGGTGATCATTTTGAATATAAACAACATATATTTTGCATTAAACATACAATTTTTAGATAAAAATTGTTCTCTAGGTAATTATGTTATCTTTTGTCCAAAATATATGACATTTATATTCAAAATATTCCTGGTCTTACAAGGAATCCAGCAATGTCAATTATATTATCCTAACTTTAATCTGAGGTATTATTTAATACTAAATGTTAAAAACTCTTGAATGGAGGATTGGTGGGGGGTGGGGGGAGGGTTGGGACTGACCACGCGGTTGGAAGAGGGGGGGAAGGCAAGGTGGGGTACTTTGATTGACAGATAGTGTGGAAGAATATTTTTTTTTTTTTTATTAACTGAAGATATTTGTTTTAGCTCATAAAATTCATACAAATTATCCGGCCAGAATATAATTTACATTGCTGGAATTCTTACAATTTGCTGATCATTTTGAATATAAACATCATAGATTTTGCATTAGACATACAAATTTTAGATGTAAAGTTTATTCTGAGTAAATATGTTATCTTTTGTGAAAAATATATGACATTTATATTCAAAATATTCCTGGTCTTACAAGGAATCCAGCAATGTCAATTATATTATCCTAACTTTAGTTTGAGGAATTATTTATTACTATACCTGGTTTTCCCCCAAAAATTTCTCAGAGGGAAGAGCCAGTGAGTGTAGTGTGAGAAGAGGGGGAGGGAGTTGAGTCCATTATTTGAATGGACATTAACTTGGCGACTGTATTTCTCTATTTCTCTTAAGTATTAATTGTGTGCATGTACCATCATAAAATTAAGATGTTATTTTTACTACAACATAGTTATTTGTCGTCAAAAAGTGGAGTTTGGGGGTCGGGCTGGGTTCTATTGGAATTAATCCCATATGTTCTGTTATTCACTTAACGCGGTTTTCACTTAACCCGGGACCCTCTGGGTTCAATTGACCGCGTTAAGTGGGGTACAACTGTATATATATATATATATATATATATATATATATATATATATATATATATATATATATATATATATATATATATATATATATATATATATATATATATATATATATATATATATATATATATATATATATATATATATATATATATATATATATTTTTTTTTTTTTTTTTTTTTTTTTTAAGGGCGATTTAGGGGAATTTTAGGAGTGTTTTTGACTTATGCATTTTTGGCTTTATTTTGTATGTACTTTTCTGTGAGCTGGAACCAATTACCCAATATCCCATTGAAATAATGGATTCGGTTAACAAAATTTTCGGTTAACGAACAACTCTGCATATTTTACGGCAATGGTGGGGCCGTTATGGGTGAATATTAGGCTGGTAGATCGCATCAGGGTAACTGGAAAAAGTAGATCACATCATACAAAAGGTTGGCCACCCCTAGTATAAGTAAAAGAATAGTGAGGTGCTACTAAGTAATATTATTAGTATGTACTGTATAAGTAAAGGAACAATGCCTTGGATTATTCCATGACTTTTACTTCACTTTTTTATTTCATGGCAACCTAAATTAATAACATTTTCCTATACAAGGGGTCATTATACGTGTCTTCATTTTAAGTGGTTTTGCACTTAAGCGGTCAAATAATTGTGGACCAACATGTAAAACGTCACCGAAGTTAAGAGGATTCTAAGGCTAAAATTAGTCTCTTTGGGAGCACAAGCATTGAGTGATTGAAATTCCCGCCAGCCTCCCATTCTCTTAAAGTTCATCCTTCTCACCCGTTCTATGCATGGTCAGTACCAGTCGCCTGTGTCCACAGGCAAAATTTTGAAGTGCTCCAAAAACAATAATTATCAACTTTGACATTGGTGGACTATATTTTTGTAACCTTCAATTCCAAACCAAGCAAGGTGGTGTAGTGGCCAAAATGAAGGGTAGTACCGATGGGATGAACATGAAATTTGAAGTAACATGTCGTAAGAAAAGTGGTGAGCGTGTCAATGAACCAATTACACTGAATATGCGTGCGAGTGCGTGGTTAGGTAGCTTGTGCTGCATCAACTTATCAACCCCAAACGGTTTTAAGAAAGTTAAATAATTTCATTAAATAATGTGTAATCAAATGTTTAACAAATATATCTAAGGTTTATATAAATGTTAAAAGATATCAAAATAAACTTCATGAGTGACACTTACACTTTTTTTTTTTTTTTTTTTTTATTGGGTACTCCCCTACATCCTTGTGTAAGGTGAAGCGCAGAAGCGTTTAAAATGCCCAACAGGGAAGCATGCTAAGTTCATGCTTGCCTTTATGTCTCATGAGTTAAGGGTGTAGAAGCCTGAAGAGTCAAGGGCATAGAAGCCTGAAGATTCAATGGTTTTTATGTCATCAAGTTATTGGAAGCTCCAACAACTTGTCCCTGAATACGAATTCGCAACTTTCGATTTACACCAGGCACCTACTTTACTGCTAAGTGAACAGGGACTAATGGGGGCTAGGAAGTATGTCCAAACAACTTCCACCGGCCCGGGAATCGAACCCGTGACATCTCGCTTGCGAAGGCAAGAGCGGTACCACTCTACCACCAGCACCCCGTCACTTACAATGTGTTGGTCCCGATTAGACTATATTCCTATTAATTCTTATGGGAATTAATTCCCATTTAAAAGTGGTTTCATTATCAGTGGCTTTTTTCTGGTCCCAATTAACCACTTATAACGAGGACCCCCTACTGTACTAAGTGGATTTTTTTTTTATATTTGTGAGAAAAGCCAGGCTGGAAGTATTTCAAATCAACCACTGCAGTGAAACAACTACTGTACTACACACTTCTCACCTACTCACCAGTTCCATCACCTCAGTTCAAGTGCTAGGTATACAAAATGGTGCCTAGTAAGAATATTCTGGGCAAAACATAGAAAACTAAACTTACTAAACATGATGTCATCCGGTTGTGGTGGTAATAAAATTGTGTAAGCAGCACCTTTTCTGTATGGAGACATTTCACAGCACACGGTATACAAAATCACGGTACCTAATGTGAAATTGGCAGATCAACCAATACTCACTCAAAGTCAGGGATGCACACTCTCCCACAATTTCTCTTGAGTTTACCACATGCACCACTTACCAAGATGTCTAAACACTCAACAGCCACTACTTCTTTCAGTTCAAATGATAAAAAGAAGAGAAAGACATTTAATTTAGAAGAAAAGATAACAGTCAGGCAGTGAGTCACAAGAGGCACGAGTGGCTCTGTGTAAAAGGAGCAGTCTGGTGCTGAGTCTGACTGAGATTACTCAAAGAATGACACTCTAAGTGAGTTTAAGCTGGTGCAGTTGAAGTGAAAAATAGGAAAAAGGAGAACAGGAGAGTAGCTGTTGATATCTTGTTAAGTCAGGACCATAAATTGTGGTCAGGGGATTAACTTGGTCAAATTTCTTAGGTCAACTCATGGGAAAACGGGTGGGTCATGTGAAATCTGATTACATCAGGTATCTAAAGCCACTATGACCCCAGGCTTGATCTGATGACACGTTTGACAACTTAAGTCCCGCACTCATGCATCGGTACATTACAGAACACCAAGCAGTGCACCAGAGGACATACCTGGTAAGTACTATATTTTATGGCATATAAGATGCACAGGCATATGAGATGCACCCCTCACTTCAACTGGGAATATTTAAGAAAAAAACTTGTGCATTTTCCTCCAGTAGCCATAACTTTTTTTAAATAATATATACAGTACCTGTAAATGTGAGGAATAATTAAAAATAATACAGTAAAGTCTACATTTACACGGTCAATTGAACCCGTGGAGGCCTGCGTAAAACGAGAAATGCGTAAATGAAATAACAGAACATATGGGATTAATTGAAATAGAGACTGGGCCGACCCCTAAACTCCACTTTTTCCGACACAATACGTACGTTGTAGTAAAAATAACATCTTAATTTTATAATGGTATGCACACACAATTAATAATTAAGAGAAATATCAGTAATATTAGGTTTTTAACACTCACGTTAGTAGAAAAGATGGGTCGGCACACGTGGATGGCGGTTGGTTCCGAGGCAGAGGGCAGATTAGTTGCCCTCCGGTGAATCACTTTCACTACTCGCAGAAGTTTGCAGGGCCTCCCAGAAAAACCTCTCAAAGTCCATATCCTCACTGTCAATATCACTATCACTGACTTGGGCTGGCTGTGGTTGTGGTGGGTTGCAGGCGAGGAGGTCCTCAATACTACGTTGACGACTAGCATTGATGTTGTCGAGATAGATCTGGATATACGGCTCCATAAATTTCATCAGATGGTTATTAGACACTTCATACCGCTGCTTGTCTGGGTCGTTGTCAAGGATGAGCTTAAGTTTCTCCTCCAACTCGATGAATTCCTTCACATTATCATGGCTTGGTCCAGTTAATTCAATGTTTTTCTCTGGTGGTGGAGGTCCCGCGGAAGCCATTGTGAGGGGAATAGCGGGCACAAGAGAGAACTGTATACGCAGACTGAGAACAATGAGACAGGCCCGGCTAGGTCAGCGACTTCTACCCTCTGGTGGCAGGACACGTCATGTTACATTAGACCAATCACAGCTAACGGTGGAGGGAATGCGTGGGTGGTAAGGATGTGTGGCCCAATCACAGTCCGATATGTCATATGACGTCAGCGATAACGTAAGAGCGGCCTAATGCGCACCACTCACAGTGCCGCTTCCCACGTATGGTCAAGAATGGACCGCGTGGGTAAAAATGGCACGGCGGTTTGGACCTCTCCAGCCGCTCTCCGCGTAAATGACCAAATTTACCGCGTAATTAAAGCATTTACATTCTGGCAAGGCACCGCGTAAATGACCAAACGCGTAAACAAAATCCACGTAAATGCAAACTATACAGTACTGCACATGTATTTCGTTAGCTTGAATCCCTCTAAGCCAGAACTCTCCAATATTCAGAATAGAAATTTGAAAAATAAAATAAAATAAAATTAATAAATAAAAAAATAAATACAGTAAACCCCCGCTTTACGCGGTTTCACTTTCCGCGTTTCCACGTTTACGCGGTACCCTGCCGAAACCGGAATGCTCACTTTCCGCGGTGTGTGTACCCTTTTACGCGGAGAGCAGCGCGAACAGGGTGCGCACAAGGTCGCGCAGTCATCAAAACATTACCGAGTTCTTCACCCGCCACCCACCACAGCCGGCCCAAGTCAGTGATAATGATAGTGAGGATATGGACTTATATGGACTTTGAGGGGTTTGACAAAGAGGCCCTACAAGCCTCTGTGGTGGATAGCGATACAATTGATACAAGTAATACAGATGAGGGCCAATAATCTGCCCTCTGCCTCGGAACCAACCCCCCATCCCCGTGTGCCCAGCCATCTTTTCTACTAATGTAAGTGTTAAAAATCCTAATATTATTGATATTTCTCTTAATTATTAATTGTGTGTGCATACCATCATAAAATTAAGAAGTTATTTTTACTACAACGTAGGTATTGTGTCTGAAAAAGTGGAGTTTGGGGGTCGGCCCGGTCTCTATTTCAATTAATCCCATATGTTATGTTGTTCACTTCACGCGTTTCTCACTTTACGCGGGCCGCCGTGGGTTCAATTGACCGCGTAAAGTGAGGGTTCACTGTACAGTAAATAAATCTATAAATAAATAAATTCACTGAGTCAGACATGTCAAAATTGGCAACATTTATATAAAGTTTGTTGCTTTATGCCTTTTAGTTCCAAAGTTATGACTGCCTCAGTGTTTTCCCATTCACACTGGTGGCCATTTTGGATTTTGCCCCTCAGCAAGAGACTGTCTTCTCAATAAAATGTCTAACTGTGAAAGCTTTGATGTTTAAGGGTCGTCATACAAATTTCAAGCACCAGAACTTACATACGAAAATGCAGTGCACAGCCAGGACTGTACAGGGTGCAGTGATGCCTGACCTTCTGATGTTACATGTATTTCTTCTTGCTACCTGTTGTACCCTCTAATGAACTTAAAGTACCTGTATGACCCACTCGTTGATATTTTAGCACTAAGTATCATACAACTGACTAGTATGACTTACAGACAAAAATATTAGATTTTCAAGTAAGGCACGTAAATACAGTACAGTCAACCCTCGCTTTACGCGGTCCCACATTCCGCGTTTCCACGTTTACGTGGTACTCTGCCGAAACCGGAATGCTCACATTCCGCGGTGCTTGTACCCCTTTACTCGGAGAGCGGCGCGAGCAGGGTGCGCACAAGGTCGCCCAGTCATCAAAACATTACCGAGTTCTTCACCCGCCACCCACCACAGCCGGCCCAAGTCAGTGATAGTGATAATTATAATGAGGATATGGACTTATATGGACTTTGAGGGGTTTGACAAAGAGGCCCTGCAAGCCTCTGTGGTGGATAGTGATACAATTGATACAAGTGATACAGGTGAGGGCCAATAATCTGCCCTCTGCCTCGGAACCAACCCCCCATCCCCGTGTGCCCAGCCATCTTTTCTACTAATGTAAGTGTTAAAAAACGTAATATTATTGATATTTCTCTTAATTATTAATTGTGTGTGCATACCATCATAAAATTAATTAGTTATTTTTACTACAACGTAGGTATTGTGTCTGAAAAAGTGGAGTTTCGGGGTCGGCCCGGTCTCTATTTCAATTAATCCCATATGTTATGTCGTTCACTTTACGCGTTTCTCACTTTACGCGGGCTGCCGTGGGTTGAATTAACCACGTAAAGTGAGGGTTCACTGTATTTTCTAGATTTAATGAACTAATTTGAGCCACTCCTGTTCGTTAAATTGAAATTTCAGCTATATATCGAGCTCTCGGTCAACTAAGTATACTCGTACACTGGAGCACCTTAGCTTTCATCTTTATTCAAAACATCTTCAGAGGCAACTGAATTTACAGGGATGGAATGTCAGGTCACCTTTCTTGGGTGGGGGATTAGTGGGTCTCATGGCCTGAAGATGTCTTGAATAAATAAGAAAGCTAAAAGTTATTTTGTGTAAGATTATGATAAGTATAAGCATAAATGAGCAGAGTTGTATCCCTGCAACATTACATTACATAACATTTTAAAATATGGAGTGAAAAAGAAGAAATGTGTGAGTGATTAGAGATGCATGTTGTCTTAATTCCCATGTGTGTGTGTGTGTGTGTGTGTAATACACCTCAACATTACATACACACACCCCCAACACACCCTCCAACATTTATTATTATATATTCTTGTATGATCAACTTCTTATGGTGTATGTTTTATTATTGATAATATAAAATAATACATACAGTGAACCCTCTCTTTACGCGGTCAATTGAACCCACGGCGGCCCGCGTACAGCGAGAAACGCGTAAAGTGAACAACATAACATATGGGATTAATTGAAATAGAGACCGGGCCGACCCCCAAACTCCACTTTTTCCAGACACAATACGTATGTTTTAGTAAAAATAACATCTTAACTTTATGATGGTATGCACACACACACATAATATAGAAGGGAACAATCAATAAGAGAATAATATACTGTAGGTTAGGTTAGAAAAAAACAAGGTTAGGGTTAACACTTTCGTTAGTAGAAGAGATGGGTCGGCGTACGGGAATAGAGGCTGGTTCTGAGGCAGAGGGCAGGCTACTGGCCCTCAGGTGAGTCTTCATCACTGTCATCCATACTTATTAGTGCCTCCCTGACAAATCCCTCAAAGTCACCATTACTGTCTCTGTCTCTATCACTGGCTTGGGCTGGCCGTGGTGGGTTGCGGGCGAAGAACTCGGTAATGCTTTGCTGACGGCTGGTGTTGATGTTGTCGTGATACACCTTGATGTAGGGCTCCATAGTCTGCAACAGCTGGGTAGTGAAGACTTCATACCGGTTATCGTCAGGGTCGTCGGAAAGGAGGAATTTGAGTTTCTCAACACACTCGATGGCACCCCTTACATTACTATGCGATAACTTGCGTTCTTCTTGGGATGACGCACAACCTGCCTCTTCACTGACGTCATCATCATCTAACATCTCGTTGGCAGTCACATCAGGATCCCTTATCACCTCCAGGATGTCGTCGTTGGTGGTCTCGGAGAAGCATGCAGCTGTAACACTCTGTGCAGCTTCTCTGGCAAGGTCCACTGCTACTGCAACAGTCTGAACCTCACCAGTCACACATTGACTCTGCCTCCCACTTGGAATACCTTGCAACACGTCTCCATGCGTGACGAACCGTTGCTACAGACAGCTGATCCCATGCCTCCACCAAGAAGTCCACAGCTTTCTTGACGTCAATTTTCTCCAAAAATGTTTCACAAGTACTTCTTGCTCTGCCAACTGTTGTTCCTCATCGTCTTCGCTCTTGCTATCGGTGTCACCCAGGTTATGCAACTCATCCTTGGTGTTGGTGTAGTCGCTCATGAGCTTAAATTTCCTTGCAGAGAATGCAGCTTTCACATTACAGATCAATTCTTGGCCCATGGGCTGTATTAATGACGTAGTGTTGGGAGGAAGGAAGACCACTTTTACGTTGGGGTGACGATCTAACAGCAGGGGCGAGTGTCCTGGTGCGTTGTCAAGCAGCAACAAAATCTTGAATGGAACATTCTGTTGCTCACAGAATTTCTTCATGTCAGGAACGAAACAGTCATCAAAACAGGAGACGGACAGAGTAGAGAACATTCACGCCTTATGTGCGGTCAGCCAGTGGACATTTAACTTGGTCATGTCCATGCTCTTGTAGGCGTGCGGCTTGCGTGCTGTGTGGATCACCGATAACTTGAGCTTTCAGGTACCGGAAGCATTGGTGATAAACAGGACGGTGATGCGCTCCTTCTGCATCTTCCGGCCCCGACACTTGCTGGCATTCTTCACAACGAAGGTCTTGGAAGGTAGCTTTTTCCAAAAAAAGACCAGATTCGTCCATGTTAAACACCTGGTCGTCGGTGTACTGTCCTTCCTCCATAATCTCACGTAAAAACGGAGGAAAATCCCTAGCCGCAACACGGTCAGCACTAGCTTCTTCACCACCAATGTTAATGTTGGTGATCTTGTTCCTCTTCTTAAATCTCTGCAACCACCCAGAGGAAGCATTGAAGGGTTTGGGCTCTGCAATTCCCATCTTACGTGACACTGCAGCATACAGTTCACATGTGTACTCCTTAACTGAGCGTGTGCCCACCGCCATGTTCCGTCGCGCCTGACGAATCAAGTAGCTCACAAGTAATTTCTCCGTCTTGAGAAGCACCTGGCTGTGGCAATACTTGGTCATAGGAGCACCTGTAGACTTTGTGATGTTCATGTGCTCCTTTATCTTGGCTGCATCCTTCTTAATTGTCCAGGTCGTAGATTCGTTAACACCATGCTTGTTCCTTTCTCCAACTCTTGGATGATCTTGTATTTAATTTCGTAGCTTAGGGAACGTCGTATCTTCTTTGGCTTAGGGCGGCTGGGTCCAGGTAATGCAAGGTTTCTTTGTGGTGGTGGTGGTTGTGGTCCGGTGGAAGCCATTCTTATGGAACAATAGATACCGATATGTACGGTGTAGCCTAAAGGGGTGTAACTGACGCGGGTAGGTCAAGGGGCTTGAACGCTCCCGCGGCGGGGCACGTCATAGTACATTAAATCAATCACAGCTAGCGGGGGAGGGAGGTAAGGATGCTTGGCCCAATCACAGTCCGATACGTCATATGACATCACCAATAACGCAACAAAGACATACACTGTGCAACTTACTTGCGCCGCTTACCCAACATGGCTGGATGGCGGGAGGTTTGAATCCAAAAATGGCGCGGCGCGAGAGGACCGCCTGCCGCTCTCTGAGTAAAAGAGTACGCGCACCGCGTAAAGTGAGCATTCCGTGTTCGGCAGGGTACCGCGTAAACGTGGAAACGCGTAAAAAAAATCCACATAAAGCGGGGTAATACTGTACTGTACTATAGAAAAAATGCAACATAAAATCAGTAATTTGCATAAAAATTAAGGGATAAGCCAAATAATAAGGTACAAATAAGTATTGTACTGTAAATGAAGGGTACTGGTATTAATAAACTCAAATTATTATCTTTACTAATTAATAAATAACACAGTAAACAATATTTTTTCAGAGTTACAGTAGAATGACAAAGGCAGGTGTGGGGTAGGAGGGGGGGGGTGACCAGTCAGTTTCTCACACTAAAGGTCTCCATCCCTCCTCCACCACCAGTCTTTGTACAGAACTTAGCAAATAATTTATTTGAAATATACTCTGTAACATTCGATGCCATAATATCCTTACCATTGGGGGCTAGTTATACAGACTTTTCTCTGTGAAAAAGACATAATTTTGAGCAACATATTATTGTACTCACTTTGTACTCAAATGTACTAAGCTAAAGGGCTAAACTTTTTATCTCTTGTGCAAACTATGAAGTGGGTACACTCAAATTAAAGATTCCAGCAATATAAGTTACATTCTGATAAGTCAAGTCAGTGACATTTTATAAGAAAAACTTTAAGCCTAAAATCATTTTCATCCCATTAATAGTTATCACCCACAGCCATATGCCTACCCTGCTAGCTGGGAAGAGGGGGGAGGGGGAGGTGGGGTGTTGACAACCAAGAGCTGGGTGCGTAGTTATCAGTGCAGGGGTCAAAAGGGACTCGGGATTATAAAATAGAGGGAATTTAAGTTTTTTGCTTATAAAATGCCACCGACTTGACTTAGCAGAATATAATTTGCATTGATAGAATTCTTGCAAGATGATGATTAATTTGAGTATAAACATCCCTAGTTTGTACTAGATATAAATTTCTGGAGTAAAAGCTTAGTACAATTGAGTACAGGCTGTGATAATTTATACGTTGTGGTTGCAGTTGCGAAGCTTCGTGACATCACTGTGTAAAATGCGTCTCCATATGCCCTGGTTTATTCAGTAATCAGTTGTCTAAGTCCAAAAGTAGCCAAATCAACCCATCAAGCATCAATTAATTTTAAAACCGAAATTATAAAGTCAAATGTTATAAGACAATAGTTTAGTAGTGCTGTTAATATGTGTGTGCTATTTAAGTTTCTTGGCATGTCATCTCACTCTTCCCACCCACGCACAAACCATGTGAGGATGTGGCTAAACATGGTGCAATCTTTCATAACGCTGGGAACCTTTGTCCCCAGGCCCGGAGCAGAAGGTTTGGAACCATTTTCTCAGATTTTCCGTTATTTGCTTTATATCATTATTTATCGTTTTTATACATTTAGTAAATTCACCGTAGGCTGAAGTAGGTTTTACTGTATCATGTGTCTGAGGTGTGGGCGTATTAACGGAATTAATCTCAATTTAACGAACTAGTTCACTAAATTGAGCGAAAAAAAAATGCTTTCTGCTAAATTGAGAGATTGAGAGTTTGTTATATTGGATTCCATTAAATCGAAAGTATACTGTAAACATCCAAATCTAAATGCATCTTAAATGAATCATATTCACCAAGGTAGTGGGTCATCTTGCACTAAGATGTAATACAAGTTGGTCTTTGATTATGTTCTCAGCTGAAGCATACAAAGCTAACTGATTATTATCTTTTTGTTCTTACTTGACATTCAGTAATCCTTTGTCACTTGCAACTATTTCAAGTACTTCACAATAGGAGAAATAAATGTTCCCTTATGAAGCTATCATGATTCAAGCAATCTTGATGCAAAATTCATGACCTCTCAGGTTTTTACTGCATGTGGTTTGGAGAAGAAACCAACCAACATATGATTACGGAGAGAAATCATCATTCACCTCTCTAAACACAATCCCAAATAGGCCAACAAACATAAATCCAAACATTAATCTTAAAAGTAAACTATGTTTTAATATTCTTACCTCAAGCTGTCCCCTGCGCTCAGCTACTACTCTCTCTGTGAAGTTGCCAAATAGTCGTCGAGGGGGAAAGTACAGCTCTTCAATCTATTGAAAATAATAACTAAAATTGTATTTGGTGTGATTCATATATACGAGTAATATTATTTTTTATATAAAAATCTGGCATTAATTTTGATCCATCCAAAAAATTCTGAATATCCAAACAGATGATCCTGAAAGCCCACTTTATGATGGGAGCCTGATGCCAGGAAGCTCCAATAATAAGTACACCATGCCTTCTTACTTGTTCCAGAGTGACCTGGCATTGGGGCTGGGCAACTGAATTGGGGTGCAACTAACTGTATACACAAAGGTATAACTTTGGCAATGAAGCCTCTTTATCATGAAGTTCAATTCTACCATTCTGTTTTTTATTAAAATTAAGAAAAATGAAGAACATGGGTGTTGAGTCTGTGTGGGAGATGAATATATGTGTGGAGGCAGTGGGCACTTTGTCAATAGTGCATCTGGTGACTCAGCTGGTTAGGCCTATTTCAGTTTAAACATGTGCACCTTGCAATTGACTCTTCTGTATTTATACTTAATCCTCTTTGCTTAGAAGCTTAGGTTAAAAAACCCCACAGTATTTTCTCATATAACAACTGGGTCTGCCTCACCAGGTCAGTTGTGCACTAGCTCTCCTGATATGACTTCATGGCATACACACTTTGCACACTCTCTAAGTCAGCTGGGTGGCTGCCTAGCCGAACTGTGTTGCTGGCCCATTCTCAGCATTGCACATATTGCCCAGTGAATGGAAGGAGCTATTTCTTGTACACAATATTTATATTATTGTATTTTATGTCATGCAGCTTTTGCCAATTTTTATTGTACTGCATGCAAAATACAGAGTAATGAAGGATTGGAATCTAATCCCAGAATGAAGTGGGTTTTGTAAATATATCCACTTTGCTACCTTCCTTCCCTAGTACAACCTTTGCTCTTGAAAAGCAGAACTAAAAACAATAGATGCAACTGAAACAGGAAGTCTGGTTGAGCATTTGGTGTCACTCTAGTATGATGCACCTCATCTTTTGACTGTCAGGCACCCCATTGTGATCATTAGCATGATCCATATAGTTCCAGCCAACTTTTTACTACCCAAAGTAAAGAGGGAGGGTATCCAAGCTGCCTGGCATTGAGGTTTGTCATTAAATGGGGTTTCATGATCAATCCACCATTTACTATGAGATGCCCTCTTGTCAGGTGCCTCATGTAACTGATGCCAGCTATAAAATGGAAACATGTGGTGTAAAACCTTATAAATGCCTCTTAGCAAGTAATGCACTAACCCAGAAAAAGCAGCAGAGACAAGAGGATGGGCACAACTCTGGTTGATCCAGCTCCCATCAGGCATGTTGAAGACAAGTTTTATGACTGGGTGACCTTCCTTACATTAACACAAAAGGCGGGAACAGCTGGCTAGGTAAGGTTGCAACTCCTTGAGGTTATATTTGACTGCCCACCTGCCCATAAATTGGTATAAATAAGTGCAGGTAGAGTCTACCTAACAGATGGTTGGGCCACTCATATGACCTAGGTACCACTGTCCACACTCATCTTAACTTGTATCCCACATACTTCTTTGTTCACATTAATCACTGCTATGTTTTTAACAGCAATATAAAAAATCATTTTTACTGTAAAAGTGTCCAAAAGTATATAAACGATAAGCACAGCTTAACCATCAACAACTGTATGTGGTGAGAATCAGTCATGGTAATAGTGAATAAAAGAATGACATTGGCAAAATTTACTAAATTTATTCATTGTTTTATATACGGCTAGATCAAACCAAACATTACCAAAACCTAAAGGATTGAAGAATATCTTACTATTACAGTATCATGTTTACTGAAAAAAAAAAAAAAATTCTTGCAAATAATAAAACCTATTGAACAGAAATATGTCTTGATTTTTTTAGGTAATCCTCGGAGTTCTATTATAGTCAACCATGCCCAACATGTCCTCACACAAGGGAAAATAAACTTTACACATCTGAAAAAAAGGCGACAAAACTCCAGCAATGTGTCGAAAAATTCCCATACACTCATTCCGAACATGTCTCAGCATGGGCAGCAAGACCCACGCACCCGGCTCTTGCACACACTTACAGCTCAGTATCAGTAAAGAAAGGTACACATAAACGTGTCATAGCTATGCAGTATATACTGTATATATAATTTTTTTAATTCAGGGTAAAAAAAAGGTGGGAATGTTTCAGGATGTGACTCAGTCACACTGCTACCTTGCCAAAATCATCATAAGCCTCATGGTATTAGTTAGAGGTACATTCGAGGTTCCTTTTTATTATATTTTCCTAACATAATTGGTACTGTATATCATTTAAAATAAATTAACTTTATTTTAAAATTTAAATAAAAAAATAGAAAATACTTACTTAAGATGAATGATGATCCCGCTTATGGATGCCTCTATCTCCAAGCAATAATTTCTCTTCTCGTTTGTTTTTACTCCTCAATTCCAGTATGCAAGAGGATAAGATAATTCAAAGTATGAAATTGAGAAATTATTGGAATATTCTTAGAGCTGGCAGGAATTGTTCAGGATGTAAAATTGGTATAGTATGTGTTATTGGTACCATCCACAAACTCTGTAGCATGTGATTGGTGACTACAGGGTATTATTACATTCCTTATTATTACAATATTATTATCATTATTGTTTTATTTTATTAATTTGTTTATTATTACCAATATAATTTTGATTTATCATTTCTACCATTTGTCAACTTACTAGCTGTTCCTGTAGTCAGTCTATATTTTGTTATGACTTTTAGTGTCCAGAGTTAGTACAGGAGGAAACCGGAGTACTGTACCCGGATGTTTGTTAGGGTCACAATGTAGTATAATGCCCATCTCACATCCGACTCGGGAACTGAACCAGAGATACAATAATGAGAGGTAAATATGCTACTGTTGTGTCACCAGCACAAACACCAATACTATAACTCATTTCCTTTATTAAATTTATATTGATCTCTCTGCAGGAATCAAGGTCAGAAATCAGATACTGCCTGAAGCTAATACAAGTTGTTGGGGTTATGTTCCTAGGGGCTATTTTTTATGAAAGTTTTCTTACATAAATATTACTGTACTATACCTCACTTAAAACATGTAAAACTTCATTTAATAACTCAAATACAGGTATAGGAATATCGTGATTATCACAAAGTATGAGTTTCTAAAAGTCATTGCGAATAACTGATTTGCAAATATTGGGGCAATTTTCGCCATAAGAATCGATGTAATTAGGGGCAGAAGCATCCCAAGCTGGCTACTTTCAATTTTTTTTTTATATATTCCTCATTATCCGTGGCTATTAGGGACCAGGGTCACGTGTATACTGTAGTATAGTATTTCCTTAAAGCTCATGGTTTTAAACCTTGCATCCCTCGGAAACACGGATTCCCGTGGAAAATAAATAAAAAAATCTGAGGCTGTGTGCCAGGGATCAAGAGGAGATAACAGTACAGGGCAGTACAGAGCACCATATTTCCCAGGTCATAAGATGCACCCTATAATTAGCAAGGTATATTTTGGAATTTTTTTTTTATAGATTTAATAGCCTACCATAGTGGCAAAGCCAAATCACTGGCTATGTGCTATCATGTTTCGCTCTACCACAGCTCAATATCACTTTATGGACCTATCATCAAACATTTGATGGTACAAAGTATAATTAATAAAATTTACCTAATTTAATACAAAAGTATATAATTATATGTGTAGGTACCTACGGTATACAGTACACATCACAAATACTTATCGGTACCAGGCATGTCCAGTAAAAAGATCTTTTACATCCTGTGCACCAGATCAGTTGATGTTTCAGAGGTATATACAGTATTGTTTTGTCTTGGCATTGTCACTACCACAACTAACTATCACTGTGTGAACCTAATGTCCATACAGTGTTATTTCATGTTTATGTTTTTTTATTTGTTATTTCATATTTATTATGTTGTCTTCTGCATACATAATGTTGTTATACATGTGTATATAGCTATTTATATACTGTATATATTTTTCACACTCCTCGGACTGGCATGAAAAACTAACGGATTTTGCTTTCTCACGAGGTCCATTTTACCTAACTCCAGCGAGCTTTAAGGGAATACTGTACAGGTTGACCACCCTTTATCCAAAATTCCGAAAACCGAAAAGCTCTGAAAACCGAAATTTTGTTTTGTGGAGATTTTTTTTTTTTTTTTTTTTTTTTTTTACAGGTATTAGTCCACCCGGGCACAGGTCACTGACCCACATCGGGGCCTGGGGGGCGAAAATGTAATAGTAATAATAATTATTCATAGTAAATAAAAATTTTAATAAAAAATACACAAAAATAAAATAAGAATGATAATAATAATAATAATAATAATAATAATAATAATAATAATAATAATAATAATAATAATAATAATAATAATAAAATAATAATAATAAAATTAATAATAATAATGCAGTCGACCCTCGTTAATTCGGACCCCTTTAATCAGGATTTCGGATAATTCAGACGAAATCTGAACTAAGCGAGGGACTGTCCGTACCAAATTTCAGGTTCTGGGATTGTCTGATAGATGGCGATCGCGCACGCCAGACCACCAGTCATTGTTGACTTAGCGCCATATTCGAGTATAAGTGTTGTGTTGCCCTGCAATTTTCGTTGATATTTCAGTGAATAGGCATCTTTCAGCCTTGTATTTTACATCATGTCTTCAAGGGGAGTAATACGCTGAAGAGGAAGTATGTGACCCTTTCTGTGAACCAGAAACTGGAACTTATAAAGAAGTTAGAGGCTGGTGCTTCGGTGGCTAGAGTTTGTGACGAGTATGGTGTTAAAAAGCAAACAGTTTCGGACATATACAAGGCTAAGGACAAACTCACTGCATTTTCTTTGAAATATAATGCAATATTATGCAATATTAACCCCTAAATCGGTTAATTCGGACAATCGGCTAAAACGGACACCCTTCCCCCCCCATTAGTCCGAATTAACGAGGGTCGACTGTCATAACAATAATACTGTAATAATAAAATAATAATAATAAAGAAATACAGTACAAGAATGAAAAACGATCAAAAGTGAGAAACACGACCTAGACCTATGAATTATTATTATTATTATTATTATTATTATTATTATTATTATTATTATTATTATTATTATTATTATTATATTTTAGCCGACAGACCCCAATGTGGGTCAGTGACCTGTGTCCGGTTGGTCTGATCCCTGTAAAAAAAAAAAAAAAAAAAACCCTAACCATTCTTAAAACTCGAAAAATTCCGAAAACCTAAATGCATCTGGTCCCAAGGATTTCGGATAAGGGATTGTTAACCTGTACCAATAAATGTCAGTAACAAATACATATACAGGTTGTACCTCTCTAGTCCGGCAACCTCGGGACCTTAACATACGCGGGTTTAGCATACACGGATTTGCAAATACGCGGATTGCCCCGCTGGAGGAATATTCTGTACATTGAAGTAATTGAAGTACATTCAAATCGCGCGCCATTCAACCCGCGCACGGCACCGAACACAGGACACCGCCCGCTCCTGCAACCTCACACGCACAGATCTCCCTCACTCAGTCAGTCTAGCTGTAACCACGCTTGTATTGACATGAGCATTGTAGTTGCAAAAATATTACATTTCCGTGAATGTATTATATCAAGCACAGTATGAATAGAATATCACTAGTATAACAGTATTTTAACCGAAAACTATTAAAAAAACGAGTAACATATCTTGAACATCGGAAGGTTAGGTAAAGTCTTTTGTTTTCATGTAGTTGATCCTTATTTACATCGAAATACAATACTTTTCAGCAAAACTACTATTTATTTCTGAGAATATGGAAATGTAATATTTTTGCTAAAATGACGTACGTATTACAGTGGAAAGTGACGAAAGCAATGACTTTCGCCTTCTTTCGTTCAAAAGATGTTACTGTAATCGCTTTTCGAATGGTTTTCAGTTAAAAAACTGTTGTATTACAATAATATTCTATCCTAATTCACTTGTGATGCAACAGTTTTTTTAACTGAAAATCATTCGAAAAGCGATTACGGTAACATCTTTTGAACAAATGAAAGCAAGTCATTGTTTTCGTCACAATTTTATCCCACTTTCCACTGGAATACGTACGTCATTTCAGCAAAAATATTACATTTCCGGGAATGCATTATATCAAGCACAGTATGAATAGAATATCATTGTAATATAACAGTATTTTAACAGAAAACTATTATAAAAACGAGTAACATCTCTTGAACATCGGAAGGTTAGGTAAAGTCTTTTGTTTTAGTCATGTATTTTATCCTATTTTACATTGAAATACATCACGTTTCAGCAAAACTATTATTTATTTCTGAGAATATATTCATTCGGGCACAGTTTAGGTAAAATATACATGTGATGTAACATTTTTTTAACTGAAAATGATTCGAAAAACACGTACCCTCTAGCCCTGTTCAAGGAGAAGACTAGGAGGAGCTGTTTGGTGTTGAAGACGATGACAAGGAAAATGATTTTGATGGATTTTAATGAAAATATTCAGAAATATGGTATCGTAG
Organism: Homarus americanus; assembly: GCF_018991925.1. Classification (NCBI taxonomy): domain Eukaryota; kingdom Metazoa; phylum Arthropoda; class Malacostraca; order Decapoda; family Nephropidae; genus Homarus; species Homarus americanus. The sequence continues at coordinate 3,553,266 of NW_024748109.1, forward strand.
TATTTATTCAAGTGAATTAGGATAGAATATTATCGTAATACAACAGTAGTGACGATGTGGAGGAGGCGGAGGGATAGAGCGGGGAGGAGGCGGAGGGATAGAGCGGGGAGGAGGCGGAGGGATAGAGCAGGGAGGAGGTGACTGGCGGGAGCAGGGACGAGTGGAGATGCCAGCCAGTACATTACGGGTGTATTAATTGTTTTTATAGCTATTTTTGCATTTTAATATTAAATACTGTACATTACGTTTCAACAAAACTACCATTTATTTCTGAGAACATGGAAATGTAATATTTTTGCTGAAATGATGTACGTATTACAGTAGAAAGTGGGATAAAATTGTGACGAAAGCAATGACTTTCTCTTTCTTTCATTCAAAAGATGTTACCGTAATCGCTTTTTGAATGGTTTTCAGTTGTGGGATTATAAGGCTAATGATAGGATAGAATATTATTGTAATACAGTACGAGTACAACAGTTTTTTAACTGAAAACCATTCGAAAAGCGATTACGGTAAAATCTTTTGAACAACGAAAGAAAGCGAAAGTCATTGTTTTCGTCATGATTTTATCCCACTTTCCGCTGAAATATGTACGTCATTCCAGCAAAAATATTACATTTCCATATTTATTTCCGAGAATACAGGTTGTACCTCTCTAGTCCGGCAACCTCGGGACCTGACCGGTGCCAGACCATGGAAATTCACCCTTTTCCTGGATAGATAGTGACTTGTGCTTATGCCTGGAAGCACTAGCACCACTTTCTCTGCGTCATGGTCTCTTTGAAGACATATTGAAGGGTTAAATGTCGTATAGTAGCTTCTCAAATTTTGCGTGTTTTTAATTCTTAACGTATTTTATTGGAACACACAAAAAAATAAATAAATAAAAATTTTGACGGCGGAAACTTGAATTTCGACGGGTTTGAACGGCCTGCCAACGTGCAGACGACGTGCATAATCGTGTAAACAGCGTCATTTCTCTTTTGTACAAAATATTCATTATTGTTTATTACTGAATGTCTTTTTTATTGAATTATGTTTATGTGTGCAAAATGAGCAATAAAATTCATTAATAATACGTAGAATATTAAAACACACGAGGAAATGACACAGCATTGTTTTCGTTGATTACAAAACCAGTGACTGACTGGTTCTACATATAAAACTGAAGAAAATAGGACCTTGGTTGTAGCAGTAGTAAAATTAATATGGTTGTTTTAAGTAATGTTATTTAATGTTAATAAATGGAACAATAGAAGTAGCTAACGATAATGGTAAAGAAAAAAGAGAGATCGCATATGTAAGTGCGCATGCGCACACGTGAAAACATATCGTCATTACTTTACATAAGAATATGAAAGCAACACTTATTTACTGTTCATATATATTTTAATTAATGTTTCTGAATTTGTTTTTATTGAATTAATGTACGTGTGTGCAAAATTAACAATACAATTTATTAATAATACGTGGAATATTAGAGGAGACGAGACGGCTGCCGGCATTGTTTATGTTAAAGCTTACGAAACCAGTGACTGATTGGTTCTACATATAAAACTGAAGAAAATAAGACCCTGAGTTTAGCTGTAGTAAAATTAATGTAAAAAATGAATATGGTTGCTTGAAGTACCTGTAATGTTATTTAATGTTAATAAATGGAACAATATAAGTAGCTAACCATTAATGGTAAAAAAAAAAGTGAGACTGCTCGTATGTAAGTGTGCACATGTGAAAATATATCGTCATTACTCTACATAAGAATATGAAAGCAACACTTAATTACTGCTCATATATATTGAAGGGTTAAATGTTGTACTCTGTATAGACAAGCAGAGAGAGAGCAGCCGAATTGCCGGATGTAAACAAACCTTAATTACCCGAGGGTTTTTTTTTAAGGGGATTAGCCCACCCGGGAATAGGTCACTGACCCACATTAGGGCCTGAGGGGCAAAAATTTAATACTCCTGTAATAATAATAATAATTCAAATAAGTAAAAAAAAAAGCTGCCTATCTACCTATTAGACAAACTAAAATCGTTCCGGACCAAGGGAGTTTCCGGACCACAGAATGCCGGACTAGAGAGGTACAACCTGTATATTCATTCAGTCACAGTTAAGGTAAAATATACTTGTGATGTAATATTTTAATGAAAATACGGTATCGTAGTTTTCTTTTGTTTCAAATTTAATGAACAAAGATTGATGTTTCAAATGTAATGAACAAAAATTTATGTACAGTATCTATATATACACTTTAATAAATGAATACTTTATGTTTTACATCGTCCTGTGCTACCATCCCATGGATTTGGCTACTTTGGGCTTGCTATGATGACGTAAGAGATCTGCCCTGGCAACTGTACCGACACTCACAGCTGGTGGTGCGTTGGTGCATCGTTTCCATTGTTTACTGGTAGTTACTGGTAAATATTTTTCAACCTAACGAAACTATTACCCGTTTAGAAGTCGACCCCCAATTTTTTGCCAAATAATTTGGTCTTAAAAACTCAAACTACACGCAGATATATACGGTAAATAAAGACATGGGGGGCCAGGGTTTTCTTTTGGGGGGGGGGCACAGCAAAAATGTGCGGATTTTTAACATCCACGGGTATCTCTGTTACGAAACCCCCGCGTATGTTAAGGGCCGACTGTTCTGTATTTTTATATCATCATTTATCGCTTTTATACATTTATACAAGTGCCGGAAGGTATGGACAATCAGCTTTTTCGGACAGGTGGTCCCCTTCTTTTAGTTCGGAGCTTCAAAGGTTCATTGTATTTCCCATATACTGTACCTGTATTCTGAAGCTCACCCAATGCAAATTCATGGAAAGCATTGTGCTTCAAGAATGTAACCCTCATGTTTGGGGTGACGTCTGCCTGTATATGTGATTGATGATATGTTGTTTGGTAAAAAAAATAAGTGAAAAATTATGAGGATCAAGTCCTTGACCCTATTTACCCCTAAGTTTGCACTAGTACCCATATTTATAGTTCCTTGTGAATTCCAAGAACGTAACCTCCATGAACAGTAAGGTCTTGCTGTAGGTCCAACATTATTTTGCAGGAGTTGCCATGTGGCTGGTGTTATAATTTTGGCACACCAAGCCTCACAGCCCACACATCCATCCCTTATCACAGAGTAATAACCTGGCTAAAATTTCCATAGTTAATTTTGGCTAATGAAAACTTTGGGATTGGGATTGGGATTTTTGAAAACAGATGAATTATGGAGATTTTACTGAATTATGTCAGTCCATAATTGTTTAAAGGCAAAATATGAAATTCATTGAGATGGAATCCCTGGCCTTTCCTTAAAAGAAGATTAATCTCTATTAGGGAAACTATGTTAGTGTTAAGCTATGGGGGGTGGGGGTAAGGGTTATTCATATCTATTAAAGTAATGGAACAGCCCACGACATGTTTAATTTTAAAAGAAGGAATTATTAAAATTTCAAAAGAATGTGAAGAAAGATAGACAGCAAAAATGTTCTTCTGTAACTGTGAGTGGCAGCAGTAAAAAATATAAGATGAAGACTCAATATGTTTAATTTTCAAGGATATAAACTAGTAAAACCTTGAAGATATGGAAGTAGTACCACGTTGGAAACACCATTTCTTGTCCGATCAGCAAAGTTAAACAAACTTGGGTCGCCGGCATAGGGACTCTATTGAAAACAAACCTATCATGGCTTTGTCAGCTGTCCTCAATCCAATTGACTGAATATCAATTAGTATAATTAAGAAGAGGCAATCTTAGCTCCTCACGTAAAGGGCAGGGACAGCTCTTTATCTGACTCCTCAATTACAACCCTCCTGTATGGGTGGCCCAATCCAGTAATGCCCCTGACATCATTGAAACATGCAATCCCTCCATCACAGAAAGGTGGCTGTCCACTGGGCAAGAATGTGGTTTAGTCCCTGACAACTAACCCTGAAGCATCTAATGGGGAAGCAAACTATCTCTTTGTTAAATATCAGGTAGAGTATGGGTGAGGAAAGAAGGTGAAAATGCCCTTTGTATCAGATGGGGACTGAAGCAAAAGTTTAGTATAAAATTGGGGACTGAAGCAAAAGCTTAGTATCCAATTGGGGACTGAGTAAAAGCTTAGTAGCCAATTGGGGATTGAATCAAAAGCTTAGTATCAAATTGGGGACTGAAGAAAAGCTTAGTAACAAATTGGGGGCTGAAGAAAAAGCTTAGTGTCAGAAGGGGTCTGATGCAAAAGCTTACTCTCTGATGGGGACTGAAGTAAAATAACAAACTGGACATGAAATCAAAATGTGGGCCTGTAACAGTGACATGAGGTACCAACTGGGTAGTGCAGCTCTTAATAAAACCTCCTGCCTCTTGAGGGCAACATTTAATTGTAATCTCTTTGTTTTAAAGGTGATGTTTGTGACTAGGAAGGAAGGATGATCATCACAGGGGCATGGCATGAGAGCCAAGCTGGTGCCGTATCAAGAGCTGCCTGGTGGAGGGTGTTAAGCTAGAAAACAATATAACAGGGAATGTTATTTACAAGCCTGTCTGTTCCTAATATGAATCTTCCAATGAACCTCCTATCCAATAACCGAGGCAAAATCCCCTGACATTTTATCTCTGCTCACATCATGATAAACTTGCATAGCCTAAAGGACCTAACATACAGTGCCTGTTTTCAAAAAACACTCTGAAAAGTGTACTGAATCATAGGTCATGAAATAATGTTCTCCCTTCGACATAACACCAAAGTTCAACAGCCCTGCCAACTGACATGTTGGCAAATACCATAGGTCTGATCCATTATCACAATGAAACATCGTGCAATAAGACAAGATGCAGTGGGACTGTGCACTTAGCTTCCAAAAGCAGAGACAGCAATTGCTCTTATGTACACAGCAAGGAATGGCTGAACACCTGGATGGTGGGTTGTGCCTGACTATACAAGACAGGATCACCCCACAGATGAAAGGTGAGGTGCATCATACTTGGGTGACAATGTGCTAAATTAGGTCTCCCATTTTCAGTGGCATCTGTTGATTCTCATTCCTCTTTTCTAATGCAACAGTTGCAATGGGGAGGGACTATCCAATCATATCATTAATTGGAATTCAATCCACTTACCCAGCCACCAATACCACAATACTCTGGGTCAACCCTCATGACATGGTGTGTGCATTACATGGGCAGAAGGGCATCACATAAAGTAAATAAAAAGGGGTTCCACAGGTAATCGCATTAAAACATCCCCTAAATAGTACAGGTATAACATTAACAGGTATATCAGCATTCAGTTACTCAAGCTGAAGAATCAGACAAACAGTTCCTGTGAGTCTTTAACCTCTGCTATTTCACTCTGCCCTTTACATCATCATTTATAGTCCTTATAGATCTTATCAAAACCAAGAAAAAAGTTGTACTTACAGGCTGTCCATATTTATGGCACATGTACATATGGAGTTCCCTGAACCTTCGGTATCTTCTAAAAACTGTCCAAGAATCATTTCCAGCTGTTATTTTTACCTGTTAAAAGAAAAAAAAAAATATTGAGTGTATATTTCAAATGACATCATAGCCCACTGCATTTGTTTGTACAGTATGTATCAAATTGTTGCTTTCTCGCATTACAATGATCATCACCTATACAATCAGGACCTTTCCCCGCCATAATTTTTAGGTTTGGTGCCTGATTTCTGTTGACGTCATTTATTGTGACTTAAGACTTCCCTCCACCAGCATGGAGGAAGTGTCTGGCAATTCCAGTAACACATTGCCAAAGTAGTACAACCATGACACTCCAAAAAATTATGGGAATCAGAGTGTGAGCTTCAGCAATAGTGACACAGATGAACTAGTTATCAGCGTAGGAGAAGTGCTTAGAGACTAAGAAGAAAGCGAAGAGGAAATTGAGATACAAATGCTTCTCCAAATGTTGCACATCAAAACATTGAGCTTATGGTGCAAAATGAGATAGACGGTCATATACTCCCCTAGTGAAGCTGGGTAGTTATCAAGCTATGCAACCATTCACAGTTAAGTTACATGAATGTATCCAAAGGCTGACCCTCAGGACACAGAGTGAACACAACCAAACAGGGAGGTACTACCACCTGGGAAGATATTGGAAGCACAGTATTGTATTGTCTAATGGTAGACCCGACTATCATATGGCATCACGAAAATTGTGACCAAGTCCCAGGTTGCTGATCTGACTTTCTGCCACATTTACACACAATTGCAGGGTCTCAATGTTTCTCTTTTTTGACAACACAACATACTGTACATATATCGTTTCTCACTATTCATCTTTTTTCATTTTTGTATTATTATTATTATTATTATTATTATTATTATTATTATTATTATTATTATTATTATTATTATTATTATCAGTGTTGTTATTATTATTATTATTATTTTATCTTTAATTTGGTATTTCTAATATAAATTTTATTTACATTGAACTAATTATTATTATTATTGTTATTATTATTACATTTTCACCCCCCAGGCCCTGATGTGGGTCAGTGACCTGTTGCCTGGGTGGGCTAATCCAGAATAAAAAAAAGAAAAAAAAAATTAAATAAATAAATCTGCTGCTATGCCACTTAATTCCTTGAGGTTGGACTCACTTGGGAAACCAATTAGTGGTCTGACAAATTTTCAAGATTAGTCTTTGGTCTTAGCCCCTGGACTTAATAGCTGAATAATAGAAGTCTCCTTGGGTGGTCATAAGGTCATAAAATCAGCTTTAACTTTATACATGGCAGTTATACTCACTGGTCAGGATATTGTCCATCTATACAATTCCATTTCAACAAAGTTTCTTAACAAATAAGATATAAATGAAAACTGAAAGTTGGTTATGAAAGGATGAAGATTAATTAGGAGTGACTGTAACACAACATTAAAATACTGTACTGTAGTTACACAAAACTGTAAGATGAAACCTAAGTACTGTACAGTAAACCCTCAATTTACACAGTATTTTTTATATTCAGTATAACCTAATTTATACAGAGAACAACATGGCAGTCAAGTGAGCTTAGAACTTTTGAGTTCTACTATATGTTCCTTCCTGATTGCCACTGTCACCACGGAAGGGTGGATCCAGGAAGTTGTGGGTAGTGGAACATGGCGAGCGCAGCAAGCCTACCCAGCCTATCAAGCTAAACTAAAAAATCATTATGTTTTCAGAATTAAAAGTACTGCATGTACTACACCTTAATTCCAAGATTCAACCTTGAGCTTGTGAGTTTGACCACCTTATATTCTGTGCACTACTGTCATCCACAGCCACAGAGTGGGTGAGTCAGCTGTTTAGTCTACAACCACACATACTTTAATGTAAGAGATTGCTTTATATAGGTTGCAATAGTAAACACACTTTGGAATCAAATTAAAACAATATTAAACCAAATATATCAAATATAATAATTTGTGGAATGTATATATGATGAGCCACTGTAAATGCACTAGTGATGGGGACTGTACATTACACATCATTCAATTCATTACTGATGAAATGATCACAAACCTCATATTCCCAATGTGCAGCTGAGCCAGCACCTCTCATTTCATAGCTTGGTATGCTGATACAGATTCCACAGGACATGTCGTAGTCACCTGCTAAAACAATTTAAATGTACAACTTACATGTTTAACAAGCATATATTCTCATAATATTTAAAAAAAAAAAAGTTCCTTCAAACACATCTCTTGTACACACAGTCTAATTCACTGTTTTACTTTCTCACTTTTATATACATTTTCTTAGTATCTTTACTGTATTCCTTCCATAATCATAATTCCCACATCAATATCAAACTGTGTGTAACTGCAGGAGGAGTGATATCTAGGGAATAGTGTGTGTATGTGCATGCAAGTGTGAATAACCAGAAAGCATGGTAATGAGTAGTGTCAAGTAACAAGGATAAACCATATAAATTTTAAGACCCTGATGTAGAAGAGGACTACTATAGAAGAATACACCAATTACTGTTGTATGATTGAATGAAAGACCACAAATGAAAGGAAAGTCTATGTATTTTTTAAATTCCAACCACACTGCATTGCAGCAAAAAAAAAGAAAAGAAAAAAAAATACAAGTAAGTACATATAGCAAGTAAATAATTATGTAAGGCCCAAATAAGAAATACAATTACCGTATAGAGGAAATCCAGGGAAAAGATTGAGGCATTGACCTCCATGCCTAGACTGCCAGTGCCATAATGCCATTGACTGGTTCTATGGCATTATTGTACTGATCATTGCAGAGGTTCATGAGGTAGAATGAAGCAGTAGTGTACAGGTATATGATTGAGCATACATTAAGTAGTTGTATATTAAGTGTAAATATTTTCCTACTTGGGCAGTATTTATTTCTATGTAGAACATTGTATTTTGGGGGAAGGTATACTGTTCACATTTTTTGGGCTAAATGAAGCTATCCCTGTATTTCCGGTGAGAAGTTAATTCTACTATTCACATTGATTGAGATGTTTTACAAGCAAAACCTTAAATATTTGGAGGGGACCAATAATATTTTTTAGATATAAATACCTCAGGACAAAGAACTGTTTGCATCACAGATATTTTCAGATTATACCACATGTTCTGGCTTATAAAATAAATTTTTACTCGTGTGTAAAGAAATGCATACAGTGATATCTCAGTTAGTCGGAACGATTGGTGCAGAGCACTTCCGGGGAAGAGAGATTTCTGGCTAATCAGACGACTTTCTCAAACCCCCCAAAATTCCTTATCCCGGGAATCTTTTCCGGTTACTGGGAAAAGTTTCCGGGTGCCTAAACTAGACATCGTGCACAGACAGACACTAGCCCACTTCCCCAGAATGTTTCTGGATGCTGGAGATGTTTTCCTTGAGTCTAAACTACCAGAGTTTATAAATGCAGTTCTAATTAAGTTAGAAATTCCATTTATTTACTATAATCCAAAATAATTTATCAAAAGTTTGGCTAAATAAACATACTTAAAAATTATAAACATATATGATACGGGCGTGAATGAAGCTGTGTGTTAAAGCAAAGACTGGTATTTTCCACTCCCATGAAACTGTGGGAGATAAGTGGGTCTCATGTAAGTGACCTGATCTAACGTAATGTCAGGAAACTCAACTACAACCACAGCTGCCACAAGATTCTCACATCAAATTTTCATTATTTAAACAAATACAAACATTTGGAAAATTCTCATAACCTTAAATAATAATGAATAGTTTATTATTAAAAAAATTCTACCTTTGGTTTGTTTAATAATTATCCTGACAGTGATACAGCCAAAAACAGATCCACCAATCACAATCACCTTTACATACAGCCTTCCTTTGCCAAGTTATTGCCAGGTAAAATTGCGAGCACGAGATCCAGGGTGGGGTCGGTGCATCTTTGGCTGACTGTACATCTAAAGAAATAGATCCAGAGCAAAAAATTCAATATTATCCAAGTAGTTGGTCTTCCAACCCACGCACCAAACATGTGAGGATGTGGCTAAGCGTGGTGCAATCTTTCATAACGCTGGGAACCTTTGTCCACAGGCCCGGAGCAGAAAGGTTTGGAGTGATTTTCTTGCCATTTTCTCAGATTTTCCGGTAATTGCTTTATATCATTATTAATCGTTTTGATACATGTAATACATTCGCTGTAGGCTGAAGTAGGTTTTACTATATCATGTGTCTGAGGTGTGAGAGTATTAAAGGAATTAATCTTGATTTAGCAAACTAGTTCACTAAATCTAGCGAGAAATAACGTAAAAATTATCTTCTGCTAAATCCAGAGTTTGTTAAATAGGATTCCGTTATATATATATACAGTCAACCCTCACTTTACGCGGTCCCACATTCCGCGTTTCCACATTTACGCGGTACCCTGCCGGAACCCGGGATGCTCACATTCCGCGGTGCGTGTACCCCTTTACGCGGAGAGTGTCCGGCTCGCCGCTATTTTTAGATTCGCCCCTCCCGCCTCCGCCTGGGCAAGCCGCGCGGTAAGGTTGCGCAGTGCATGTCTCTGTTGCGTTATCAGTGACGTCATATGACGTATCGGACTGTGATTGGCCATGCATCCCTACCTCCCTCCGCTGCTAGCTGTAATTGGTTTAAAGTAATATGACGTGTCCACCCGGGGGAGGGAGGAAAGACGACGCTTGACCTAGCCGCGGCAGTTTCATCCCTCCAGGCCACACCATGTAATCGTGCATCCATTGTTCTGTAAAATGGCTTCCGCCGGACCACCGCCCCCAGAGAGAAACCTTTCCTTGCCTGGACCCAGCCGCCCTAAGCCAAAGAAGACACGACGTTCCTTAAGCTACGAGGTGAAGTACAAGATCATCCAAGAGTTGGAGAAAGGAACAAGACAGGTTGATTTGGCGCACCAGCATGGTGTGAATGAATCTACTATCCGGACGATAAAGAAGGATGCAGCCAAGATAAAGGAGCACATGAAGATCACAAAGTCTACAGGTGCTTCTATGATCAAGTATTTCCACAACCAAGTGCTTCTCAAGACGGAAAAATTACTTGTGAGCTACTTGGTGCGTAAGGTGCGACGGAACATGGCGGTGGACATGCGCTCTGTTAAGGAGTACACACGTGAACTGTATGCTGCAGTGTCACGAAAGATGGGAATTACAGAGCCCAAACCCTTTAATGCTTCCTCTGGGTGGTTACAGAGGTTTAAGATGAGGAACAAGAACACCAATATCAACATTGGTGGAGAAGAAGCTAGTGCTGACCGTGTTGCGGCTAGGGAATTTCCTCCGTTTTTATGTGAGATTATGGAGGAAGGACAGTACACCGACGACCAGGTGTTTAACATGGACGAATCTGGTCTTTTTTGGAAAAAGCTACCTTCCAAGACCTTTGTTGTGAAGAAAGCCAGCAAGATTCGGAGCCGGAAGTTGCAGAAGGAGCGCATCACCGTCCTGTTTACCACCAATGCCTCCGGTACCTGTAAGCTCAAGTTATCGGTGATTCACACAGCCCGCAAGCCGCACGCCTACAAGAATATGGACATGAACAAGCTTAATGTCCACTGGCTAACCGCACGTAAGGCGTGGATGTCCTCTTCTCTGTCCCTCTTCTGGTTTGACGACTGTTTTGTTCCCAAAGTGAAGAAATTCTGCGAGCAACAGAATGTTCCATTCAACATTTTGTTGCTCCTTGACAACGCACCTGGACACTCGCCCCTACTTATGGATTGTCACCCCAACGTAAAAGTGGTCTTCCTTCCTCCCAACACTACGTCATTAATCCAGCCCATGGACCAGGAGTTGATCTGCAATGTGAAAGCTGCGTACTCTGCAAAGAAGTTCAAGCTCCTGAACGACTCTACCAACACCAAGGATGAGTTGCGTAAGCTGGGTGACACCGACAGCGAGAGTAAAAGCGACGAGGACAAGGAACAAGAGGTGGTGACTCAAGAAGTTCTCGTCAAACAATTTTGGAAGAAGTTTAACATCAAACAAGCTGTAGACTTCTTGGTGGAGGCATGGGATCAGCTGTCTCTTGATACGATTCGTCACGCATGGAGACATGTGTTGCATGGCATGCCAGCTGAGAGGAGGAGTGAACCTGTGACTGGTGAGGTTCAGACTGTTGCAGTAGCAGTGGACCTTGCCAGAGAAGCTGCGCAGACTGTTACAGTTCCAGGCTTCTCCGAGACCACCAACGAAGACATCCTGGAGGTGATCAGAGATCCTGAAGTGACTGCCGACGAGATGTTGGAAGAAGATCACGTCAGTGAAGAGGAGGAAGAAGGTGCGTCATTCTCCGAAGAACACAGTTTAAGTCATAGTGATATTAAGGGTGCCATGGAGTGTGCAGAGAAAATGAAGTCCTTCCTTTCCCGCGACAATAACGATGACCGCTATGAAGTCTTCCATACCCGGCTGGTGCAGGCTATGGAGCCATACATCACGGTATATCAACACAACATAAACACCAGCCGTCAAAAAAGCATAACCGAGTTCTTCGCCCGCAACCCACCACAGCCAGCCCAAGCCAGTGATAGTGACAGAGGTAGAGACACTGAAGATGACTTTGAGGGATTTGTCAGGGAGGCCATAACAAGTGTGGGTGACAGTGATGGTGACTCACCTGAGGGCCAGTAGCCTGCCCTCTGCCTCGGAACCAGCCTCCATCCCCGTACGCCGACCCATCTCTTCTACTAACGTAAGTGTTCAACATAACTTTTAGTTTTCCTAACCTAACCTTTATTTTTCCTAACTTAACCTTTATTTTTCCTAACCTAACCTCTTCTATATTACTTGTTTTTTCATACCATCATAAAGTTAAGATAAAATTTTTACTACAACATAGTTGTGTGTCGTCAAAAAGTGGAGTTTGGGGGTCGGGCCAGTTTCTATTGGAATTAATCCCATATGTTCTGTTGTTCACTTAGCGCGGTTTTCACTTAACACGGTACCCTGTGGGTTTTATTGACCGCGTTAAGCGGGGTACTACTGTATATATATATATATATATATATATATATATATATATATATATATATATATATATATATATATATATATATATATATATATATATATATATATATATATATATATATATATATATATATATATATATATATATATATAATATATATATATATATATATATATACACACACACACACACACACACACACAGTAAAGCCTCGAATATCGACGTTATTGTGTCCTCCAATATTGCAGTGTAAGGTGAATCGTCTATCGCGAATCATCAATTACCATTAACATAAAGCAATAATATTGAGATGCGTTCCCAAGTGTGACCTTTTCATATCTTTTATGTGGCTTTTTACCCTCTTTTCCCCCCAAAACAATACAGTACAATTAATGAAAAGTGCAAACTATATTCTTTAAATAATGTTTCTAAATGCACCTTAAACAATATACAGTGGGGTATGCTATAACGAACGGATCCTACTACGAATATTCCTAAAACGAACGGTTTTACCTCTAAAATTGAGAATGCTATAACGAACGCAACTCCTACAACGAACGCGGATGAATACTGGACTATTTCGTCTGGCGCATGAATATTGTTGTACCGAGACCCACAACAAGAGCGTCAGGTGCCATCTTTGTCTCATTGTGTAGCCAGTGCACCACTGTTATTGTTGAAATTTTTCGTCTTTTGATGTGGAAATACGAGTTATTTGTATAAATATTTTGTTATAGAAGTGTACAATTGTAACAATGAATCGTCCAAAGTGAGTGAGAAAGCTCATAACTCTTGAAACTAAGAAAGAAATCATAAAGAAACGTGAGAATGGAATAAGCATTGCGAAACTTAGTGATGAGTATGGGAGTTGAAAACAGTGTAAGTGGCTAAGGGAATCTCTAGACTTAGCAAAGCAAGGTGTAATGTGATTGAGGAGACGGAAAATTTACTCTTAGTGTGGAAAAAGGAGAAAGAAATGGCAGGTGATAGCATTAGTGAAGCTATAATTTGTGAGAAGGCCAGACAATTGTTTGAGGATCTTAAAAGTCAAGACTCCCAGTGATAGTGATGTGCCAGTGTTTAGGGGTACCAAGGGGTGGTTTACCGGTTTCAGAAGGAGAAATAAATTACATAGTGTTGTGAGACATGGTGATGCTGCTAGTGCAGATAAGGAAGCAGCTAAGGAACACCATGACATTTTTTTTAATGTGATTAAAGAGGGAGGCTTTGTTTCTCAGAAGGTATTCAATTGTGATGAAAGTGGACCTTTTTGGAAAAAGATGCCTTGCTGTACATACATTACAAGGGAGGAAACTTCTGTCCCTGGCCATAAGCCAAGGAAAGACAGGCTTACCCTCCTTCTTTGTGCTAATGCTTCTGGTGACTGCAAAATAAAACCACTCCTTGTGTACCATGCAGAAAACCCCAGAGCTTTCAAAAACATTAGGAAGAACCGCCTTGGTGTTATGTGGCGGTCAAACCCAAAGGCTTAGATGACCAGGAGTCTTTTCTCTGAGTGGGTGATTGAGGTGTTTGGACCCAGTGTTCGGGAATACCTCAGGGAGAATAATCTTCCACTGAAAGCTTTGTTGGTGATGGACAATGCACCAGCCCACCCTCCTAATTTGATGGTTGAATTGCCAGAGGAGTTCAACTTCATCACTGTGCACTTCTTGCCACCCAACACAACACCTCTCATCCAGCCCATGGATCAACAGGTAATTTCTAACTTTAAGAAGCTGTACACAAAGGCACTGTTTAGAAAATGTTTTGCGTCCACTTCTTCCAGTGATGTTAGCTTGAAGGAATTTTGGAAGAGTCACTTCAATATAGCAGACGCTGTTTTTTTAATTACCTCAGCCTGGAAAGAGGTTACTGTGAGGTGTCTTTGTGCTGCTTGGAGGCCATTGTGGCCTGAATGTGTCCTTCAAAGAGACTTTGAAGGCTTCGAAGAGTTAGAGGAAGAGGCTGTTGTTCATGAAATTGTGTCTCTGGACAATTCCATGGGCCTGGAAGTGGATGATGATGATGTTGAGGAGTTGGTGGAATAGCACAGTAAGGAACTGTCCACTGAGGAGCTGCTTGAGCTTCACAAAGAACAAAACGAGACACTGAAGCGGAGCTTAACTTCTGAGGAGTCAGGGGAGGATGAGGACAAGGAGGAAAGCTGCATCATTCCAGCCAAAGATCTCAAGGATGCGTTCTTTTGCTGGTGCAAACTGTCCAAACTTGCTGAGGATTATCATCCTCATGTTGGTTCTGTGCAAAAGGCCATCAGTGTGTTTAATGATAATGTTATGAACTACTTTTGGAAGGTCCAGAAATCAAGGTTGAAGCAGCCAACCCTGGATTCCTTCTTTACAAAGGTAACAAAAGACCCTACAGACAAAGTGCCTGTGAGACAGTCACCAAAGAGGGCTAGGAAGGATGACTCCTCTCCTTCCACCTCTTCTCCATAATTCTCTCCTCCCCCCTCCCCCTCTGCCTCCTGTCCTGCATGCTAAACAACACTAAAGTAAGATAAAGTACCGTATTTTTTACATTTTCCACAAAATTTCTTCAGTGTTAAGTGGTTGTATTTGGGGGCCTGGAACGGATTAATCCTATAACGAACGAGGTTCTAGAACCAATTAGATTCGTTATAGCATACCCCACTGTATATATATATATATATATATATATATATATATATATATATATATATATATATATATATATATATATATATATATATATATATATATATATATATATATATATATATATATATACACACACGTTTACGCGGTACCCTGCCGAACACGGAATGCTCACTTTACGTGGAGTGTGTACCCTTTTACGCAGAGAGCGGCTGGCGGTCCTCTCACGCCGCGTCATTTTTGGAACCAAACCTCCCGCCATCTCTCCCGCCCTCACCCGCCATGTTGGGTAGGCGGCGCGAGTAGGTTGCGCAGTGTATGTCTTTGTTGCGTTATCGGTGACATCATATGACGTATCGGACTGTGATTGGGCCAAGCATCCTTACCTCCCTCCCCGCTAGCTGTGATTGGTTTAATGTACCTTAGTGATGGTCAGTTCAAAACTGATATGTTACATAAATTTATTTGTCAGTGGCCCAAGGTTAAAAATGCTTTGAAAACCTTTGATCTAGATGTATGATAGTTATTTAGTGCGTCCCTTATTTTTGACCTGACCTGACTAGTCACGTCACCCCCTTCTCTTAAGCTCCTCTACGTGTGTGTTGGTGTGGGGATTAGTGGATGACATCATTATGACCTGACCTCATGTTTAATAAGGTCACCCTGTATATTTAAGCCTCTCTTTGTCCATGTAATCCAGTTGCCTCTGAAGATGTCTTGAATAAAGACGAAAGCTAAGGTGCTCCGTTGTTTCCCTTTTCCCGTGTGATTTTATCAAGATTTATCTTATCCACGTTTTCATTGTGGATCTACATGAAATATATATATGCAAGTAAATCACTGTAGGTGCGCGTGATCTAGGTATATGCTGATAACAACAAGGAAAGACGAAAACACGAAGTTCCCAAGTGCTTTCGTGTAATTCACATCTTCAGGGGTGGGTACAGACTGTACCCACCCCTGAAGATGTGAATTACACGAAAGCGCTTGGGAACTTCGTGTTTTCTTCTTTCCTTGTGGTTATCAGCATATATATATACAGTCAACCCTCGCTTTACGAGGTCCCACTTTACGTGTTTCCACGTTTACGCGGTACCCTGCCGAAACCGGAATGCTCACTTTCCGCGGTGTGTGTACCCTTTTACGCGGAGAGCGGCGCGAGCAGGGTGCGCAAAAGGTCGCCCAGTCATCAAAACATTACCGAGTTCTTCTCCCGCCACCCACCACAGCCGGCCCAAGTCAGTGATAGTGATAATGATAGTGAGGATATGGACTTATATGGACTTTGAGAGGTTTGACAAAGAGGCCCTACAAGCCTCTGTGGTGAATAGTGATACAGGTGAGGGCCAATAATCTGCCCTCTGCCTCGGAACCAACCGCCCATCCCCGTGTACCCAGCCATCTTTTCTACTAATGTAAGTGTTAAAAAACCTAATATTATTGATATTTCTCTTAATTATTAATTGTGTGTGCATACCATCATAAAATTAAGAAGTTATTTTTACTACAACGTAGGTACTGTGTCTGAAAAAGTGGAGTTTGGGGGTCGGCCCGATCTCTATTTCAATTAATCCCATATGTTACGTTGTTCACTTTACGCGTTTCTCACTTTACGCGGGCCGCCGTGGGTTGAATTAACCGCGTAAAGTGAGGGTTCACTGTATATGCCCTTACGAATACAAAACTTTTTTGTAATGGAAATAGTTACTCAAGGGAGACTGAAGGGGACCAGGGGTGAGCAGCAAATCATCTGCAGAAGTCGCACTCTGGTAAAGACGGTTCCCAGTTTCACCTTCCATGTCATAGCCAGCCTGGGAACAACAATAAACAAAATACAAAGAAAAATGCATTATGAACTCAAAATTCTTTCTTGAAATGCTAGAAAATACGAGAAACATATAGTACAGTATACTGTACAGACTTAGCACACAAAATCTGGTTGTGAAGAAACAGGGAATGTGAAAGAAACATATATTTTTATCACTATGCTGTATATACATATACAGTATTGTATGTCTCTTTTCCACTAATTATGGTTTTTGTTCTAATGGTCCCCCCAAAATCTGCCTAAGGATAACAAAACGGATAAACATGAATAAAATGGTTTCACACAAGCTAGAGGTAGTGAATTGCATAGCAAAATAACAAATGCTCTGTTATGTTGTGAATGTGAGGCCCACAGCTATATAAGGACATAATTTCTAGGGAGTTTTTAATTAATATTTAAATCACATTTTATTTCATAACATTAATAATCACAATAGCTTACAAAAAATAATAATACTGAACTGTAATATTCATCTCATGGCTGTTCGTCAACTGACCAGTGAGCACCGAATGCCATGGATCAAAATCCATTTTTAAAACGTTTATGACAATCAAACAAGAAGCATGTTTGGTCATAATAACTGTAGTAAGACATAAAATAATTGCAAATGTAGTGGTGATGAATGATGTATTCAGAGGCATGTGCATGATCTCACCCCATTACCATTCATTAACTGTTGTCCTTTCAACACACCCATGTCATTAAAGAATGTCTAATTTCACCAATAACATGACTCTCGTTTGCTGTTTCTTAATTCAAGGTGTGCTTGCCAAGGCACTGGCAAGTCTATTATACATGATTTATGTCAATTTCTACAGAATTAATTATGCACACACACAGACACACACATGTAAACAACTTTCACTACAAGAATCTCTATGCATCTAAAAGATTCTAGTAGTTGAGCATGTGTACTGTATTTTTTATTTATTTTTTCCTGGTGAACAAGTACAATGTATTCTAAAATATGAAAAACTTTTACATATTTTAGGGAACCTGTAATATTTAATTAAAAGTATTTTAGACAGTTTACAGAGATTATATCATTGCTACTGCATCTTTTTATTACCATCATTGTAATTCTAGACAAATTCACATGCATGGTAAATCTTTATTTATTGTTGTACAGGGTACTGCATTTTTTATGCAGTGCAATGCAGTGTATTACATTACAGTGGTCCCTCGGTTAACGAACGCCTCGTTTAATGTAATTTTGGTTAACGAATTACCTTCCATAAGAATCTTCATTTCGGTTAACGAACAAAAATTTGGTTAATGAAATTCTTAAGAAAATGTTTCGACATGCTTTGGCTTGCTCACCAGCTGGAAGATTAGTCCGCCAATACAGAAATCGGTTCTAGGGCTTACATTCGTTAAAATTGGAGTAAATATCAAGAAGGTTATACTATTCAATAATTTTCCAAGTTTTATATTAAAATTTTTAGTAATTTTATCACTTATTTAACATAATTGCAGTACAGGGAACTAGTTTTTGGTGTGCCATTCAGCCACTTCACTCACACACCAAGGCCTCAGTTTGTGTGTCTGTTCAGTGGAGGAAATATCTTGCTTGTGGGTATCTTGAACACAGAGTATTTTTACGTTTTTACAGTACAATTATTGGTCATTCTGAAATTTATTTAACATATTAACAATATATAGTGCAGTGCAGTGTTGATTTAAAGAAAATAATCTTGAATTACACATAGTGAACTTAAAATTTTATGGGTGAAATGACGGCATCAAGCATGGGGTGATTTCTCTTCCACCCCCACTTCCTTCTCTTCTCCCTTCTCCTCCACCCCCACTTCTACTTCCCATTATCATCAACCAGGAGCCTTCTACATACACACCTCAAAGTAAGTGTACTTTACTGCATTTTTTTTACTTTGTATGTAATTTTCGGTGAGCTGGAACCCAAAATCCCATTGAAACAATGGTTTCGGTTAACAAAATTTTCGGTGAATGAAATTTTCAGTTAACGAACGACCTTCTGTAATGAATTGTGTTTGTTAACCGAGGGACCACTGTATATGTTTAATAATAATAATAATAACAGCTAATCTTTTGTTTCTACAAAGCACCAATTCCTCTAAAGAACTCACAAGTATTCAAAACACTACAGAGATAAGGACCCGAGGAAATAAAAAAAAATAAAAAAAAAATAAAAAAATATCACTAAAAGAGACAGTTCAACCTTTGTCATTGATATATCCTTAAGTTGTAACACCCTGTAGTTCTCCATTGTCCTCCCCTCTTTAGGATTATAAGCTCTCAAAAAAAGAAAGGTCTTAAGTTGTTTCTTAAAGGCCACCACAAAGGTCACCTGCTTCATGGATGTAGACAACCGATTGTACAATCTGGGTGCTGTACAGAAAAAAGGTCGGGCAACAAGAGAACGTTCCTGTACTGCTCTAGGCTCCTCAAGGCATGAGGGATCACCACTGCTATGCAACTCATTTTGGAATGCATAGTCAGAGGATTTAGTAGGTTGACCAAATACTTGGGCTCACCAAACGTAAGTGTCTTAAAAGTCATTTGGCAGGAGTTTGAACTCTATTGAAGCTTTAATTTCTTATTTATCTTTTTTAAGCCAATGCAATTCGATCAATAATAGGATGGTGGAAGACCCTTGTGGGAGAGTAAAATAAGCCTGGCAACCCTGTTCAATACAGTCTCTCCTCGACTTACGACATATTCGACTTATAACAACCAGGACATACGACCGCCATGGTTGTATAAAATATTTTTCACATTACTGTACGTATTTTCGAGTCCCGACGTTTGGTCGTAAAGTGACGCCGTACAACAGCTTGGGCTGGGCCGCCTCGTGGTGTACAGCATCCATGTCGTGACCCGCTCAGTTGGTGTTTGGCCGTCGTTGTTGTTAGTGATCGTGCTGTGTACTGACAAAATTTTCATTTGTAATTCCCTTTAAAATGGCTGGCAAGCGTAAAATAATAATAATAATTAACGGTTTATTGAAAGAGCTTGGCAGCCAGAAGGCTGAAAATATACAGTTACATATTCGTGGTGCTGAGAAGAAAAAGAGACAGTCAATTACTTTTGAGATGAAAATGAAAATAATAATGCAATATAAAAATGGATAAACGGTAGCAACCATTTTACGTAACCCTGGCTTCTCTCACTCAACGATATCAAAAATTTTGAAGGACAAGGAACGAATTCGTGAGGTAGTGAAAGATCCAGCACCTATAAAGGGAAGAATAATAACGAAAAAAAGACAAGGTCCTCTTCATGAGATGGAAAAATTGCTTGTGATGTGGATGGAAGATCACATACAAAAGCGTGTACCCTTAAGCCTTCTAACCCTACAGGCTAAGGCAAGAAGCCTTTTCGAAAACCTGAAGGAGCAGGCAGTAGATGAGTGCGACCAAAACTTCACAGCAAGTCATGGGTGGTTCCAAAGGTTTAAAAAATGATACAATTTGCACAGTGTAAGGGTGAGTGGAGAGGCAGCAAGTGCTGATGTGGGTGCTGCTGAAGCTTTTACGGAGGAGCTAGATCGTGTCATCGTGGAGGGAAATTATTTGCCTGAGCAAATATTTAATATGGATGAAACTGGCTAATTCTGGAAGCGCATGCCAGAACTGACATACATCCACAAAGAGGCGAAAACCATGCCGGGATTCAAGGCCCGAATCACACTTCTATTGGGGGGGAATGTAGCTGGTTTCAAGGTAAAACCCTTCATGATATACCATTCAGAGAACCTAAGGGCTTTTAAACATGTCAGCAAGCACACACTGCCAGTGTTTTATCGAAGTAACAAGAAAGCCTGGATGACCCTAGTACTGTTTGAGGATTGGTTCATGAGTTGTTTCATTCCACGAGCCAAGGAGTATTGTCTGCAACAAGGGGTTGCCTTCAAGATTTTATTAACTTTAGATAATGCTCCGGGACACCCACCACACCTGGACGACCTGCACCCTGATGTTAAGGTAGTCTACATTCCACCTAACACTACCTCTGTCATCCAACCCATGGATCAAGGTGCTATTGCAGCTTTTATAGCTAATTATTTACGTACGACCTTTGCTCAGGCCGTTGCTGCTACTGAAGGTGAGAAAACGCTCAGAGAGTTTTGGAAGGACTACAACATTTTGACATGTATAAAAACATTATTGCAGCATGGGATGAGGTTACAGAACAGTGTATGAATGGAATATGGAAGAAAGTCCTGAAAAGATATGTGAACAGTTTCAGAGGATTTAATGAAGATGAAGTAATTTCTGAGATTTGTAATAAGATAGGGGAGTTGGGTAAACAGCTGGAGTTAGAAATTGATAATGAAGAAGTTGAACAGTTGGTTGAAAGTGTAGCAGAAGAGCTAAGTAATGGTCCAAGATGCACTTGCTTGCTACAGGGAGATTTATAATGAAAAGAAAAAGCAAACTGTGCAGTCTAAATTGGACATCTATTTAAATAAGTCCCCCATTGCTGTCTCCTCACACCCCACCAGTGCTGCCTCTTCACTCCCTAAAGATGATCCAATACCTTCAACCAGCAAGTTTCCCCTGTACATAAATCTGTCTGAAGAAAGCGACATTGATGACCCACCCAGCCCTGTCTCCTCCTCTGCTTACTGCTTCATCCAATTAATATAGTCTCGATCAGTGGCAAATCCTGACCTAAGATCTTGAGCATGCTGTACCAAGGTGGTTTAACATTAAATACTATTTTGAGATAATATGAAAATAAAAGCTTTCAAGTAGGCCTGTGCATGCCATTGTATTATTAACTTAGCCTGCTACCTATTATCTCAATTAAATTTAAAATACAGTAGCCTAAAAAAGGAAAGGAAAAGTATTTGAAAAGTGAAATAAATTAAAAAACAATTTACCTTGTAATTGTATTTTAGTATATAAAAGTGTACAAAAGTCTTACCTTTCTCCTTCTCCTTGGTTTCTTCTCCCCTTTTCTTTCCCTTATAAACGAACTCCATCGAGTCCATCCTCCTATTTTTTTCAATAAATTTTTCAGTCACTTCTTCATAAAATGTATGCTTTATTTTCAAGTGCCCAAACAGAGTTTTTTCAATTGACATCAACGCTAAGGATGACAGTCTTTCCTGCCCTTGTGTGCTTCTGCAATAGGTCTTGATTATTTTTAAAGCAGAAAATGTCCTTTCTGCAGTTGCATTTGTAGCAGGTATAGTGACAATCAACTTCGCAAGTTTATACACTTCAGGCATTCCCAGATAGAGTTTAGTTTCATGCATGATTTTCATCAAATCGAAAACAGGCTTACCTTTGAACTCTGGGGAAACGTAAAGAACATTTAACTCATTCTTCAGCCTTACAGTATCAAAGAAAGATCCATACTGCTTCTCCAAACTTTTCACTGTACAGTCAGGAAACTGCTTACAATGTTTTTTCAAAAATATTGCTGTTCAGCAAAGAGAAGAATTCGAGCTGTGTGACTGTCTGAAACCTATCTCTTAGTTGAACTAAAATGTTATCCAAGATTTCATTGAACAGAGCTCTGCAGCCTGCTTCTTCTAACTGCTCACTTCTGGGTCTTTTATTTGGGTTTTCATCACTTCTTACTGGAACACTTTCCTGAAAAATCCTGTCGAAGTCGTCTTCACGAATATTCTTAATTTTCCAATCAGCTCTTCAACCTTTTTGGAGCAGTAGGCAATGTCCATTCCTTTTGTTTGAAGAATGTCGAAAAGAACATCCGTGAAAGAAAACACCGAGGAAAAAACATTCAACAGGAAGCGAGTCTGGAATTTCTGGAGGAAAGACAAAAATCCTTGGCCCTTTAAAACACAGTCATCATCCCACTCTGCAGATTGATCAAATATGTGATGGAAAAATGAGGTCAATTGGTCATCATATTCTTTCACGGTGTTGACCAGTCTTGAAGAAAAATTCCATCTTCTAGGCGCTACTCTGGGTAGTTGTTTCTCAAGAAAAGCTTGAAGGGCAAATGTTCTCTTTGAAGACTTTGAGAAAAATGCTGCTAAACATGAAAGTGTCTGAAAAAAATTTCTACATTTCGAGATGTTTTTGCCGATTGCTGAAGCGTCAGATTTAGCAAATGGCTGTAATAGTGCACAAATATAGCACACGGGTGCAGTTCCTGTACCTTATTATTTAAACCGTTTTGTTGACCAGCCATAGCAGCGCCGTCGTATGCTTGAGCAACAAGAGATGCTATGCAGTGCTAGATCTTGCATGGCACCCATAAGCTCTTAATTGTAAATTATTTTTATACCTGTACTTGGTTGTTTTGGAAAACATGGAAGGTATAGAATTTAAATAGTCTATGATGTGATAAATGGGGTGAAAGTTATTGGAAGTGAAAAGAGAATTCAAGGGTCTGTGTGATGACATACTGATACAAAACAGGAACAACAATGGATAAATGATTATAAAATCACATTTCTAGCAGGATAAAAATCCACAAGGCTTAATAAAATTTGGCTTTTAAGTTACAACCAATATACAGTATGTATTAATTTTCCAAATTTTAATAGAGAAAAACACTTACACTCATTGAAGTGTATGGTCTCACTTCTGTTGGCGTCAAGACCCTCATTCCTCTGCAATATGAAATTTTTAAATCATTAAAGACTATACCATGATCAGCAAGAAATAGGAAACTACACGAGGAAGATAGGTAAAAAAAGATCTTGATTTGTATGAGAAATACCAGAGCCAAAATCCTATCACCCATCAAGCTTCTTTTTTACTCTATATTTCATCTTGATCCCAGCAGTTAAATGTGACAATTAACAAATTAACCCATTAAGGATGTTGACACACTGATAATGTCATGAATGAGGGACTTCTCCTGGCCTACTGCTTTATAAACCAGCTTATTGATAATGATATGTGAATATGTCCACCGAAGGGAAGCCCAGGGCAAAAATCAAAAGATTGGCATTCTCTCCCACAAAAACTTCAGGGTCTTAAAAAGGTTAAGAATGAAACAGCATTTCTGGGAATTAGCAAATCAGCTGCCACACACTGCATGTACTATCCATTTATCCATTTATGGTAACTGAGGCCCAGTCATAACTGTAATCACATGATCAACACTCCTATCCAGCCAACCCCAGTGAAGTATCATAGAACGGACAGATATCAAGCTGTTATACTCAGGCTCAGTTACAATCAATGATTTTAGGATCAATCCCAATTTTGTATCCTAATCCTATACAGTCAACCCTCACTTTACGCGGTCCCACATTCCGCGTTTCCACGTTTACGCGGTGCCCACCGGAACCCAGGATGCTCACATTCCGCGGTGTGTGTACCCCTTTACACGGGTGAAGTATAATTTTATATTACAATAATATTCTATCCTAATTCACTTGTGATGCAACAGTTTTTTTAACTGAAAACCATTCGAAAAGCGATTACAGTAACATCTTTTGAACGAAAGAAAGCGAAAGTCATTGTTTTCGTCACGATTTTATCCCACTTTCCACTGTAATATGTACGTCATTTCAGCAAAAATATTACACTTCCGTGAATGTAGTATATCAAGCACAGTATGAATAGAATATCATTGTAATATAACAGTATTTTAACCGAAAACTATTAAAAAAACGAGTAACATCTCTTGAACATTGGAAGGTGAGGTAAAGTCTTTTGTTTTCGTCATGTATTTTATCCTATTTTACATTGAAATACATCACGTTTCAGCAAAACTACTATTTATTTCTGAGAATATATTCATTCAGGCACAGTTTAGGTAAAATATACATGTGCTGTAACATTTTTTTAATTGAAAACGAATCGAAAAACACGTACCCTCTAGCCCTGTTCAAGGACAAGACTGGGAGGAGCTGTTTGGTGCTTAAGATGATGACAAGGAAAATGATTTTGATGGATTTTAATGAAAATATTCAGAAAGACCCTGGCACTGTCAAGGAAAGTGGCTGCTGAAGGCTTCCAGGACATGGCAGAGGAAGAGATTAGGGAGCTAATTGAAGAGCACGACACTGAGCTGACCGAGGAGGATCTACAGGAGTTAGTAGACTCAGGCAAGGAAGAGGAAGCGAAAGGGATAGAGGATGAGGAAGAGGAAGAGCACCAAGAAATAATGTTGGAGAAGTTGGGGTAGATGACCAGGAATATTGAGGCACTAAAAAACCTG
Source organism: Homarus americanus (assembly GCF_018991925.1). Classification (NCBI taxonomy): domain Eukaryota; kingdom Metazoa; phylum Arthropoda; class Malacostraca; order Decapoda; family Nephropidae; genus Homarus; species Homarus americanus. The sequence goes on from NW_024748109.1 coordinate 3,578,321, forward strand.
GCCTATAGTATGGACCCCTCCATGGTGCGTGCCCTGAATTTCATGCAAGGGATGGATGACGGTTTTGCTCCATACAAAAACATCATGGAAGAAATGAAAAGAAAGAGACGACAACTCCCCATCACCATGTTCTTTGATCACCGAAGGAGAGATTTAACACCATCAATCACTGGCGGCAGTGAGGAAGCAGCTGAATCCACCGTCGCCCCCACTTCACCACCCGTTATGGAATTGAGTGACGATGAGCCCGATGGTCCCCGTCCTGTCGCCGAGGATAGGTACTGTACAGTAAAGTGAAATTTTTATCTCTTTTTTTTAATAGTGTTTCTTGCCATGTTTATTGTTTGTAAAAATGTACAGCACAGTACAGTTCAGTACTGTACATAGGAAGTGGAGGTGCAGTTATTCACAAAACATTTGTGTTTGTTGTCGGCAATAGTGACGGTGAGGAGGTGGAGGGGGCGGAGGAGGGAGCGGAGGGAGCGAGTTGGGAGGAGTGGTGACCTTGGACGCGGAAGGAGGGATGAGTGGAGATGCCAGCCAGTACATTACGGGTGTATTAATTGTTTTTATAGCTATTTTTGCATTTTAATATTAAATACTGTACACTACGTTTCAACGAAACTACCATTTATTTCTGAGAACATGGGAATGTAATATTTTTGCTGAAATGATGTACGTATTACAGTGGAAAGTGGGATAAAATTGTGACGAAAGCAATGACTTTCTCTTTCTTTCGTTATTCAAAAGATGTTACCGTAATCGCTTTTCGAATGGTTTTCAGTTGTGGGATTATAAGGCTAATGATAGGATAGAATATTATTGTAATACAGTACGAGTACAACAGTTTTTTAACTGAAAACCATTCGAAAAGCGATTACGGTAAAATCTTTTGAATAACGTAAGAAAGCGAAAGTCATTGTTTTCGTCATGATTTTATCCCACTTTCCACTGTAATATGTACGTCATTCCAGCAAAAATATTATATTTCCATATTTATTTCTGAGAATATGTATATTCATTCAGTCACAGTTAAGGTAAAATATACTTGTGATGTAATATTTTAATGAAAATACGGTATAGTAGTTTTCTTTTGTTTCAAATTTAATTAACAAAGATTGATGTTTCAAATGTAATGAACAAAAATTTATGTATAGTATCTATAAATAAACTTTAATAAATGAATACTTTATGTTTTACATCGTCCTGTGCTACCATACCATGGATTTGGCTACTTTGGGCTTGCTATGATGACGCAAGAGATCTGCCCTGGCAACTGTACCGACACTCACAGCTGGTGGTGCGTTGGTGCATCATTTCCATTGTTTACTGGTAGTTACTGGTAAATATTTTTCAACCTAACGAAACTATTACCTGTTTAGAGGTCGACCCCCAATTTTTTGCCAAATAATTTGGTCTTAAAAACTCGAACTACACACAGGTATATACGGTAAATAAGGACATGGGGAGCCAGGATTTTTTTTTTTTTTTTTTGGAGAGGGGAGGGGGCAGCAAAAATACGCGGATTTTTAACATCCACAGGTATCTCTGTTACGTAAACCCCGCGTATGTTAAGGGCCGACTGTACAGCAAAATGAGGATACACCTTAATAAAACATGTTAGATATCCTGTGGCAGCCATTAAAATTTTTCAGTAACTTACAAATTCCAAGGGTCCATTGAGGCACTCATAGAACGGTATGTTCTTCTGTGATGTGGCCTTGAACTCAGTGTGGCACTTTCTCGGGCAACAACTTCTTCTAGAACGCGTCTCTGAACTTCGCGTTCAATCAACAGAGCTAATCTGTAAATGTTTATAACAAATGACCTGATAACATTTGGATGTTTTATCAATAGTTTATCTCATATACAATTGTTATTTTGAGCCAATTTCTAGCAAGTATTCCTGCATAGATTTCAAGTTTTCAGCACCTACAATAATATAAGAGAATCCATCTTTAAGTATGATATAACTTCCCAATATGGTGTTACCTTTCATTTAGGATTTTTCTCACACTCAAACATTAGTAGCTGAATAAAATTCAAAGACAAAAACTTATTTGATGTTAATTGTTTTGTGGAGAACCACAATGTATTACCATTTAACTCCCACACGTCACAACCTATTACATCTCCTCAACTCTACACTGATGCTGTCAAGCCTTCTGAATCTAGCTGTGAATCTGAAGACTCCCTCAGATATGTGTCCTGTTCCTTCTGCACAAACTTGAGTGATAGATGGTGGAGGAAAATCATCAGTTTGTACAGCTCTATGAAGGCCTACTTACCACCATCATATGTCTCCTCAATGCCAACCTTACCAGTGCTGTCCAATACTGCTGATGCAGCCCCATTCAGGTCTATCCTGGCAGACCCTGCCCACTTTGTGCCTTCGCACTCTCCAAGTGCTCAACTTTTCCACTCATCGCCAACCACACCCGCTTCAGCCTCGACCTGGACCCCTGCCCTGCTTATAACTTCATAAAAATGGTGAATTTGCCTCCCTATTATATCCTAATTTTACAATCATGTTACCTAACACTTATGCTTCTACTTTTCTCAAATCTTTGGATACAATTATTGGACCAATCCCAAAACTTTTACTTTTCAACTATTCCCTAATCTGTCTCCTCATTTACTTGGGTATAAGCATGTGTAACAGACATTTATCCATTCCCACCTTGCATTTAACTCATACTATTCCTGAGTTTATACTTTTATATTCCCTTATTTGTTCACTTACTCTTAGTTGACAGATGCATACTGCACACTACACTATTCAAACACGTATCCTTCCCAGGAGCCATAAATAATTTCTCTCTCCTGTCTCCCAAACTCTTCCTACTGCATCACTTCTCTCCCATCTCCTTTACTTCTCCTACTGTATCATATTTCTCTCCTGTCTCTGTTACTTCTCCTACTGCATCTTTTCTCTCTCCTGTCTCCCTCACTTCTCTTACTGCATCTTTTCTCTCTCCTGTCTCTCTTACTGTATCTGTTCTCTCTCCTGTCTCCCTTACTTCTCCTACTGCATCTTTTCTCTCTCCTGTCTCCCTTACTTCTCCTACTGCATCTGTTCTCTATCCTGTCTCCCACATTCCTCCAGATGAATCTTTTCAATGGCAATAATTTCTTGGAATCACACTGAAAAACAAAAGTCAAAGGTTTGATTCAAACAGTAAGTTTACCTGTCTTCCTGCAAAAGGGTTGAGTCTAATGGAAGATGTGCAGGTCTCTCAACTCTCTGTCCATTTTCCTCATCTTCCGTTAATCCTTGAGATAGTCCTACACAGCCTTGTGGATCAGCCTTTGTCGCAGATGGTTGATGTATGAGCTGATCTTCTAGGTTACTATAATGATGCTTTAGGGCTTCAAGCTCACGAATCTGAAATGTAATAGTTATATTCCATATATACAATATAATGAAGAGATCAGCTGCATCCCTATCCTCAGGTAAGAATGGGATTAGAAGCCTAAAACATTTGGTGTTAAGACAAAAATTACATATACACTCAGAAATACACATTCATTTCATTGTGATGAATGCCTTGACAAAGTGATTAGAGTACCAGCTATGTATTCTCGTAATATTTATAAATGAAACAATTAAAAATTCTTGAGCAACCACATGGTTATCAACCTGATAATACATATATGTTTTTTGAATACAAAGTAACATTTGGAAGACCAATGTAAGGTGAGTGAACTACTTTATTGTATACAGAATATTTTTTTTTATGGTGCCATCTTCAAAACACTGAGGTTAGTTAAAGGAGCATTTTATCTTATCTTATTTTCAATGTCTCACTCCCCATGGGATCTCCCCTCTGAGGATAATGACCATGACACAGGCCCCCCATGCTATATCTTCTTTTATCCTCTCTATCCCTATTATCCCCTTTCCCTCTCTCTTTAATTTATGATATTACATTTCTCTGCTATAATGTACGATGTTCTCTGTCTAACCAAAGTACCTGCTACCATAACACTGTACAAGATCTCAAAAAAGTAAGTGTCTGTCCATAACACAAAAATCAATACCTTTTTTTTTTTAAACAAAGCAATGCACAAAGAAAGGTTCACATTGCAGTTTGTCTTCTGAAGAACAATGACTGAGAAGTGACCCATTCTCAAGATATGCTTCCCCAGTACATTGTGAGTACGAAAAACAAAGTTTAGCATTTCTTGTTCAGTTAAAACCTCCTTAGAAATCATATCCAGTGAAAGCAAAACATAATAAAATGTTTATGTGTACAGTGCAGTAGAATTAGTGTTGGTGTGACACTGAAATTAAAATCATATGTCTTGCTTGGGCCTCTTAAGTCTTGCACTGCATCATAAATAGTGGTGCAATTTCTTGGTAAGTTTCAATCACTATGATTTCTTCTAAGTATAGAATTATTATTGTAATGTATGCATTTTGCTTATTATGTTTTTATTGACATATAATCATTATGTACACTAGAAAATTAATTAAAATCACGTTTTGTAGCATTTTAAGACTTTTGAAAATATTTTTTTGTTGGAAAATATCTCGGTTTTTATAATGAAAGTCAGTGGGAAAATGGGATCCAATTTTAGAAAAAATAATTTAGGAATGGAACCCTTTTGTAAATTGGGAACTGCCTGCCCTGTACCCTATAATCTGGGCAAAATGATCAAAGCACCCAAATTGAGGACCCTGAGATTCTGAAACATACCAGACTTAGGGGAGAATTCCTGCCAAAAGAGAAAGTGTGAATGCAGAGCAAGATGAAGGAGCACCAACCCAACACTCCTAGTTCAGTTTCCTTTGGCCAAGTCCTTAGAAATGTACCAGTCATGAGCATTAGTGTCCCCTTTGTCTCTCTCAACACTTTTTTACTGATTAAAAATAAGTGGGGGTTCTTAGAATTTACAAGCATCATGACTGACTGAAGCTGGTGTGCCTCTTGATGAGGGACTCTCTCTGCCAACTCCTACGATATTTAAAGATTTTGGACTTCCCATTTCCACTTTCACTGCCAGAGGTTAATATGATAACATAATTGAGTGGTCTCCTGGACTTGCACATGATTATGACACTTTTCCTTTCCATCCTTCACTCTCACCTTGAAAGACTGTACATATAACTGGCACACAATCCAAAAGCTACTGGAACATAACTTCTACAGATATTAAGGGTTGACTGTAGTTATATATGTGTACAGTATATGCATCTCTTACTATTGACAACACAACATACATACATTGTTTCTCACTTTTGACCGTTTTTTATTTTTGTACTACTTATGGTTCTTTATTATTATCATTATTATCATTATTATTATTATTATTATTATTATTATTATTATTATTATTATCATCAATATTATTGTTATTATTATAAAAAAATTTGCCCCCCAGGCCCAGATGTGGGTCAGTGACCTGTGCCTGGGTATGTTAATCCCCATAAAAAAAAAAAAAAAAAAAAAAACATTTCATGCGGTTTTAACCCAATACAGGTGACCTCTAAATAATACATTTTTCTATTAATTTCATTAAAAAGCAACTACAAAAATAAATCCTTACCTTCTCAGTGATGCTGATATTAGAATTGTCGCTATTCTCCCGCAATCTCAAAAGCACCTCATTTGCTCTTTCAACTTCAGTTTCTGGTGGTATTAGTGCACTTCCTTCACTCCTTTCCACGCCAGAGTACCACGTTGAAGATGCTTCTGTTTCATTACTTGGCATGCCATTATCTCCTACACTAGTTGCTGGACATCTGCTGACATTATTTTTTTCAGTTTCATGCTCCTGAGGTTTACTGCCTTCCATGTTCCCATTACCAGAAGAACTATTATTGTTATCTGACTTAAAATTATTATTATCTATTTCAGAAGGGCATGTATCTGGGTTTCTTGAAGTGTTAATAGATGAAGCACAGTTCAATTCAGGGGCAAATTCATTTACAGTCACCTTGCACAAGTAAGAACTGGAGTATTCTCTTTTGTCTTCATCATCTAAATTAGTGTTAATATTTTGAAAGCCTATTCTAAGCTCATGTGCACCTCCTTTTTTAATTGGTGTAGACGTAGCCTCTAAACTTACTGCAGGTGACCTTTGTGGCTGGAGAGGATCACCGACTTGAAGGATGGGTGATGTAAGAAGAGCAGCAATATCAACAGTATTAGATGCACCTTCAAACTCACTGTTATTTTCAGGAGATAAAAGCTTTTGACCTGGATGGCTGACATCCTTATCATGAGCTTGAAAGGCCTCAGAAACACATCCAGCATCACTGGCACTAGGAGATTTGTACACAGATGCACACATATCAATATCATCTCTCTCAAAATGTGATACATCATAAGCTTTTGCATCTTCTTCTTTAGGCACTTTGGAAGCAATGTCATTTCTTTCATCAACAAAGGCACCATGAGCACCTTTGCTTAAACTATCTTTATCCTTTTCAGTTCCTGAGTGAGGCACATCAAGAGGTAGTGGAGACAGGGGTGAAGTCAGGTCACGAGGGTCAGGGGAGAGAACAGAGGTAGCAGTATAAAATGTATCTGATGCAGGAGTGGAATTGACTGAATTTGAATCGGCAGCAGAGTCTTCTTTCTCTCCTACCAATGGTAGCGTTAAGCTAGAAAATATATAAAGATATCAATACCTCAGAGGACACAGTGCTATTCTTAAACTTCAATATTAAAAAAAAAAAAAAAAAAATCAATTTGATAATATACAGTACTCATCTCAAACATAGGTGATTAAACATGATCACAAAGACTACAAAATATTTCTGTACAAAAATCTAGAATGTAAATTCCTTTGACCAACAACTGATGAATTATTCACTGATAATTCTATTTATGTGCGTTTAAGATCTACTACATTTCGAAAAAGAAACCACAGAGTCTATCTGTCAATATAAGACTGAAGAACATTAACTAAATCTAAGTTTTCGAATCTCCATTGAGAATCTGCTGTACAAAATTAAACCCAAATCATGACCTATAGAGGTATGACTGTGCCATGGATGCTCCAGTTCTCTTTTTCTGCCTGTTGCTGCTGTTGCTGATATGGGACTGGTACCTGACTGCAAGATCAATCAATGAAGCAGAGTACTGACTTCATATCTGAGGGTTGGAGACCACAGTCCTTCACTCTAAATGTTCTCGGGCTGTTTTTACCAATCCTCTAAGGAAGGGATTCCCAAGCATTTTCCAGTGCAACCCCGTCTAGTACTGTCGCCTATTCAGTGTGAACCCAAGTCATTACATCCAGTCTACTGTATATATGAAGATCCTTAAAGTAAATACAGACATATTGATATACTGTACATACTTAACTGTAAAAACAAGTAAGGAAAATGTATTACAAATTGAGAAGCCCAAAAGTAAACACTGTCAGAAACAGGCTACAACTTGGTCATGTTTATGTGACATTATATGACCATTTAACAATCTATACGTGGGGATATAATTACAAGGTTAAGCAACACAATATACAATTTTCTTAGTTACATCTCTGTCATACTGTACGGATTTTGTATGTGACTTGTGTGCATCACCAGATAACTAATTTTCATTACAAGTTACATCAGCCATTATTCATATGCAACATGTGTGTACAGGTTGACAACCCTTTATCCGAAATTCCGAAAACCGAAAAGCTCTGAAAACCTAAAGTTTTTTTTTGTGGGGCATTTTTTTTTTTTAAAACAGGAATTAGCCCACCAGGGCATAGATCACTGACCCACATCGGAGCCTGGGGGGCGAAAATGTAATAGAAATAATAATTATAATAACAATAATGACTCATAGTAAATAAAAATTTTATTAAAAATACACCAAAATAAAATAATAATGATAACAATAATAATAATAATAAAAAATATAATAAAAATTAATAATAATAATAATAACAATAATACTGTAACAAAATAATAATAATAAAGAAATACAAGAATGAAAAAAGATCAAAAGTGAGAAACACGACCTAGACCTATGAATTATTATTATTAATTATTATTATTATAATTTTTATTCTATTTTTGCCCCCCAGGCCCCAATGTGGGTCAGTGACTTGTGCCCGGATGGGCTAAAAAAATAAAAAAATAAAAAAATAAAATAAAAAAAAAATTCTGAAAACCGAAAAATTCCAAAATCCGAAATGTCTCTGGCCCCAAGGATCTCGGATAAGGGATTGTCAACCTGTATTATCATTTAATAAATTTTCTGTTAACTGGGGGTATAATTATGTGTTAAAACAACAAAGCACACAATTCTCTAAGTTTAGTTTTGATATACGGTTACAGTGATAATTTTTTATAAATACTGTACCATTGACGAGAAAGCTGCCTCACAGACTTCCAAATTATATCAGATCCTTAATAGCTCGATTTTTAACCCCTTAATGTCAATTTGATAAATAACCCAAAACATTGATATGTCATCATAGATGGCAAAATCACCCTTGCCTCAGTGTCAGCCTGCTATTTCTAGGACAAAAAGAGCCACAATGTTTTACATCTGTTTGAACAGAAACTGAACAAAATCCAAAGATTCAGTAAGCAACCCAAGGAATCTATCATTGATATCTGCTGCCATTTTTTGTCTGCATCCATGGGAAGTACAGAGTGCATTGAGCTGAGAACAATTCAAAGGTAGGAGTGTGAATTTTCTACAGCATAATGTGTCATCAGCATTCGCCTTACCTGGACTGACTTGACTTCATACAAGAAGAGTAACTGCCATTATTCCCTTGACCATAATTTGTGGTCCCGACTTAACGAGACAGCACCTGTCAGCCACGTCCTTCAGTCCTTGACACCTGGACTATGAGCTTAATGGGACCCCATCGACTCCATGACCTCTGTGCCATCCCTTATGATGCAATTTAGGGGAATTTTAGGAGTATTTCTGACTTTACTTTGTATGTACTTTTATGTGAGCTGGAACCAATTTCCCAAATAATGGATTCGGTTAACGAACGACTCTGTGGAACGAATTGTGTTCATCAACTGAGGGACCCATGCTCGCACGCACGCACGCATGCACGCACACAGTATAATCTGGGTTTACGCGGTCAATTAAACCCATGGAGGTCCGCGTATAACGCAAAACGCGAAAATAAAATAACAGAACATATGGGATTAATTGAAATAGAGACTGGGCAGACCACCAGACTACCCTTTTTCCGACACAATACGTACGTTGTAGTAAAATTAACATCTTAATTTTATGATGGTATGCACACAATTAATATTTAAGAGAAATATCAATAATATTAGGTTTTTTAACACTTTCGTTAGCAGAAGAGATGGCTGGGCAGATGGGGATGGGGGGGGGTTGGTTCCAAGACAGAGGGCAGATTATTGGCCCTCATCTGTATCACCTGTATCAATATCCACCACATGAGGCTAACGGGGCCTCCTTGTCAAACCCCTCAAAGTCCATATCCTCACTATCACTGGGCAGGCAAGGTTAAATAGACCAATCACAGCGTGCGGCGGAGGGGGTGCGTGGGTGGTAAGGATACGTGGCCCAATCACAGTCCGCGAAGTCATCGGCAGGAGTCTGACGTCAGCGACCAGCCGCTTGCCATGTAAATTAAGGAATGTACCGCGTAACTAATAATTGGCGCGTCTGGACAGGTGCCGCGCAAATGGCCAAACGCGTATAAAATATCCGCGTAAACCCAGACTATACTGTGTGTGTGTGTTATATTTCACACAAAGCCTGTTCATTGAGCTGATGGCGCCGTGGACCTCATTGGGAACTGCCCGTGCTTCGTATGTGGTGTCAGTAGAGTTTTACCGAATCCAGCTGGTATGAAACACGAGGTACCATATATATACAGTGCTTCATTTTTAGTCCATATAACACGCGGACTTTGAACATATAATCAACGACCTCACCAGCCAGGAATCAAACCCTCGACCTACTGGGTGGGACTAGGGAACGCTACCGACCAACCCACGGCCCCATCAGCTTGATGAACAGGCTTTGTGTGAAATATAACAGAGTCTAGGACTGCTTTTAGTGTCCTTGTGGGTTGGTCGGTAGCATTCCCTAGTCCCACCCAGTAGGTCGAGGGTTCGATTCCTGGCTGGTGAGGTCGTTGATTATATGTTCAAAGTCCGCGTGTTATATGGACTAAAAATGAAGCACTGTATATATATGGTACCTCGTGTTTCATACCAGCTGGATTCGGTAAAACTCTACTGACACCACATACGAAGCACGGGCAGTTCCCAATGAGGTCCACGGCGCCATCAGCTCAATGAACAGGCTTTGTGTGAAATATAACAGAGTCTAGGACTGCTTTAGTGTCCTTGTGGGTTGGTCGGTAGCTAAGGTGCTCCGTTGTTTCCCTTTTCCCGTGTGATTTTATCAAGATATATATATAAATGAACATCCTTACCTGGACTTTCTTAGTGCATGGTTAGCAATACAGTCTTCAAGATGGCTTCCAACAGGAGTGGTGGGTTGACTGTGAGTATGGAGACTTGTTTGTGTTGAAATTTCACAAAGATCTGTTGTCTCTGTTAACCTCGACATCTGATTTAAAAAAGGCCATAGTCAATCAGTGGTACAGATAAATATTACAACATGATTTAAACTGACAGTCCAATACAAGAATACCTAACTATTCGCAACCCTGCTTATCTGCAACTGTTATTTTAACATACCTATTCGAAACATTTTTTTTTTTTCATAAAAGAATTGAGCTTTTGTGAGTGAAGTGAGCACTGTATCTTTGAAAATGTCTGGCAAGCATTTTGTTCACCATATATGAGGCCAGGATGAAGGCCACACCACCAGTTCCCACTCTTCAGACTCCCCATTGTCTGTGTGGGACTCAGGTTAATGTCTCCACTCCACCTTAAGAACCCCTTTAGCCTCAAAAGGGACATATGGTAGTGACCAGACATGTTTTTAATGATGTGGTAATATATTTTATTTATTTATTTTTATTTATTCCGGGATTAGCCCATCAGAGCACAGGTCAATGACCCATATCAGGGCCCGGGGGTGAAAATATTATAATAATAATAATAATAATAATAATAATAATAATAATAATAATAATAATAATAATAATAATAATAATAATAATAATAATAATAATAATAATAAATAAATAAATAAATAAATAAAGTACAAAAAAAAAATCAAATGTGTGTAATGCTGCAGAAAGTTAGATCAACAACCTGGGACTCGGTCACAATTTTTGTGATGCCATATGACAGCAGGGTCTACCATTAGACAACACACTGTGATTCCAATATCTTCCCAAGCGGTAGTACCTCCCTGTTTAATTGTATTGTACTGAGAGTAGATTTGTAGGAATTAATTTTTTCGGGGATTCCCAATAATATCTCCATAAGCTGGAATCCCTTTAGAACGGAAAATTTCTCGGAAAATCATTCCCTAAGTCTGGTTTTGGGAAAATTTTTTTGAGGGGGCACATTTTCTGGAATATTCTGAGAAAATTTTCCAAGTACCCGGAAAAATCCAGGGATGGCGGAGATTTTTCCGGGTTTGAGAGATGAAAATCAGATGCATTTTCCGGAACTTCCAAGAACAATTTTCCATTACCTGGAAAATTCTGGAAAATTCCAGAATGAGGGATTTTTTCCGGCTTTGAGAGAATCGTCTTGTTACCTGGAAATCTCTCATTCCCGGAAGTACTCTGCAACAATTGGTCCGGTTAACGGAGATATCACTTGTACTTGTGGGTGTCCAACCGGCCAAGAACCTATCCCATTGGACATCTGTATCATCTTTAATGGTTTTCTACAAAACTTCTGTGGCTAGTCTACCTTTCGCCATTTTCTCAGATAGCCAAGCATCCAAGCAAGGTACAGTATGTATTCCTTTAAAGCTCATTGGGGTTAGGTAAAATGGACCTCGTGAGAAAGCAAAATCAGTGAGTTTTTCATGCCAGTCCAAGGAGTGTGAAAAATATAGATATAAATAGCTATATGCACATGTATAACAACATTATGTATGCAGAAGACAAAATAACATAAATAAATAAACATAAACATGAAATAACACTGCATGGACATTAGGTCCACAAAGTGATAGTTAGTTGTGGTAGTGAGAAACATGATAGCATATAGCCAGTGATTTGGCTTTGCCAGTACAGTAGGCTATTAGATCTGAAAAAAATTATTTTTCCCAAAATATACAGTATAATGTCGATTTAAAGCGATTCAATTTAAGATTATTGATTTAAAGCGACACCCACAATTAAGGACAATGTTTTAATTTAAAGCGAATCTTTCCTATTTTGCGCGAGTCAATCTGGTGCATCATATTTTAAAATTCGCGCCTAATGTTTCTCTGGGCACGCTACACTGTCCTAAGGGCAAAGCTGTACTGTACATGTACTCAAAATAATGTACTAAATGATTACTAAAATTTTTGTCTAGTGCAAACTACAGGGGGTATAGCATGATTATATTCAAATTATTCAATCTTATAAGAATTCCAGCAATGTAAATTATATTCTCCCCGGTCACTTCTGTGACATTTTATAAACAAAAACTCAATCTAAAGGACATAAATAAACAAATAAATACTTCACTAGACCTTCTGCACAACTGTCAAACATGTCACCTCCCCTTCCTCCCTCCACCCCGTCATCTTCCCAGCCAGGGTTTGGTGGTTATAGGCTTACAGTTTTTATCTTATATAATAACACAGACTAAAGTTAGGAGAATATAATTTGCTTTGCTGGAATCCTTGCAAGACAGTGAATAATTTGAATATAAACATCATATATTTTGCATAAGAGATAAAAATTTTTGCCATTTGTAAAAAAGTTTCCTAATTAAAACTAAAATTTGTATGTCTAATGCAAACTATAGCATGTTTATATTCAAATTAATCACTTATCTTATAAGAATTCCAACAATGTAAATTATAAACATTTTATAAACAAAAAAACAAAAATTCAATCAAAAGGACATAAATAAATAAATAAATACTTCACTAAACCCTCAGCCCAAACTGTCAAACTTGTCACTTCCCCCCCCCCTTCTTCCCAGCTAGGGTTGGGTGGTTATAAACTTACAGGTTTTATCTTATGTAATATCACAGACTAAAGTTAGAATATAATTTCCATTGTTAGAATCCTTGCAAGACAGCGAATAATTTGAATATAAACGTCATATATTTTGCACAAGAGATAATTTTTTTTAGCCCTTTGTAATAAAATTAATTAGAACATGTCAGTTCAGTAACATTTTATAAGAGAAAAACTTAAAGTCACTCTTAAGAACAGATAAATAAATAAGCACTAGACCTTGGCATCAACTGTCAAACATATCACCTCACCCCTCCCCCCCCCCATCAACTGATCGCTAGTAAACAGACCATTTCATGTCCCATAATTTTAGCTGTGTTGATTTTTGAGTGTTTGTTTTAATATAATACTACAAAAAACAATGTTTTGTTTATTCTAGATGTGGTACAGCTGTACTGAGCCAGCGCCAAGCTGCCAAAAGCATACAAAAGAATGAGGAGCAATTTACTTTTTCCCACAGATGTAATGTTTCTTTCTTATCTCTATTTTCTATTTATTGTTTAATTACTCTTAATTCTTTCTCTATTTTTCTTCTTTTTATTTCTTTACATGATTTCTCTTACCATATCTCTTAACTTCTTATTCTTGTCCTTATTTACAGAGGGTATAGGAGGCAGAAGGTGGAGGAGACAGTGGACAGGGTGGTGAGTGTGAGGGAAAGAATTGAGTGAGAAGTAGGTGGGGGTTGCTGTGGTCAGTTTACCCCCAAGGGTTGGTTGAGGGAAAAAAAATAGGTGAATAAGAATAATAGATAAATGAGAATAAGAGGAATCTGGGATATGGCATATAAAATTCCTTACAGTGATAAGTCTAGGATAAAAATTGTGTTCGGATAGTTAGAACAAATACTGGAAACAAAATAATGTATACTATAGTAAATTAAAAAAAAAAAACTGTACCACTATACTGTATATTCTGTACTCACCAGCAGATGCTGTCATCTTGGGCATACAGTAGGCAGACACTGTCTACTGCTGAATGTACTTTGTAACTGTCATCACTTGTGATGGAGGTGTGGTAGGGGATTAGTGGGTTTCATGTTACTGACCTGACCTGATGCAATGTCAAGTCACGCAATGTCTATAAGCTCTACTCTCATTTGCGGTGGAGGTGGGGTGAGGGATTAGTGGCCCCATATTACTGATCTTCTGATGCAATGTCAGGTTACCCTTTTGTCAGGGGGCAGGGGATAAGTGGATCTCCTGACCTGAAGACATCTTGAATAAAGATGAAAGCTAAGGTGCTCCAGTGTTTCCTACTCACTGAATGTACAGTACAGTACAGTGCAGTATACATAATTGTAATCGTTTTTTTATGTTCCAATACTGCTTTAACACTGTATTCTTGGCAGATTGTAAATTGGCACAGTAACGTGCAGTACTGCACAACACAAATTGTATGTAAAAACAGCAGCTAGTGAGCAAAGATCCTTCTACAATGGCAGCAGAATATGAACTAAATGATCCAAGCAGTTAGGCCACCCATGTGACTGGCATGTTTGAGCATGATACACTCTCTGGGATCTCCTGGAAATTTTATCCGAGGCCCAGATTGGAGAAGTTTGGAGAGATTTTCTCGGAACCTTCTCTGAATTTTTTCTGGATAATGCGTCTGATTTTATCCTCAGAAACACGTTTACTGACCCAGAATGGAGAGAGTTTTCCTGGAAAATTTCCAGCCCGATTTCAATTCCAGCTATTGGAGAGTTCCGGGGATCAGGGATTCCAGCTAATGGGGAGATTACTGCATGAGAAGTAAACATGTGTGGGGGCAGGGGACTGTAACTGCATTGCCACCCAGCCAGCCAAGCCGCTCCCTTCTTAATGTGATGTCATGGCGCACACACATTGCAGAGCGGCAGCAACCATACATATCTAAGTCAGCTGGGTGACTGCCCGGTTGAACTGTGTCACATTGCCCAGAGGATAGTTTGAGTGTGGAAGGTGCTATAATTTGTAAATGAAATAATGTGCTATTTATTTTATGATATTCTGTACATAAAATTTACTGTTATCATAGCAATTTTCTTTAATACTTGATGTATGCAGTAGGAAATTTGTTTGAATTAGGTTTACCTTGTACTCAGAAAATAACTCAACTCTGAACCACATTGTTTATACAGAGGTTTGGTGTTAATAAATCAATCGTATAACTTCAACACTCTCTATAACAAACTTGTTTATTATTATTATCGGGGAGTACAGTACCGTATTGAGTGTTTAACACCCTGCCGTTTGAACCTGTTGTTTGCCCTCGTGATTTGCTGTCATCCCTGGCTTAGCAGATAATTTTGCTTAACATTAAACAAGGGATACCTGTACAGCACACTAAATACTAAGCCTTCAGTAAGCAAGTAGGCAATATTGCCAGCAGCACACTTAAGCACTTTTACTTCCCAAGCTTTTATTGTTAAGTATACATTTATAGCTGGGTGGATTATGAGTGCCCCAAACTTGAAAGAATGACCATAAGGACAGGTGAGGACTGTATTCACTCAACCAACACACTCATATCATCAAACATACATTCATGGTCTACACTATCTCCTTTATAAAGCAGTTCTTGCAAAATGGAACAGTGTTATCTGGATACAGGAACATTAAATAATTCTTATATTTTCCATAATTTTTTAATATTATGCCTTTGTATATAATACTTACCATAATATCCCTTAAATCTATATTATGAATATAAAACAACCTGACAGATATAACATGACCTTCTCTCATCAACAGCACTGCAACCCACTCACTCATTCCTCCAACTGCCCTCACTTGAGCCCTTAGCTCTCTGTAAAATTTCTTCACTGTCTTTTTGATATTCCCTTTTATTCCATATACTTATAGTATTTCAAATTAGGTACATACTTTTCACATCTCCATAGCAGAGTAAAGTACAGGTAGTCCCCAACTTACAACAGGGATATGTTCCTGGACCCTGATTTGTTGGTAAGTCAGAACAGTGTTGATTCCATACGTTAGGTTAGACTATAGCACAACCCTGCCTTACAAAACAACAATAATATCCTATACCAATAGAATGTCGATATAACACAAGATACGTTCCAAGAGAGGTCGCTTTAAACCGAATTTGCAGTAAATCGAAGTGTTGTTTCAATGAAATAATTTAGTTTGGTACTTTAGAGAAACACAAAATACTAAAAAGACTGAGAGTCTACCCAGATGCACCTCAGCCCTCTCCTAGAATAAACAAAACATTGCTTTTTGTAGAATTATGTTAAAACAAACTCTCATAAATCAACACCGCTAAAATTACGGGACAAGGAATGGTCTGTTTACTAGTGATCAGCTGATGTGAGAGGGTGGTCGCACTGGTGCCACTCACCACCCGCCTGACTCACCAAACACTCACTTTCCTCTCAATTGATCCTAGGTATGTTAATGCCTAGCAATAACTCACCAGGCCAACATACAGGCAATTAAAACATCTAATAATTACTTAATAAGTAATATTAGGAGGAGACGTCGCTAGGCATTTAATTGCAATTCTCAAAACCCCCAAAAGAAATTTTATACATATAAATTACTTAAAAATCAGACTCAGACTGCTGCTTTAGAAATACTGCACATTCAACATTTCAACACTACTATGTCACAGGTAAACAATAATACAAACCTTAGATATCCTAGAAGTACTGCTGCTATCGGAATGAATTTTCTCTATATCACTGTCCATCCTAAGTAGAAAAAAAAATTGTTTTAATCTTATTTATTTTTGTAAATCATGAATGCTTCTTAAAGTGTGTTTGTAAAAATGCCTTTATATTATATACAATAAATATACTGTAAGTGTATTAGTCAATCTGATTGAGATGTCAACCCCAACATTTCACCAAAAAATCCTAGTGGAGCATTTGAGAATTTGGGTCAATACATTAATGTACTATTTTTAGATTGTGGAGCCCTCTCCTTGGAAGGCTTGCCACCACACTTAGCAACAATGTAACGACAATTATCTTATACTGTACAGCATGCCCTGACAATTCGCGGACCTCAATTATTTGTGGATGACACCCTGGATGTACCCAAGAATGTCTAAGGGTAGTTTTAAAGTTGCTGGCATTTTTGTGGCCGGGACAGGGAGCCATTCATTGTAGAGACAGTAATTTCTTTTACCTGTATTGTATATATGTATGTATGTGTGTGTGTGTGTGTGTGTGTGTTTCTTTACTGAAAAAGTCTCAAAAACAAACCAAATTGACCCATGAACTCTCTACCTGTACCTGGGTGACCAGCACAATAAACAACAATAATTCTAATAACATGGTGGTTAATATTTATTAATGCCTCCATAAATTCAAAGGAGGAAAAAGTCATTACTAATCAGTCAAATGTTGTGAAGGACTACAGAATAGATCAGCGCCACTCTGCCACCCGGAGCTCCTGCAGAAGTCTGGGAACATGAACAAGAGAATGTGACTTGAGAAGAGCACTATGAACACTGTTGATGTCTGATACATACAACCACACTTCAGTTATGCTGAGGATATTCCAATATCTAAACCACCAGTCACAATTATGATGCTTAATATTATTTGTTTGTAAGGACACAGATATCTGTGGTTGAAGCCTTCCACTGTTACTTCTTTTTAACATCCAAAACCCATACAGAAACCTCAGGGGTGGAAAATGAATTAAGATAGTTAAGATAGATAGCAATTACAGACAATATCATCAAAAGGAAAGTAACCAGCTTCAAAGAATTCAAAGCCCTTGAAATGGACAGAGCACAGACCAAGGTGATAAAGGAGGTGGCCAACGAGATTTGCACCCCACTAGGACTATTATTCAGGAAATCCTTGGATTTAGGTAAACCACCTAGGGACTGGAAATTAGCCATCATCACCCCAGTATAAAAGAAGGGTAGGAAAAATGTAGCAGAAAGCTACATGCCTATCAGCCTAACATCACATATATGGAAGCTCTTTGCAAAAATTCTGAGGGACACCATCATCCAACACCTGACCAAACACAGTCTTACCAATGCATCACAACACAGTTTCATGGGGGAAAACAAAAATCCTGTCTGACAAACTTACTCATGTTCCTTGAAACAGAAACAGAATTGTGGACCAAGGCTCACCAATGGCTGTGTTGTGCATGGATTTCTCCAAGGTATTTGATAAAGGGCCATATTCTTATTCCTTTCATCTACTTGTTCAACAGTCTCATCATTGTACTGACGTATTCCAATTAACAGACAGTATACGCATTTGTTGCAAAGTTTTGGCCCCTCCCATGCATTTGCTGGCTTACAATGAATACACATAATTATATTAAACAATGTGTTGAGGTTTAAGCAGGAGATATATAACACTATTTATAAAAATAATTATAAGTAAATATTATCGCAGTAAGATGCCCAAATGAGCAGCAACATTGGATAATTAAAAATCATATACTGTATTGTATATGGTAGAGCGTGAGTCAGAATTTTGACGACAGCAGCCATCTATTCCCTCATTTGAAGAGGTTAATGCTACAACTGTTATACAGTAATATCTCTGTTAGCTGGAATCGCTGTTAGCAGGAACTCTTTAATTCTCAGAATTGAAATTGGCTTAGAATTATTCCGGAAAAAATCTCTCAATTCTGGGTCTGTGAATGAGTTTCTGAGGTTGAGAATGAGCATCCACCAGTAGACTTGGGATTGGTGAGGACCTGATCACTCTCCTATTATATCAGGCTGCGGCCATGAGTGAAAATATTTACAGGTAGCAAAAAAGTTTATAATCTTATATCCGTGGCATCTGTTCTAATTGTGTCAGAAAGATTAATTTGATACCATAATGATCCTGAATAAATTTTCTCCATGATCGATAAAAAAGGGTCATAAAAAATATTTCTACAAGATATAATTATGGGAACTTGATTCTTTTATGAAAACACGTAAGAAATGTTTGTACTCTACCGGAGAATATAAAATCAGTTCTATTAAGTTAGAAACACTATTTATTTACCGACCCTCGATTAACCGACTTTCGGATTAACCGTCAATCCCGAACCCCTATTTTTTTTTTTTTTTTACGGGGATTAGCCCACCCGGGCACAGGTCACTGACCCACATCGGGGCCTGGGGGGCGATAATGTAATAATATTAATAATGATAATGCTAATAATAATAATAATAGTAATAAAGAACCATAAAGAAATGCAAAAATGAAAAAAAATCAAGGGTGAGAAACAATGTACCTGTATGTATATTGTGTTGTCAATAGTAAGAGAAACAATTGAGACCCTGCAATTGTGTGTAAATGAGGCAGAAAGTCAGATTAGCAACATGGGACTTGGTCAAAATTTTTGTGATGAAACATGTTCTTTGACTTTTCCATTTTTTATTCACGGTTTCTGTGCTGGTTCATATTTATTTACTAAAGTGGTTAATGTTTTAAAGCAAATTCTATTGAAATATGAATGGCAAATTAACAAAAATGAATAGAGGGACTTAAATGAGGTAGGTTAGGGAAAGGTACTTTGAAAATGTATGTTTTATATCAATAGACTTTACGTACTATTAACCGACCTTTTCGATTATCCATCGGCTCCTTCCCCCCACATGTGGTTGGTTAATCGAGGTTTTACTGTGTGTGTGTGTGTGTGTGTGTGTGTGTGTGTGTGTGTGTGTGTGTGTGTGTGTGTGTGTGTGTGTGTGTGTGTGTGTTTTTTTTTTTTATATGGGAATTAGCCCACCCGGGCAAAGGTCAAATGACCCACAACGGAGCCTGGGGGGCGAAAAAAAAAAGAATGTAAAGAAATTGAAAATATAGAAAAAAGGTTATACTGTATTAATCTACACCACGAAGATGCTGGAAAACCAGCTTTTTAAAGTGAGACAGATTGTAAGAGCATGGAAACACAGAAGAAGGCAGAGCATTCCACAGTTTGGCTGTGTGAGGAAAGGAGGAGGTACTATAACGGGTTATTCTCGTGTGACCGACATCCACAGAGAAATGGTGGGCACCGCGGGCAAGACGTGTGTTATGAACCCACGGCCTTGCCGGCGGTACACAGGATGCCAAATCCACTGAACATTGCCCATTAAAGTACCTGTAAAAGAGAGAGAGTGAAGCAACATTGCAGCGAAGAGAAAGGGGAGAGAGATTGTTGACTAAAGGAGGAGAGTTGATAACACGAAATGCCTTTGATTCCACCCTATCTAATAGTTGGACAGAAGAAGAGCCACCCCAGATATGAGAGCAGTACTCCAAGTTAGGACGAAAGAATCCCTTATATACTTGGAGCAACTGCTCAGGAGTGAAATAGTTGCGGCATCTGTACAGCATTCCCAACTTTCGGGAGGCAGCTTTAGTTATACTAAGGTTGTGTGATTTCAAGGACATATTGGAGGAAATGGTGAGGCCTAACATATTTATTTCAGAACTTGGGAGGATGATAGCGTCCTGAAATGTAATTGGTGGGAGATCGTCTAATTTACAAAGTGTAATTGGTAAATATTGAGTTTTGTTACTATTGAACTTAACCAAGTTTGTATCTCCCCATTCAGAGATGCTGCACAGATCCGCGTTGATAGAAGTAATGATATCAGTTCTAGAAACAGATCTAGTTTGAGAGTTAGGAGGAAGGGAAAAAGGTGAAGAAGAGTGAAGCGAAGAATCAACAGCGTAAGAATGGATGGAATTAGTCGTAGTGTGAAGTAAATAATTGATAAAAAGAAGGAAGAGAGTAGGTGAAAGAACAGAACCCTGTGGGACACCACTATTGGTAGAGAAAGAGCAAGAGCTCAATCCCTCGACAACGACTGCCATGGATCGATTCTCAAGGAAGCTAGAGATGAGAGAACAAAGTGGGGGAGAGAAACCAAAAGAGGGAAGTTTACATAGCAAAGACTTGTACCATACCCTGTCAAATGCTTTGGAGATGTCGAGGGCCACAACAAAAGTTTCCCCATAATCCCTAAGAAAGGATGACCAAAGATGGGTGCAATAGGAGAGCAGATCACCAGCAGATCTCGCCTGGCGAAAGCCATACTGGTGATCCGACAAAAGAGAAAGGCGTTCAAGGTGACGGAGAAAATGGGAGTTCAAGATAGTTTCGAAAATCTTAGAGAGGGATGAAGTTAGGGCAATGGGGCGATAGTTAGAGGGATTAGAATGGTCACCCTTCTTCGGGATGGGCTGAACCAAGGCATGCTTCCAAGAAGAGCGAAAATATTTGGTTTTGAGGCAAAGACGAAAGAGGTGAGCAAGCACAGGGGCCAGGGCTTCAGCACACTCCCTCAGAACACGAGGGGGTATTCCGTCTGGTCCATGCGCCTTACTCACATCCAACCTGGATAACACACCGGCAACCCTGCGAGTGGAGATTATAGGAAAGTGCATAGGTTCAGTAGGAGGTGCAGGGGTAGGAGGGATAGAGTGGGAATCGTCTAAGGTGGAATTAGAGGAGAATATGGCGCCAAAGAGGTTGGCTTTGTCAGGGGGAGAGTTGGCTATAGAGTTATTGGGACGGAAGAGGGGAGGAAAAGAAGGCGTGCAGAAGTTGTTACAGATGTTTTTAGTTAAGGACCAGAAGGATTTACTAGAGGAAGAATAGCCTTACAACGATTCCTAGAAGTAATGAAAGAGGTGTGGGTAATAGGAGGAGATAGTTTCATAGTTCGATATGCCCTATCTCTCACCCTGCAAGCAAGAGAGCAGGAGCGATCAAATCATGATTGTAATGTGAAAGTTTTGGTAGAAGATGGGATAAATGCACTCATACCACCCTGTATAACCCCAGCAATGCTGTCAGCACATACTGAGGCATCCCGAGTGGAAAAGCAACATTCATCCCAAGGAAAGTCGGTGAAGAATTCTCGCAAGGATTGCCAGCTTGCCCTCCGACAGTGCCAAAGTTGACGTTTAGAGGGGGGTGGGGGAGGTGGTCGTGCCCAGTTTGATTTAATAGAAATAAGGTTGTGATCAGAAGACCCTAAGGGGGGCAAAAATTGAGTATGAATAGTGTGAGGGATTAGAGGTAAAACAAAGATCAAGAATGTTAGCAAGTTGATCGTGTCGATCAGGAAAGAGTGTAGGGTGTTTGATTATTTGTTCCAAATCATTAAGTAAGGAAAAAGAGAGTGCCTCAGCTCCACCTGGGTCATCCCTTGCAGAGCCAAGCCACTCTCTGTGATGTACATTGAAATCCCCTAGGTAGAGAATCTCGGTGTTGGGGTGTGTGGATAGCAACGACTCATGGCAAGAAGTGAAATAGTCAAAGAGTTCGAAATAGTTGGTAGAGTTGGGAGAACAGTATAGGAAACAAAGAAATATAGTCACAGTAGGTAGAGATATTTTGAGCCAGATGACATCATAAAGAGGAGATTCAAGATCCGTGAGTCGGGCTATAGGTGTACGTGTATTGCAGTAGGCGCATACACCTCCCTTAGAACAGAAGTAGGTATAAAGGTTGTAGTTAGAGACTTGAAAAGGTTTGGGTGAAGCTGCTTTGGTCAGTTGAAGTTCGGAGAGTAGTAAGAGGTCGGAGGAAGAGGTTGATAGATGGTGCTCCACAGAAGAAAAATTGGATCTCAGTCCGCGAATGTTGGAAAAATGAAGTGTGAAAAAAGCTGATCCTCCAGCAACCACGGTGGCGTCAGTTGAGGCCCCAGTAGCTTGATGATGATCAGGTCGGCCCTGGGGTCCACAACCTTCCCGACCAGTGGGACCCATCCGAGAAGGCCCCGCTTCAGTATTAATTTCAACTGACATAGGAGAATAAAATAGAATGAATAAAACGGATCAAGAATGAGTACGGTTTTATTTTTGGTGTTGTCAGTAATAAGAGAGACAGTTGAGACCCTGCAATTGTGTGTAAATGAGGCAGAAAGATAGATCAGCAACCTGGGACTTGGTCACAATTTTCGTGATGCCATATAGCAGCAGGGTCTACCGTTAGACAACACATTATGATTCCAATATCTTCCCAGGCGATAGTACCTCCCTGTTTGGAAGCTGCCGACTACTGTGTGTATAACTGTGTATGTATGTATATGTATATATATATATATATATATATATATATATATATATATATATATATATATATATATATATATATATATATACATACATACATACATACATACATACATACATACATACATACATACATACATACATACATGCATGCATGCATGCATGCATGCATCATATGTATGTATGTATGTATATATATATATATATATATATATATATATATATATATATATATATATATATATATATATATATATATATGTACAGTTGAACCCCGACTTACGACGAGGGTTGGGATCTGAAATCACAATTCGTAGAGGTCAAACGCATAGATAAAAATAAATAAAAAAAATAAAAAAAATTCAAATTTTTTTTTTTTTTCAATTTTTTTAAAAATCCAATAGAGAAATACACAGTACACTAAACGTAAAAAACAATGAGGAATGGATACAGTACAGTAAAAGTAATAAATAATGAGGAGAATGGATACAGATGTGACACAGAGCACTTACCTTAAATGTAGTCCAAGCTGAATGCACAGAGGCCCCCATAATTTTTCTATTTACAGGATACATGGAGACTATATTAATTGGAAGAAGCAGAGGAGGAGACAGGGCTGGGTGGAATCCAATCGCTTCCTTCAGACAGGTTTATGTACAGGAGGTAACTTGCTGGTTGAAGGTGGTGGATCATCTTGAGGTGAAGGCAGCACTGGTGGGGCATGAGGCCAGTACTGGGGGACTTCTTGATAGATGTCAATTTAGACTACTGGTTGCTTTTTCTTTTCATTACTCAAATTTCTCTATACTTAAGCAAGTGCATCTTGGATCATTCTGTCAACTTTGGCATAAGCTCATAATTTTGATCCATGTCATCATTGTTGCATTCCTTTAATGGTGCTGTAAATACCTCTGCCTTATGTTCACTAGAAAAACTTTTTTTGGGGGGGTGCAGGCTCAGCTAACCTACATTTTGTCTCTCTTCTTCCTCTGCAACTTTCTGTGCATCTAGTTCAGCCAAGATCCTGCGTTACTGAGCTCTGCTACACTTTCAACAACTGTCCAAGCATCTTCAGTATCAATTTCCTATCAACTGTTTACCCTAACTCCACTATCTTGTTACTAATATCCAAAATAACTTCATTTTCATTAAATCCTTTGAAACTGTGCACACATATCTTTTCAGGTTGCCTTCCATATTCCATTCATGCAATGTTTTGTAACCTGATCCCTTAACAACTTTAATGTTCTTTATACATGACAAAATGTTGTACTCCTTCCAAAAACTGTCTGGGCGTTTTCTCTCACCTTCAGTAGCAGCAACAGCTGAAGCGAAAGGTCGATAAACGATAATACGGCTTTAAAAGGCAGCTTAATGCTTTTACCTTGATCCATGGATTGGATGATAGAATTGAGTATTAGGTGGAATGTACACACCTTAACATCCAGGTGCATGTCGTCCGGAAGTGTGGTGGGTCCTGGGCATTATCAAAATCAGTAAAATCTTGAATGGAATCCTTTGTTTGAACCACTCCTTAGCTGGGTAAGAATGAAACAAGTCATGAACCAATCCTCAAACAGTATAGGGTCATCAGGCTTTCTTGTTACTGCGATAAAACACTGGCAGTGTGTGCTTGCTGACATGTTTAAAAAGCCCTGGGGTTCTCTGATAATAGATATGAAGGGCTTTTAGCTTGAAACCAGCCAACATTCCCCCCCAACAGAAGTGTAATTCTGTCCTTAGATACCTTGAATCGGGCATTTTTTGCCTCTTTATTGTGGATGTATGTCTGCTCAGGCATACGTTTCCTAATAATCCAGTCTCATCCATTGAATATTTGCTCCAGGCAAATAATTCCCTTCCACAATCACATCATCTAACTCCTCCTTGGCTTAGCCAGCACCAACACCGGCACTAGCTGCCTCTCCACTCACCTTAACATTGTATGAACTGTAGTGTTTTTAAATCTATCAAACCACCAGAAGCTTCCTGTAAAGGTTTGATCACATTCAACTCCTGCCTGCTCCTTCAGGCTTTGGAACCAGAGCTTCTTGCTTTAGCCTGTATGGTTAGGGCTGCCAGAATTGCAGCTTCTGTATCTGATTATTTATCCATATCACCCAATAAATTTTCCATATCAAATGCAGATAGGACCTTGTCTTTTGCTTTGATATTATGAGGTTCCGCTTATAGGTGTTGTTCCTTTCACTACGCTACGAATCGTTCCTTGTGCTTCAAGAATAGTGGATATGACCGAGGTCATATGAGGAAACCTAGGTCGCGTAAGTTATTTAACTACTGTTTTTCCATTCTCATACTGTGTTATTATCTTCAGTTTCATCTCAAAAGTAATTGCCTGTATACTTTCGGCGGGCACCTGCCCTCTCACTACTTCAGTCATTATAAGTCAATTACATCGATAATACGAGAGTTTGTAGCGATCGTATGAGATAAATTAGCCAAGCACAAACAAAGCGCTCACTGGTGAGTGTACCTGGCGACCAAGACACCCCTCCCTCTCGCCGGGACCGAACGTTTCGGTGATAGAAAAATCTTGTGGCGTCATTTGAAAAAATTTTTGGTCTAGCAATTATGATCGTATGTCGTGTATGGACAAAAGCGGTCGTAGTACCAATGGACGTAAATCCACGTAGTATAAATTGAGGTCTAGCTGTATATATATATATATATATATATATATATATATATATATATATATATATATATATATATATATATATATATATATATATATATATATATATACATTATATATATATATATATATATATATATATATATATATATATATATATATATATATATATATATATATATATATATATATATATATATATATATATATATAAAGGGTATCTTGAATCTAATTGGTTCTAGAACCTTGTTAGATTATGCATTTAGTTTAGATATAGGTTAATCTGTTCAGTGCCCCCAAATACAACAACACTGAAAAATATAAAAATATAAATTGTAAAAAGTGCATAAATAATGCATCTAAACCGAAATAATATTAATACTTGTAATAAAAAACAATAATAGTAAAAATATATATATATATTTTTTTAAATATTTCGTTAGGAGTTCGCTATAAGCATTCTCAATTTTATATAAACCGCGTATAGAATATTCGTAGGATCCGTCATAGCATCCACTTGTGTGTGTGTTTTATATGTATATATATATATATATATATATATATATATATATATATATATATATATATATATATATATATATATATATATATATAGATACAGAAAATGGAAAACGGAGTACCTAGCTTTGCCTTTATTCAAGCCAAGGACTCCATTGTTTCATTTTCCGATTACACTACCACAGGATTATATATATATATATATATATATATATATATATATATATATATATATATATATATATATATATATATATATATATATATATATATATATATATATATGTGAACAGGAATGAAGAAACACAAGTTCCTAAGCGCCGTGAAGATGTGAATTACACAAGCGCTTGGGAACTTTGTGTTTCTTCATTCCGTTTATCAGCATATACCTAGATCACGCCATATACAGTGATTTACTTGTATATATATATATATATATATATATATATATATATATATATATATATATATATATATATATATATATATATATATATATATATATATATATATATATATATATATATATATATATATATATATATATATATATATATATATATATATATATACACACACACACAGTATTACCCCGCTTTACGCGGTTTCTCATTTACGCAGTGCCTCGCCAGAACCGAACTTTCACTTTCCGCAGTGCATCTACTCATATACGCGGGAAGCGGCGCGGGCAGGATGCGCACAAGGTCGCCCAATCATCAAAACATTACCGAGTTCTTCACCCGCCACCCACCACAGCTGGCCTAAGTCAGTGATAGTGAGGATATGGACTTATATGGACTTTGAGGGGTTTGACAAAGAGGGCCTGGAAGCCTATGTGGTGGATAGTGATACAATTGATACAAGTGATACAGGTGAGGGCCAATAATCTGCCCTCTGCCTCGGAACCAACCCCCCATCCCTGTGTGCCCAGCCATATTTTCTACTAATGTAAGTGTTAAAAAACTAATATTATTGATATTTTTCTTAATTATTAATTGTGTGTGCATACCATCATAAAATTAAGATGTAATTTTTACTACAACGTAGGTATTGTGTCTGAAAAAGTGGAGTTTGGGGGTCGGGCCAGTCTCTATTGGAATTAATCCCATATGTTCTGTTGTTCACTTTACGCGGTTTTCACTTTCCGCGGTACCCCATGGGTTCAATTAATTGCGTAAATCAGGGCTGGTCAGTCCTGGGAGATGCTGTATTTTGATGATTTAGTATTGATGCCAGATGGTATTGAAGAGGTAGTGGAGAAACTAAAGATATGGATTGATGAATGGAAAGGAGCCAAAGGGTATGATGATAGCAAATGCTATGAAAACAAAAGCAACGATAAGTGGTGTGGGTGAAGGGCATGTGATGGAAAGTGGAAAATGGCCCTGTGCAGTCTGTAAAACGGGCACTGGCAGTAATTTAATAGTGTGCAGTGTGTGTGTTGAAGGTGGGTGCTCAAGACGTGCAGTAGTCTAAATGGTAGACTGAAGGATGTTGCTGACTTTAAGGGAGCTGTATGTACAGGTAATCATGTGACCTAAGAAATGCTGGAGGAACTCAACATTGGGGATATATCCTTTAGTGAAATGGTTAAGTGCTGGAGGTAGTGTTGCAAGAGTCAAAAGTAGCTGAAAATTTCAGGGAGCTGTATGTGGTCAAGAGAACCTTCACTTCACTTGAATGGAAAGGTCTATGTAGTCAGCATAAGAATTATGTTGTATGACAGGGAAACATGGACAACTAAAGAAGATGAAAACTCAACCTGATTAAACTGATATATGAATGGTGAGGTGGATGTGTAATGTGACATTAAGATAGGAAACCCTGTAAAGAGTTAAAAGGGCTATCATGTAGTACTGAGAGTACTAGTGAGGTTTTGTGTATAGATAAGCTGGGAAGGTTTAGGCATGTGAAGAGAATGTAGTAGAATAATTGGGTCAAGAGATGTAAGAGTTCAAAGGTGGAAGGGAAGGGAAGAGAACTAGGTGTAGGCCCAGAATAACATAGGGAGTTGTGAGAAATGATCTCAGGGATAAGAACCTGACTAAAAATGTTTCCAAGAGATTGTATAACTGAGAGGAGAGGTTGCAATAGATCATGCACACAGAAAGAATACCATGCATGGAAATATCCATTCAGCATTGATGATGATGATGATAGTTTATTAATGGTAAGACATACAGTATTGCATTTGCTATTAATAATTGGAAGGTGGACCTGAATACAGCTCCTCCCCGACTTACGACCTACTCGACTTACGACCTGCCTCAGTTGTACCAAAATTTTGTCAAATTACTTATTTTCGAGTCCCAACGTCAGTACGCAGACAAAATTTTAGTTTGTAATTCACATTAAAATGGCTGGCAAGCTTAAAAGTGAGAGTTTTGTGGTGCCGAGAAGAAAAAGAGACACCCATTTTCGATTTTCTATGTATTATTTAAGCATTTTCGACTTACGACCTGGATTTGGGTCCCTAACCTCGTCGTAAGTTGGGGAGGAGTTGTATAAGTGCCTTCTGGAACAAAAAATATTATTCCAATATAACTGTAACTCTATCACATGACACTGTATGTAACCCTCATGCTACATAAGGTTTTATTGTACTGGCTACAGAAGCATACAAACCCTGGAAGGTTGTCACATGATCTGACAAGATCCGTAGCCGATCTGGACAAGAAGGAAAGTCGGGAAAGATTGAGATGTGCTTTATTTCCTTCTTTTCTTAATCTAGCTGCCTCTTGAGGATCATTATAGCGGAACATGTGGCTTCCTCCTAGCACCACCACACAACCTGCAATGAATCAACATGTTGAAACTTATACACAATTGATCCTGAAATATTGTTCTATAACCAAGTCTGGACTGAGTAACTTTGCATAGTAAGAAAATTTGCTGGTTTTAAAACCAAAGCTCCAAGGTCATGACTTGTAACGTAAATAAAAAATTCTAATGAATTTAAAAACTAATTATACTTCATCTTCATAAACTGGTCTCAAAGGATAAGCAAATGTTAAGAATGCAACCCCAAACAGGAAAATACTCCAAAGGTTTTCTGTGAGCATAAACAAAGATGCAGATCTGGTTCATTTGTGTTTTTCATTGGCTAAAAAAGCATTCAGTTAAAAGCAAAACTCCAGATTCAGCTCACCTCAACATCCTAGAGGGAGGAGGTTAGGATAAACCCTCCCATTATCAGAATCCTCCCAATAAAGGACAGGGCTTTTATGAATTAGTCCAATATTAGGAGGGTTTATTGTAACTAAATACAACATGCCCTTCAAATTCGTGGGGGTTAAGTTCTCAAAATCGCCGTGAATAGCCAAATCGGTGAATAACATTTACTGACTGTACATTTTACTCGTGTGCAAAGAAATGTATATTCCCTTTATGTGTTTGCCCTTAGGACTATTATTCCTGTATTGTATATAATTATGTGTGTGTATGTGTGTGTGTGTGTGTAGAGACACACACACACACACACACACACACACAAAATACATACAAATAAATAATAATGGGAAAATCCTCTCACAAATAATCAGAAACAAATGTATTAAAAATGTGAGTCTACCCTCAAGTCAACTCCGTGCTTTATTAATAACAAAGCCCGGAGTGGACTTGAGGGTAGACACACATTTTTAGTACATTTGTTTATGATTGTGAGAGGATTTTACCCATTATTATTTATTTGTATGTATTTAGAGTGACACACACACACACACACACACACACACACACACACACACACACACACACAAAAAACACACACACACACACAAACACACACACACACACAAACACACACACACACACACACAAACACACACACAAAACACACACACACACACACACACACACACACACACACACACACACACACACACACACACACAAAACACACACACACACACACACACACACACACACACACACACACACACACACACACACACACACACACACACACAAAACACACACACACACACACACACACACACACACACACACACAAAAATACACACACACACACACACAAAAACACACACACACAAAACAAAACACACACACACAAAATAAACACACACACACTCACACAAAAACAAACACACACACAAAACAAACAAACACACACACACAAAACAAAACACACACACAAAACAAACAAACACACACACACAAACAAACACACACACAAACAAACAAACACACACACAAAACAAACAAACACACACACAAAACAAACACAACACACAAAACAAACAAACACACACACAAAACAAACAAACACACAAAACAAACAAACACACACACAAAACAAACACACACACACACACACACACACACAAAACAAACACACAACACAGGTAAAAGAAATTACTGTCTCTAGAATGAATGGCTCCCTGTCCCAGCAGAGAAAATGTCAACAACTTTAAAACTACCTTTAGTCATTCTTGGGTACATCCAGGGTGTCATACGCAAATAATCGAGGTCCGCAAATTAAAAATCTGCGAATTGTCAGGGCATGCTGTATACCACAGAAAGTTTCTTACTGTAATTAAAAAATAAATTGTATATGACAATTAAAGAGTAAAAAACAGGAAGGTTCTGTTGTGTAGCTACAAAACCAACCTTGGGTAAGTCTACTTGATTTGTCAACAAACTGAGAATTAACCCAGCATTGTGCATCAGATTTAGATTCTAGTGTTGCTGCACCATCATGTAGCTCAATAGTGCAGTGCTCCTCTAATACTTCCCCACCCTGTAAATAGAGTGACAATAACATACATAAGTTAAATACCATAAACCATCAAATCTGAACCTAAAACATATACGAGGTGTGATCCAAAAGTTCCTGTACTGGCCTCATAAATTCTATATTTTTCAAAATATTACAGTGAAACTTAAGTCACCCTCAAAATATTCTCCAGAGGCCTCAATGCAGCATTGAATCTACTCCTCCCACTTCTGGAAGCAGATCTGGAAGTCCTCGTTGGTGAGGCTGGACAGCACTTTCTGCGATGTGTCCTGGATCTCCATTCTGTCCATGAATTTCTTCCCCTTGAGGTTCAACTTGAAATTTGGCAACAGCCAGAAGTCACAGAGGGCCCGATCTGGAGAGTACAGAGGGTGGGGGACCACCGGGATGCCATGCCCTGGCCAGAAAATTGCTCACAGAGAGGGCAGCCAATTGCAGGTCATCAGTCAACATCTGGTTAACATTTCCAAATGAGAAGTCCAATCGCTCAGAAATCTCGCAGATGGTTTCCCTACAATCTTTATGGACAAGCTTGTCATTTTCATCATTTCTCCCGGTGGAAAGCTGCCCAGAACAATTTTAACTTTCAGAGGAGGTGCACCCTTCTTTGAAGGTCACCATTTTCTGCACCATTTTATCCTAGTCTGAAGGAAAATCTGATGGCAAAACATTGCTCGATACTTGAGTGGCAACTGACTTGACTTAGCAGATGGGCCAGTACACACAATCACACAAAGCTGCACTACGGTTGGTTGTTGCCACAGATTCCCGCCAAATTGATGCAGTAAGCAACTTATACCCAAAGTGAGTAACTGCTGATGATTCAAATTTGATATCTGCTAAGAGAAAGGTTTTATGAGGCAAGTCTGGGAACTTTTGGATCACACCTCTTATCATGCAATCATTTTTAACAATAAAACTTCTGAATTAAGAAGAGCAGGGATGAAATGTTGCCCAGCAAGCTTAATCACAGTAGCCTCAGGAAATACAGTAAGTGTCCATGAAACTTCCTATAACTTTCTATGTAAAGTATATATATAACAGCTTTAATAAATTCAGTATCTTCACAATGAAGATGACACAAAAATTTATGTTAGGTATAAATTATGTAAACTATTCTCATTATGATATAACTCTGGTTAAAGCAAAAACACATTTAATTACAAACCTAAATTGATTGACTAATTGTGGTAATTGCATCCCTGGCAATGCAACAGCTTAGGTCATATGAAGCAGAATTAAAATAAAGACTTAAATGATGAAAATCAAATACATGGGTAATGCAAAGTAAAAAACATACCGTATATCTCGGCCTATAAGGCGTCGGGGTGCATAAGACGGCCCCCCCAAATTTCCATTTAAAAAGTACCTTTTGAGCTCTATTCGCTGTATAAGACCAGTACCCCAAATGTGACACTTACCCACTGACTCAGTAGTCCTTTACCAACCATCCTTGGTTTTTTAAAATAAGGCCAATTCACTTCAAGTAATGTCATCAAATGTTACCTGCTGGTGTAGTGTAAACACTAGTGAAGTCACTGAAGCGTCTGCTATTTACCGGTAACTGGAACTAATGTCTGTGTCGAGTAAAATTTTTCCATTTACTTGAAATATATATATATATATATATATTATATATATATATTATATATATATATATATATATATATATATATATATATATATATATATATATATATATATATATATATATATATATATAAGTAAATCACTGTAGGTGCGCGTGATCTAGGTATATGCTGATAACCACAAGGAAAGAAGAAAACACGAAGTTCCCATACATACATACATACATACATACGAAGCGGTGTTTGAGAAGTCGCCCTTAAGACGTAATAGATGTGTATTGACGTATAAGATACGATAAGTGTAAGTCCAGAGAGTAAATAACTATCACGGCAACGCTACCAAAATCTTCCTCTCTTTTATACTCTTATACTATCAATATTCTACCTATATGTAATCTTCTTATCAGAGTGCCTCATTATATTGGTGGCAGCGTACTATAACATTAACTCACGCCCTCCTCGTCCCTTGTTATTGGTAACAGTGTACTTAACGTAAACCCATGCCCTCCCTCATTTAGCCATAACACCTGGCTCGTTGTTTGAGTATTGTTCGAAAGTGCGTGATAAGGAGTTCCTGCATAGTAGCGTGAAAAGTGTCCTAGTGTGTCACCGTTACAGCTCAAGTAAATGTCTCTCGTCGTGGTATGTGCGAATTTTTTCTAGAAATATGTTCAGTGCTTAACGTGATTTCTCAGTGTCCCCCGCGATCTGTGACATTCTCAGTAGCCCAAGTGCAGTTTGATTGTTGGTCAGTGTTGAACGTAGAAATTGTGTTTCAGTGATGAAAGCGGTGTCTGTACTAACTGTTATAACTTAACATGTCTTTTAACCTACATCCTCCTCCCTGTCCTAATCCTCACCTCACCCTCCTTACCCTTCCTCCCATCCCTGCCCCGCCCCGCCGTTCCGTGCCCCGCCCTGCCCCGCAAAGCCCCGGCCTGGCCCGATCAACCACGCCTCGGCTCCTCCCCACTACACTTAACTCCGCCTCACCCGCCCTGCCTCACCCGCTCCGCCTCACCCGCTCCGCCTCACCCGCCCCGCACCGTCCAGTGTGACCACCAATCCCCATATGTTTTGTCCCGTGAGTTATGCTTCGAAATCGGTGGTTAGTGTTACTTAATATTGCGATAATTACAGAGCTTCACTCAGTGTGTTTTTATGCTAGTATGATTTGTAATGTACTCTTTGACGCGTAGTGATAAATAATATTCAATGTAGTGAGCAGAGCTTCACTCCCCGACCCAGCCTAATGAGAATATTGTCGTGACGGAAACTATTGTTGCCAAACATTGACGTAACGTATAAAGTAAATATTTGTTTTTCTTTACGGATACACTTCCAACTAATCCATCATCCCTTTCGGATTGTACATACATACATACATACATACATACATACATACATACATACATATACATACATATATACATACATACATACATACATACATAAATATATACATACATAAAATATATACATACATATATACATACATATATACATACATATATACACATATATACATACATATATATATATATATATATATATATATATATATATATATATATATATATATATATATATATATATATATATATATATATATATACAAATATATGTACAAAAAATAAATGTTAAATGAATTATTTATGGTGCATTAGGGTACTGGTCACTTCAGACACAAAGACGGGCTATAAATAGCCCATCTCCCCCTCTTCTTACAGCTGCCAATGGGAAGCGTCTTGGTAATTAAATTTGATGTTTATTTTCATTGTCTAATTTATCATGTATCAAAGTAATATTACTAAAAATTGTGTAGGTAGTAGGCAGCTACCAAACAGGTAGATACTACCGCCTGGGAAGATATTGGAAGCATAATGTGTTGTCTAATGGTAGACCCTGCTGCCATATGGCATCACGAAAATTGTGACCAAGTCCCAGGTTCAGCGCTGACCTGACTTTCTGCCTCATTTACACACAATTGCAGTTTGAATTGTTCCTCTAACTTTGACAACACAACATACATACAGTATATTATTTCTCACTTTTGATCTTTTTTTTACTTTTTGTATTTATTTATGGTTAGTTACTTAAAATAAGGCCAATTCACTTCAAGTAATGGCATCAAATGTTACCAGCTGGTGTTGTGTAAACACTAGTGACGTCACTTAAGCGTCTGTATTTAACTGTCAGTAGTTTCAAGAATTAATGCAGTCATTTACTGAATATTCCTTGTAAAAAAATAAATTTTAAATTAATTATTTATAGGAGAAGTATTATTATCAGTAAATATACCGATATGCATTACTGACCACCTCCACGGCTAAAAATAGCCCAATCTCGCGGTCACTTTTCCTTTCTTGTCTCCTCACTGGCAAATGGGGGGGGCGTGGGGAGGGGTGTGTGATGATAGCTGTGTTTATTACAGGGGTATAATTCTCTTTTACGGTATGTTAGACAGGTTTATAATACATTTTTATTATTTTAATATACCAGTAATCTTAATTTGAATCCAGCTTGCCAAACGTAAGTTTCAGTATAAAATAATTAGTGGTAAGACCTTGTGAGTGGCTTACGATGTTTCCATCACCACTCTTGACACACTAAACCACAATATTTAAGAGGTAAGAATTTTATACTTGGTGGTTTAGACGACCCCCTAACTTTGGGCAGATTTTTTTAATGTTCAAATTCCGTCTTATAAGCCGAGATATACGGTAAGTAATAAATAACATAGAACTTTCATAAGAATCCATTTAAACTTTAATAGATAAAACTCAAGGCTTGTGTAAAATACTGGCTTCCTCCACGAAGGAGAGGACGTCCCCTCCCATGCTACCCCAAAGTACCAAAAACAGACAGTAAGACCGGTCTCCCCCAAGCATTGGAAGAGGTGCTTATGACAAAGATATCTGAGACTGGGGCACTTCACCAGGAGCTGTTGAACAGTCAATGGGACCAGGCAGTCATCACAATGGGGAGGGGGCACCCTGTCTATTAAAACACCACGAGTCAGCCGTGTGTGGCCAATAAGGAGGCGAGCCAAAGCAGTATTGCTGTGGCACTACAGTCCCTGATATCCCCAAGCACCCAATGCAGGGTGCATGTTGTTGAGCTTGTTTGCTCCGACAGCATCCCACTTGCATTGCCAACTCGAGCAGAAGGCAGCTCTTATTACTGGTTTCATATAAGAGGCAGGTAGGGGGAATGATGTGCCACAGGGCGTGAAGCAGCTGCTTTTGTGACAGCATCAGCACGCTCATTCCCTTTCTCCCCCACATGGGCTGGAACCCATCAAAAACTGACTTTCCGGCCCTGAAGTTGGATGAGAAATGGGGGACTCATCATGAACTCCCCGCTAATGATGAAATTGATGAAGGCTTGGAGCTTAGGAATCTAGGAATGTCCTAACCCATTGGTCCCCAACCTTTTCAAGGCTCTGGGCCACATTTATCATTATAAACATAGTGGAGGGCATCAAAACTTTGGATCTACAAAAAAAAATAAATAAATAAATAAATAACCTCATATACAGTGGTCCCTCGGTTAACGAACACAATTCGTTCCTGAGGGTCGTTCGTTTACCGAAAATTTCGTTAACCAAATCCATTGTTTCAATGGGATATTGGGTACTTGGTTCCAGCTCACCGAAAAGTACATACAAAGTAAAAAAAAAAAAATGCAATAAAATACACTTACTTTGAGGTGTGTATGTAGAAGGTTCCTGGTTGATGATGGGAATTAGAAGTGGGGGTGGAGGAGAAGGGAGAAGAGAAGGCAGTGGGAATGGAGAGGAAATCACCTTTCAGGGGACCCATGCTTCATGCCGTCATTTCACCAAGAAAATTTTAAGTTCACTCGGTGTAATTCAAGATTATTTTATTTAAATCAACACTGCACTGCGCTATATATTATCAATATGTTAACTAAATTTCAGAATGACCAATAATTTTAATGAAAAATGCAAAAATATTCAAGATACCAACAAAATAGATGTTCACTCCACTGTCAACAGAGCCCAACTGACGCCTTGTGGCTGAGCCACAAGGCATCTGATGGGCACACAAAAAACTAGTTCCCTGTACTGCATATATTATCAATATGTTAAATAAATGTTAAAATGACTAATAATTTTAATATAAGAAATGCTCAAATATTAAAGAGCACAACTTTATTGATATTTACTCCACTGGAAACGAATGTAAACATAGATCAGATTACTGAATTGGCAGACTAGCCCATCAGCTGATGCTCACAACAAAACGTGATGTTCGTAAGGATTTCGTTAATCAAATTTTTGTTCGTTAACCGAATTGAAGATTCTTATGGAAGGTAATTCGTTAACCGAAATTTCGTTAACTGAACTGTTCGTTAACCGAGGGACCACTGTACAATATACAGTTATTTGCAGTTTTACACAAAGTCTAACTGTTTAACTGTTACCAGTTACATACTTTTTACATTTACTCTTGGATCATGCTAGCTCTCTCTGGGCCGGGTCTGTGGTAAATACTCACGTCCCGTACACGACAGATTCGGGACAACGGGTTTCCTCTCTCTCTAAAGTCGTATCAAGTTATTACATTAATATCTCCGTTAGCCGGAATCCCTCAAACCTGGAACTCTCTGATTGCCGGAATTGATTTTTCCTTGGAAAATTGTTCCCAAAGGCAAAATTTTCCGGAAAATTCCGGCTTTGTGACCCATTTTCTGAAAGGCAAAATTTCCGGAAAATTATGAGACAATTTTTCCGATACCTGGAAAATTCCAGAGATGAGAGATTTTTTTTTGGCTTTGAGAGAGTGGTCTCATTACCCAGAAGTGCTCTGCACCAATTGTTCTGGCTAACGGGGATATCACTGTACATATTTTCATTATTTTCACTCTGACAAAGATTCCCAATTATTTCACAATTTTATTATAAACCCTTGTGAGCTCCATAATATGGTTTCCAAACTACAGGTTGGGGACCACTGCCCTGACCCATAAAGGCTGGGGCTTAAGCAGAGGATAAGCTTTCTTCCGTGCATTAACAACAAATTTTTTTAAGTAAGAAGCCACAGCTACCCAAAAACTGAGAGCTAATGAGCCATTATCACTGCTATAAAGTGGGTCACATGACAACCTCACTTCTCACTCACCCCACTGAAGACTCTAGGAGGGATGATGGGAATCAAGTTGTTCTCTTCAAAATTGGTTATAATCTGGGATTTCAGGATCAGTCCCAAATCTATAACCTGTTTAGAATGATTCATGAATACAACCCCCCCCCCAAAAGGAGGAGGTAGAACAAAATGTTCTATGTGATGCAAATTCATCCACATCTACATGATTTACCACTGCATACCGTGACAGTTAAGCTACACTAGTCTATGCAGTTCCCAAACATGGCTTAGTTCTTCTTGAGAGGTAGCTTCAGCATGAACTCTCTGAGGCATTGGTAATGCTGAGCACAGAGTTCTCCCAGCATGAAAAACCTCAACTAGAAAAAAAGAAAAAAAGATACCTACTGTATATGCATAGAAATTCCCTTTGACTGCTTCAGTTCAGATATAACCTTGAGTATTTTTTTATGGAATATGTTCATTCCCACCAAACTTTTATGAAGGTTAGAAGTTACAAATGTGGAGAGAAAGAGAATATTAGATGTCACAAATACATCCATTTCTGGACAGATTCAAAGAAAAAGAATCCAAGAGGATAAATCCATTAAAGTACCTATAAGTTCCTTGACACATGTGTGATATCTGAGTGTTCTAACAATATACTTGGCTGTAATGGAACAGAAGAGGTTTAGTACAAGAATGAATATTTCCTTAGAAACTACTCATAAGGAAAAGTCCATAGAGGACACACTGAGCTTACTTATTAATAAATGCTACTGCTTATATCTTATCAAACAAAAACAAAATTCTCCTCCCATTCTTGTGACTAAGAAAGAAAAGAGGAATCAAGAACTCCTCCACAAGACTCTTCAAAGGCACAGCCAGTCTCTACTATCCTCATGAACATACCAGGAAGGGAAATCCCCATCCCAGAGTGGAAGCATCTGTCCTTAAGATATCAGAGGGAAATGAAGCCCAATGAAGCCCACATGAACAATGTCAAAGTTCTTGTCACTCACTCAAGAAAATGACCAGGCAGTTGTTTTAAAGTTTGTAACAAAGTAAGCACAAGTAACTCAATGGCTACCATTCATATGTACCCACCAATACATCTTAATACAAAGAACAGTGTATCAATCTTTTCCTGTTACCAGTAGCAAGAACAATAACAGGCCAAAATATCTGTAACCCATTAGGCAAGACCAACCTGACTGAGTTGGATCCTGGTAAGGATATTGCAGAGGTCTTGTTTTCTATGGTAAGGTGACATGTCAAATAGTTTATCTAGGACACTACCTTGACCTTGTAGCCTTTCTGCCTTGAATGGCAGCATTAGTATGAATTAGAAATCCTTTTATTTCAGATTGATAAGAGCCAGAAGCAGTTTGAATGATAGTTATGTTGCACTGCTACTATGCTCAAAAGAATAAGCTGGCTTTGTCATGTGAGATAGTAGGCCACATATCACTGGCCATAAGCAAAGTATCTTGAACATGTTACACATATAGTAAATTAGTTTCATGCAACATAATCACTAATACAAGAAATTAAATATATTAAACATCAAAATACTAATACCTCCAGTCTTATATCTTGTGATGAAAGGGAACCTATAGTAGTGATGCCATCATTCAGGTGATAGAGAGTAACGCCTGTGGTTAGTAAGTTGTCATCTATCAATACAAGATGAGGTCGTTCAGAGTCCAAAACCACACCTTGTCCTAAAAGATATGAGGAAAAAAAATCAATGTAAACATAGTAGAGACTACCCTAGATGGGTCACAGGGCTAGTTTCCGTAACTACAGCATTGTGAATGACTTCTTTAACAATTAAATATGCACAGTACAGTACTGTAGTTCCATCTCAGCATGGTTCATTTTCACCCACAGAGGGTAAATACTGAAATACATGGTGTATTTTCACCTATAGGTACTATATATGCCCCCTTCCTCCACCCATATACTCCCCTATATCCCCTACCCACCAGAGCCATGGGGATAAAAATGACAGGGGGACCACACTTAGCATAGAAAATGCATTCCTGGGTACTACTTTAGTGCCAATAATTTTTTAATGATTTCCTAGACTCACCATGTGAACTCTGATACCTATAATTCCATTAAGCTTTCCATTTTCCTCACTTCACTTTTCATGTCACTAGTAACCCATTTACACTCGCCTTAGAAATTGGAATCTGCAGCTGAGTCGGCAGCTGACGCGCCATCCTGACAACAACAGATGACGCACTGCCACCCTCACTTAACAATCATAAATGAACAAACCAAAAATATTAGTTACAGTATTAAATCTTTTCCATTAAGCTTTCCATTATCTTCACTTCACTTTTCACGTCAATAGCAACCCATTTACTGTACACTCACCTTAGAAGTCGTAATCTGCAGAAGAGTCGGCTGCTTTCTTGTCACTCACTCAGAAAGACTGAGCGGGTGAGAGTGAATGCGTGAGAGAGCAGCCACGGTGGCGCCTCTGGTGAGCATGTAACACATTTGTTTGCCATGGCAGTACATTTTAAATATTTCCTGCCCGATTTCTCTCGCGAAAAAAACAAACAAATTATCGCTATATATCAGAAAATGTCGATAATTTTGGTAGCCGCGATATAAAAAAAATCGTTATATAAAGTGGCGATATATCCCGACCCTAGTGTATTATTTAATTGCATGTGTTTTGTGTGTGTGTGTCTACACACACACACACACACACACACACACACACACACACACACACACACACACACACACACACACATATATATAAAATACAGGTAAAAGAAATAATTGACCTAAGGGCAAACACATAAAGGGAATATACATTTCTTTGTACGCAAGAGACTGCGCTATACTGAACATGTGCACTACAACTACATTTGTCATATGCAATAAATAAAAAGCAAATCAAAAGTTTATATCCTTTTACGATCACATATTGTACAGGGGGTCCTTATAATTTGTACAATCGCTATAAAAGTAGCACTTCACTAAGTCGGATTACACAGGCTTATTCGAAACCTCCTCTAGGTAATTTTGAACATCATTTTGCTGAAAAATTCTTTCTGCCCCCAAAAATTTAAGTTAACAGTATACAGGTACATTTACATAGCACTTACATTTATTGGATCAGATGAATCTTGAGGTGGAGGACGATGAGGGGCTACTTAAACTTAAATATTCACACTTATATTAAGTATACAGAATACTTAAATCAGGCTGATGTCATAAAAAGTACTCTGCTTCAACCCAAACTCCTCACAGATAACATTCATGGAGACCCCATCACTGACTCTGTCACGTAACTTCAGTTTTTCCTCATCGGTAAAGTTCTGAGCACCATTCATTTTCTCCCAGTGATTGTCAGTGGTGTTGCTATGCCTTTACTTGCTTTAAAGGCCATATTTTGTAATAATACACTACGGGACCACTAAATATGAATAAAAAAACAGAGTACGTTGAGGATCAGTGATCGCAACAGCAAACAGGCAGGAATTGAAACCTACTCCAACTGCTACCCCATGCAATACCCCCTAAACCAGAGCTCATTTTACTTATGGGGGTTTCTGGCTTACAGAAGTCTGACTTCAAGGGGTCTTAATGTACCTGGTTATAGAAATAGTGTAGCAGTGTTTACCACCAATAATTGATTATTCGTATGTCATACTTAGTTATATGTACAGGTATCCTTCATTTAACTATTGTTCACTTAGTGATACAGTATTTTAGTTCAGTGATATAAAATTTTTAACACCATTTCTTGTTTAAAAAATTAAAATTTTTGGGAGAGCACTCTTCGAATCAATGAGAAAAATTTTGAGGGAAAGTTGGATAAACTGGGGATTCTGTGCTCCAAGTGCACATCATTACAATACTGTAATGTGGCTTAGAAATAAAGAAAATACTGTACTGTATACAGTACAGTACAGTACAGTATTTTATAGTACGTACAGTAAACCCTCGCACTTCCGGACAATTGGGGATAGAGGGTACCTGGATGTGGCAAATGTCCGGATGAACTGGGGGACGAATGCACATTAATGATAATCATAATAGTGTACATGGACTTTATTGATACGGGTAATAGCAATAGTTTTCTAAAAATAATATATAGTGGTCCCTCGGTTAACGAATTAACGGTTTGATTAACGAATTAGCTCCCATAAGGATCTTCAATTCGGTTAACGAACAAAACTTTGATTAACGAAATCCTTACGACAAACACATTTTGTTGTGAGCATCTGCTGATCAGCTAGTCTGCCAATACAGCAATCGATTTTATGTTTATATTCGTTTCCAGTGGAGTAAATATCAAGAAGGTTGTGCTCTTTAATATTTTTGCATTTTTTATAATAAAATTATTAGTCATTTTAAAATTTAGTTAACATATTGATAATATATGCAGTACAGGGAACTAGTTTTTTGTGAGCCCATCAGTCGTTTGACTCACCTGCCAAAGAGTCAGTTTAACTTTGTTTACAGTGGAGGAAAAATTGTGTTTGTTGCTCTCTTGAATACAGACATCCCCCATGTTACGGATGGGTTGCGTCCCTGGAAAAGTGACCATATCGCGAAATTCCGTAACGCGAAACCTATTTTCCCAGAGACTTCCATTATAAAACTGGAGATGGGTTTCTAAGGAATTTTTTTTCGGCCCAAAAAAAGTAATTCAAGCACTTTTATGAATAAAAATAAATATTTATAAACACATACAATACAGTACATTAAATAATTTATGATATACCTTCTTAAAACATCAAGTTTAATATCCAATGTAATGCCTTTGCAGCTTCTTTTTGCACTACTGCGGTCACTTCCACTTGATGGCCTCTTTCCAGTAATCTTGAATAAGGGCAATGCACTGTACTGTACTTACTGTATGTTTGTAAAAATTAAATCCAACTGCTGGGGCGCGAAACATGCGCGCACACTGGATGTAAACAACGGAGTGACTACGCGTGGCCATGCCACGCTTGGCAGTAGCAAACACCAAGAAATCCACACTAAACAAATTTTAATTTTTAACAAAATATTTTAATTTTATATAGTGATTTTATATATTTTTTTTAATGGTTAAAATATACCCCAATTTCCGTAAGGGCGGACTTACGGGCCGTATCGCAAAATTATTGGTCATATCTTACAAATTCTGTAAGA
The DNA here is from genome assembly GCF_018991925.1 of Homarus americanus. Lineage (NCBI taxonomy): Eukaryota > Metazoa > Arthropoda > Malacostraca > Decapoda > Nephropidae > Homarus > Homarus americanus. The sequence continues at coordinate 3,621,180 of NW_024748109.1, forward strand.
GCGAAATTCCGCAACCCGGGGTTCCGTAACGCTTTTACATTAAAACTATTGGTCACTCTGAAATTTAGTTAAAATATTGATAATATATAGCGCAGTGGAGTGTTGATTTAAATAAAATAGTCTTTAATTACAACTAGTGAACTTAAAATTTTATTGGTGAAATTACTGCATCAAGCATGGGTCCAAAGAAAGACGATTTCTCCTCCATCCACACTTCCTTCTCTTCTCCTTCTCCTCCACGCCCCACTTTCTTCTCTTTTCCCTTCTCCATCCCCACTTCCTTCTCTTCTCACCTTCTCCTCCCCCCCCTACTTCTAATTCCCATCATCATCATCAACCAGCAACATTTCTACATACACAACTCAAAGTAAGTGTACTTTACTGCATTTTGTTTATACTTTGTATGTACTTTTCTGTGAGCTGGAACCAATTACCCAATATCCCATTGAAATAATGTATTCGGTTAACGAATGAGTCTGTGGAACGAATTGTGTTCGTTAACCGAAGGACCACTGTACAGTGAATACTTGTGAATACAGTACAGTGACCCCTCGTTTAACGAACTCAATCCGTTACAGAAGGTCGTTCGTTAACCGAAAAGTTCGTTAACCGAAACCATTGTTTCAATGGGTTTTTGGGTAATTGGTTCCAGCTCACCGAAAATTTCCTAAATTCAACAAAAATGGTAGAAAAGTTCACTTACTTTGAGGTGTGTATGTAGAAGGCTCCTGGATGATGATGATGATGTGCATTTGAAGTGGGAGGTGGAGGAGAAGGAAGAAGAGAAGGCATTGGGGTGGAAGAGAAGTCACCCCATGGCACCATTTCACCCATAAAATTTTAGTTCTCTTGGTGTATTTCAAGATTATTTTCTTTAAATCAACACTGCACTGCATTATATATTGTCAATATGTAAAATAAATTTCAAAATGACCAATAATTTGCTTGAAAACACAGAAAAAAAGCGTTTAGTTGAAGAGAGTCTCAAGCAAGATGTTACCTCCAGTGAAAACAGAGAGACTAATGCCTGTTTGCTGTGTTAAGAGGCTGGATGCCGCGCATTAAACTAGTCACTTTACCTTCAATTATGTTCAATAATTGTTAAAATGATAAAAAATTGAATATTAAACTTTTAAAATTATTGAATAGTATAAACTTCTTGATATTTACTAAAATAGTAAGGAATTTAAGCCCTAGAACCGATTAATGTATTGGCGGACTGATACTAAAGCTGGTTGCCCGGTCAGTGCAAGCGAAAACATGTTGAGGTCGGTTCGTAAGAAATTCGTTAACCGAATTTTTGTTCGTTAACCGAATTGAAGATCCTTATGGAAGGCAGTTCGTTAACCGAAATTTCGTTAACCGAGGCGTTCGTTAAACGAGGGGTCACTGTATAGTCTCGATTTATGCGGATTTCGTTTACGCGTTTGGTCATTTACGCGGCACCTTGCCAGACCGACAATTTTTATTTAAACCGTATTTTCCATCATTTACGCGGGAAGCGGCGCGGGCAGGGTGTGCACAAGGTTGACCAGTCAACAAAACATTACCAGTTCTTCACCAGCCACCCACCACAGCCAGCCCAAGTCGGTGATAGTGATAGTGAGGATATGGACTTTGAGGGGTTTGACAAAGAGGCCCTGCAAGCCTCTGTGGTGGATAGTGATACAGGTGAGGGCCAATAATCTGCCCTCTGCCTCAGAACCAAACCCCCATCCCCGTGTACCCAGCCATCTCTTCTACTAACGTAAGTGTTAAAAAGCCTAATATTATTGATATTTCTCTTAAATATTAATTGTGTGTGCATACCATCATAAAAGAAAGATGTTATTATTACTACAACGTACGTATTGTGTCTGGTGAAGTATAATTTGTTTATGTACTTGAGATATTTGTTTTTAGCTCAAAAAATTCATAGAAACTACTCGGCCAGAATATAATTTACAATGCTGGAATTTTTATAAGATAGTGATTAATTTGAACATAAACAAGCTAAAATTTGCATTAGACATACAAATTTTAGATCTAATTTAAGAATTTTATTAGAGAGAGCAAAAATTTATCTTTTGTGCAAAATATATGACGCTCATATACAAATTATTCACTGTCTTGCAAGGAATCCAGCAATGTAAATTATATTCTCCTAAATATAGTCTGAGGTATTATTTATTACTAACCTAAAAGCCTAGTCCTTTTCCCCAAACATTTCTCTGGGAGGGAGGGAGCCAGCGAGCATGGGAAGAGGGGGGGGGAGGGGGGTTGAGTCCATTATTTGAACGGATATTAACCGGCAACTGTATTTTTCTTAAATATTAATTGTGTGCTTTCCATCATAAAATTAAGATGTTATTTTTACTACAACGTACGTATTGCGTCGGAAAAAGTGTAGTTTTGGGGTCGGCCCAGTCTCTTATTTCAATTAATCCCATATGTTCTGTTATTTCGTTTATGTGTTTCTCGGTTTACACAGATCTCCACAGGTTCAATTGACCGCGTAAATTGAGACTATACTGTACTGTACTTAATTTTATGGGGAAAAATAGGATATGTTCCATAACTACTAAAAGTCAACAGTAATGCTATAAAAGTTGTGAAAAAATCATTACAATACTCTCATGTGGGTTACAAACAAAGATAATATAATATAAAACTAAGACATTTGAAGAGCATGGGTGTTTGTGTGGAATGTGAAAGTATGTGGAGTGGCTGACTCACTACCCGACCCGCATCCCGTGACGTCACATACAGCGCAGTAGACAAACACATACACACACTGTGCTGCACTACACAAGAGTATTAATGCTATAAAAGTTGAAGAAAATCATTAAAATACTCCACTGCGGCTTATTAATAAAGATAATATAAAATAAAACTGTAAAATAAGAAAAAATAAAGAATGTGGGTGTGTGTGTGTGGTGGCAGCTGTGGCCTTGAGCCACCTGATAACTGAGGTGCCTTCTATCCCTCAGCCCCCAACCCTCCCTCCTTCAATATGACATCACATACAAACACATCATTTATATAGAAGTTTGGTGTTACTACATAAAAAAAAAAAATACAGTACCGTATTTTAAAGCACGGAGTATTTAGGAAAAATCTTTTGTGCGTATTTTCCTCTTGTAGCCAAAGTTTTCTTAAAAAAATATATACAGTACCAGGAAATGTGACAAATACATATAAATAATACCAACAAAAAATACTGTATTGCCAGATCAGTAAATAAAAGTCAAATGAATGTTTAACACATTCGCCATTTGCATAAATTCCTTGTTTCACCATAGTAACGAAGATCAGCTGGGACGCCGATTCCCTAGTAACGCTCCCGCAACCCCAACACTCTCCTCCCGTTACGTGTTTGCCCTTTGGATAATAATATTATTTCTTTTACTTTATTCACAATATGTATGTAGGATGGTGTGTACAAGTAAATGAGTAAAAATAAATGAAGAAAGTTAAATATATCAACCCAAAAATACAAGTTGAAAAACAACCATAACACCAATAGCCTGGTGGCTACAATTACGAGTTTAACCTGGCTGCAATGCCATGATTAATCACTTTTAAGCACTATTATTTCAGTAAACACTAATAATAACAGTAGATCCAGTGAAATATGGCAGTGAAGGAGGAGAGCTACAATTGCAGACGACACTCTAACTAGCAATCACTCACTCGCTCACAGGCTCCAGTTGCCAGGCGTATGATGGAAATACGTATGGGAGAAATACATATCTTGTACAGTAGTCTAATTTGAAAATGGTGATGGGCACAGTAATAAACAAGTTATATAAACCATGCATTTACCTACAACAACATAATAAGAAACATTGTATCATTACTAGAGTGAATGAAATAATATTCTCAAAAACAACAATTGATAACTCTTGGGCACCTGTGTCCCGCGAGCTGACACCTTGGTCCCTTGAAATTTTGCGAACATTTCATCAGAGGACAAAATTTGTCCTACTTTCTTTTTTTTTTTAAATATACTTTGGCAAATAATTTTGTCCGGCCTCAGCGATATCCACTTTTGCAGGGTCCGCCTTAACAAGATTTTACTGTAAATCAATTTTTTAACTTCAACAACGTTTATTAAGAGAGACAGTAAGAGATAGTCTCACAAACAAAGGCAGATGTGGTGGAGCCATATCTTCTACAGAACGCATAAAAGGGAGTCTTTTCCGCATAAAATGAATTGTGGGTAGAAATAGGGTTGCTGCATAAATGGGAATTCTCAGAAAATAAAAGCCAAATGAAAGTTTAACACAGCCACCAATTGCATATACTCCCTGCCTCACCATAGTAACAAAGACCAGCTGGGAAGCCGATTCCATAGCAACCCCCCCCCCCACACCCCTACACTCTGCACTCTCCTCCCATTATATGTTTGCCCTTAGGATAATAATTTCTTTTAAATTTTTCACAATATGTATGTAGGATGGTGTGTTCATTTAACTGAGTAAAAATAAATGAAGAAAGTTACGTACAGTATATCTACCCGAAAATGCGATTTTTTTGAAAAACAACTTTATACTGTAGCTGTTTTTCAACTCATATTTAGCACACCTCACAACTTGGCACAGCAAATGATGTGGACTGGGTCCATTTTAGCAGTGGGGAAGTAAACACAGCATACAGACTGAGAAAGAAAGACCAGAGAGGAATTTGCCACATCCAGATGTCGGTCCACAGATGTTCAACCACAGGTGTCAGCTTCCCCAGTTTAGTGTTTACACACATATGCATGTAACATGGTTAGGTATATGTACAGTAGTACCCCGATTTACGCGGTCAATTGAACCCACAGGGTACCGCGGAAAGTGAAAACCGCGGAAAGTGAACAACAGAACATATGGGATTAATTCCAATAGAGACTGGCCCGAACCCCAAACTCCACTTTTTCCGACAAAATACCTATGTTGTAGTAAAAATAACATCTAAATTTTATGATGGTATGTTCACACAATTAATATTTAAGAGAAATACAGTCGCCAGGTTAATGTCCATTCAAATAATGGACTCAAATCCCCCCCCCCTCTTCCCAGCTCACTGGCCCCTACCTCTCTGAGAAATGATTGGGTGAAACACTAGATTTTAACGTTTAGTAATAAATAATACCTCAGACTAAAGTTAGGATAATATAATTGACATTTCTGGATTCCTTGCAGGTCAGGAATATTTTGAATGTAAACTTCATATATTTTGCACAAAAGATAAAATACTTGCTTTGTGTAAACCAAATTATTACATTAGATCTAAAATTTGTATGTCTAATGCAAAATCCATGATGTTTATATTCAAAATGATCATCATATTGTAAGAATTCCAGCAATGTAAATTATATTCTGGCCGGGTAATTTGTATGAATTTTATGAGCTAAATAAAAAAAAAAAAAATTATACTTCACGCGTATATGAGTAGATGCACCGCGGAAAGTGAAAGTCCGGTTCTGGCAAGGTACCGCGTAAATGAGAAATCGCGGAAAGTGAAACCGTGTAAAGCGGGGTAATACTGTATAGAGTTTTTCTGTGAGATTAATTTATTCCTTGCGGAGTTCGGAAGGTGTGACCGAGCGATGTATTAGCCCCTTAGTTTATATTATATATAAATGTGGGGTAGTACATTAATTTTGTATTACTATCACCCAATGTAAATTTCCACTAGCTATGAGGTAGCATGTTCAGAGCATGTGATAAGTGTACCCACAGGAAGCCGTGTCACTTTGTGCTGAAATAAGGATTAAGTACCTGTAATTGGCTCTCTGGCCACCTATTGCGGGCAGTAATTTGGTATCACTATTAGAGGAAGACGTTATTTAGAGTCATCATTGAGGTGATCCGTCATCCTCGAGGGAGGACGTTGGATATATTTCCGTTCTCCCTCTAGGGTTCCTACTGATTCTCACTCAAACTCTCACATCGACAGGACGTAGTTAGCAGAGCTATATATGATAGCCTTCATCCTCATTTAATACTCATAGCTATAGTGGTTAAGTTATGGTGATAATCTTCTTTGAAAGTGTACATAGAACTCTTTTTATAATAAACAAACAAAGGGAACATATTGGATTTCACTACAGAAGATCCAATAAACTTTGATCTATATTTTAGTATGTCTAGAATATAAGGTAATGTGCTACACAAGTGATTGTTACAAGTGGTGACAACCCAGGAAGGTTGGTACATATATGACAGCTTCACAAGTAGCTGTTATAAATAAGTAACAGTCACCTCAACAGACAAAATGATTAAAGGTAGAGAATATATTTTATTCTCCCTGTTCCTGTGATAGCTTGAAGCTTAAGTTACAAGTATATGTATATTAATGCAGTAAATGAATATGAAATGTAGATTAGTAATGTAGAATTATGAAGAAAACAAACTGATAAATGTTCAAATGATACATGAAAATAGTAACCAGAGCAAATTTACAAAATAATACATGTATCAATCCATACCAGCTTTGCGAAGGCCAAGAGTTTTCTGCTCCTGTAATATTGTATGTGTTTCACTCCATCGCTCAGTCCACTGATCTGTTAGCTCTTTCTCCTTTGCCTGTTTCTGACTAAGAGCTGCCATTATGCTGCCTGCTTCACTGTTTGCCTGTTGACCAATACAAGGAAATGAATTACACAATTGAATTTAATAAATATCTAAAACACAGTTTTCTATATTTAAAAAAATAATTCTGCATCTGAAACCCAATAAACTATATTGTTCCCTGTTTATTTTGAATGGAAACACATGTCTGACATGTTTGACCACAAACAGGAATGCAAAGAAGAGGTACTGTATATACAAATATATACACAACACTTTCTTGCCAACTATGAGGGTTAGGTTAGGTTAGGTAAGGCATTTGGGGATATAACCCCTGAGAAACATACCTTAAGACCTATAATGTGCAGGGTGTACACTTTACAAAAAAAAAAGTATACTGTATTGTACAAAAATAAAATTAAGGCCCATTTAACACAGAATAATGTCTGATGCACAAAGATACATACAGTACCCTTGTGCTGAACATGACTACTGCCATGCACTCCTCAATTTGTTATGTTATTAATTTCACTTGGGTCAATACACAGTTGGTTGTGTTTACTGTGTACTGTAAAGAGTATTTTGTATTGTGGCCAAATATTTCTTTATGCCCAACAGTACAATGAGCAAATGAGAAAGTAAAGTGAAATATATCATGCTGCATCTGGTGGTATCAAGAAAAAAGGCATAAAATGACCTTTGATGAGAAAATTAATGCAATCCCCTTCAGTATCCCCAGAAAGCCATCCTTCTGCCTCAAAGAAATAATTTTCTTCTTATCTGTAACTTCTCCTCAAATCTATTTTGCAAGTACAGGTAGATATGAGTATTGTGGACCATAACATTGTAAGGCCCCCCAAACAAAAAAAAAGGTAAATATGGTTAAAGTTTTGGAAAATGGAACTCACTACAGGTATAATCCCCTGAACAAATTGTGATAACGCAATCAATCTTGGAAAAAACTGAAGCTTACACACTCAAGATAATGATCTCATAATCAGATAATAACAATCCTGTCATGATTATTAGTAATCATGAAAATGCCAATCCTTTCTCTCCCTAAGGTGTGAGTCCTGAACAATGAAGTGTGAATTTGAAGCATACGCTAGTGAGCAGGAGGGAGAGTGGAGGGGTGTGTCAGGGTAGGTGTCTTTCTGTGGTGGTTGGGGGGGTGGGGGTGGGGGGAGACGGGATACTGAGAGTGAGGACGGAAATTGTACATCAGTTGGGAGAGATTACAAGTGCAAAATAACTCTTTGAAAATATAAACAAGGTTTCCTCAGCTAAGTGTAATCATCTAGTGTTAACCAGATGAAAATAATGAAATTACAATAGTATGACTGAACCCCCCCCCTCCCCCCACTGTTTGTCTAAAGTACTGACTCATTCATGATACGTACAATAATATTTTTTTTTTTCAGAAATTAGTACAGATATGTTACTGTAATAATCTGTACCCTTCATATACAATACAGTATAGTACTATGTATATACCTCATAAGTAAAAAATAATGTCATTCAAGACAAATTTAGGTCATAAGGCCCACTAATCCCCCACCCAACACTGGGTGACCTGACGTTGCATCAGGTCAGGTTAATAACGTGACCCAATAATCTCACACCCAACCTTCATCACAAGTGATAAGACATGATTAATTATGTATTAATTACAGTACAGTCAATTGAGTGAAGTGTGTAACAGAGAAGTGACGATCGCCCAAGCGACTAACGAGCTGATTAGTGGTGAAGAGGATAAACGTAACAGCTGTACCCTGTATTCATGCCTGTATCATATAGACTTTTTTTTTTAATATACTCTATTTATTTAACCAAACTTTTAGAGATAAAGTATTCAGGATTATTTTGATTAAAAAATGGTGTCTAACGAAATTAGAATTGACTTTACTGACTCCAGTATCAACATTTATTATGTTTTTTTTGTTTTTTTTTTAAGAGAATGGAATTCCCATCACTATATTATATAGAAATATTTCGTTTAAGGACGTCTTATTGGAAACGTTTCATACAGAATTTATTAAGGATCATTATGGTATCAAATTCATCTCCTTATCACAATTAGCTATGCTTGAGTGAGGAAAGGTGGGGGGGGGGGGCGGGTTGAGAAAACTGACCGCAAGGCACTCTCCCCTCACTCCCCAAAAGGGTTAAGTCCAACACTCTTCAGGAAAACTTAACATTACACGCTGTAATGGCCCCTGTCTCATCAACAGAAGTATTATATAAATGGGTTATTTACATCTGATTTACATTCAGATTCACCCCCTGTAACTTTCCACTGGCTATGAGGTGACTGTTCAATGCACGTGATAAGGTGTGCCCGCGGGAAGCTGCATCATACTATGCTGAGTAAAGGCATAAGTAGCCGGCTCTCTAGCCACCTAAAGCGAGCAGTAGCTTGATATCCTTGACAAGAGGAAGACGTTATTTGAGAGCCGCAGTGGATGGCTCCGTTTTCCCTCGATGGATCACTACTCAAAGTCTCGCTCACAACTTAATATCGAACGGACGTTGATTCACTCATAAATAGTGGAACTTACGGTTGATCTACACTCAGGAATTATATACATAATACTTTTTAATAAAACAAAAAACTTCAATTGGGTTTCGTTAATAAAGCCCAATATAATATATGTGAACCAACCTGGTTAACTTGGAATTAACCAACTGGATCAACGCACACATGCACGCACACACACTCCAACAACCACCCACACACTCCAACAACCACCCACACTCTCCAACAACCACCCACACACTCCAACAACCACCCACACACTCCAACAACCACACAAATGCACTCCAACACCACTCACATACCCCTAACAAGTGAATGAAGACAGCAGACATGAGGAGTGAGGGTCTTATTGTGTGACAAATTTGTGTGTGTGACTGAGTTAAGTATCAGCTGTTGAGGAGTGCTTGGCAACACTCATTTCCACTCCATCTCTCTAATTACCCACACCTTTCTGCTTTCTCACTCCATATTTTAAAATGTAATGTAATGTTAAAGGGATACAACTTTGCTCATTTATACTTATACTTATAACAATCTCTCTAAGAATACTTTAGGTTTCGTGTTTATTCAAGACATCTTCAAGTCATGAGACCTACTACTCCCCCGGCCAAGAAAGGGTGACCTGACATTCCATCAGAAGGTCAGTAATATGAGACCACTAATCCCCCACCCTACCTCAGCCTGACATTGTATCAGGTCAGGTCAGTTACATGAGACCCATTCATCCCCCACAGCTCCATGCGAGTGGAAGTACAGTCTTTGCTGTAACACACGGTTTCATTCACGCCCATATCATATAGATTTTTAATACAGTATTACCCCGCCTAACGCGGTTTCACTTAACGCGTTTTATCATATACGCGGTGCCTCGCCAGAGCTGAACTTTCACTTAACACGGATTTTTTCCACATATGCGCGGTGAGTGTCCGGCTCGAGACGCTATTTTTAGATTTGCCCCACCCGCCACCCTGCCTGACTGCCTGTTTTAGCTCATAAAATTCATACAAATTACCCGGCCAGAATATAATTTACATTGCTGGAATTCTTATAATTTGGTGATCATTTTGAATATAAACATCATATATTTTGCATTAGACATACAAATTTTAGATAAAAAATTTTCTCAGAGTAACTATGTTATCTTTTGTGCAAAATATATGACATTTATATTCAAAATATTCCTGGTCTTACAAGGAATCCAGCAATGTCAATTATATTATCCTAACTTTAGTTTGAGGTATTATTTATTAAAATTTAGTGGTTATCCCACACATCTCCTTGGGACGGTTGGTGGGGGGTGGGGGGGAGGGAGGGACCGACCGACCATCTGTTACCCTGTGAAGAATTATTTTTTTTTTTATTAACTGAAGATATTTGTTTTAGCTCATAAAATTCATACAAATTACCCGGTCTGAATATAATTTACATTGCTGGAATTCTTATAATTTGATGATCATTTTGAATATAAACATCATATTTTTGCATTAGACATACAAATTTTAGATAAAAATTTTTCTCAAATTAACTATGTTATCTTTTGTGCAAAATATATGACATTTATATTCAAAATATTCCTGGTCTTACAAGGAATCCAGCAATGTCAATTATATTATCCTAACTTTAATCTGAGGTATTATTTAATACTAAATGTTAAAAACTCTGGAAGGGAGGATTGGTGGGGGGTGGGGGGGAGGGTTGGGACTGACCGCGCGGTTGGAAGAGGGGGGGAGGCAAGGTGGGGTACTTTGATTGACAGATAGTGTCGTGAAGATTATTTTTTTTTTTATTAACTGAAGATATTTGTTTTAGCTCATAAAATTCATACAAATTACCCGGTCAGAATATAATTTACATTGCTGGAATTCTTATAATTTGGTGATCATTTTGAATATAAACATCATATATTTTGCATTAAACATACAAATTTTAGATAAAAATTTTTCTCTAGGTAACTATGTTATCTTTTGTGCAAAATATATGACATTTATATTCAAAATATTCCTGGTCTTACAAGGAATCCAGCAATGTCAATTGTATTATCCTAACTTTAGTTTGAGGTATTATTTATTAAAATTTAGTGGTTTTCCCCCAAAAATTTCTCTGAGAGGGAAGAGCCAGCAGTGTAGTGTGAGAGGGGGGAGGGAGTTGAGTCCATTATTTGAATGGACATTAACTTGGCGACTGTATTTCTCTATTTCTCTTAAGTATTAATTGTGTGCATGTACCATCATAAAATTAAGATGTTATTTTTACTACAACATAGGTATGTGCCTTCAAAAAGTGGAGTTTGGGGGTCGGGCCGGTTTCTATTGGAATTAATCCCATATGTTCTGTTGTTCACTTAACGCGGATTTCACTTAACGCGGGACCCTCTGGGTTCAATTGACCGCGTTAAGTGGGGTACAACTGTATTAAGAAATATTTATTTTACCAAACTTTTATATAAACTATTCTGGTTATTATTGTAAAGAAATGGAGTTTCTAACTTAATTAGAACTGCATTTACAAACTCCAGTAGTTTAGACTCAAGGAAAACATTCCCAGCATCCAGAAACATTCTGGGTAAGTGAGCAAGTGTCTGTGTGTGCAAGATGTCTAGTTTAGACACCTGGAAACTTCTCCCAGTAACCGGAAAAGATTCTGGGAATAAGGAATTTGGGGGGTTTGAGAAAGTCATCTGGTTAGCCGGAAATCTTTCATTCCTGGAAGTGCTCTGCACAATTTATTTTTTATTTTTTTTTAGTTATATATATATATATATATATATATATATATATATATATATATATATATATATATATATATATATATATATATATATATATATATATATATATATATATATATATATATATATATATATAGGGCTAATGAAATATATATGGATCCTCGTGTTTCGAAGCCGGATTTGGTAAAACGTTACTCTGACCACCTACAGTGGGGTATGCTATAACGAACGGATCCTACTACGAATATTCCTATAACGAACGGTTTTACCTATAAAATTGAGAGTGCTATAACGAACGCGGATGAATACGGGACTATTTCGTCTGGCGCATGAATATTGTTGTGCCGCGACCCACAACAAGAGCGTCAGGCGCCATCTTTGTCTCATTGTGTAGCCAGTGCACCACTGTTATTGTTGAAATTTCGTCTTTTGATGTGGAAATTCGCGTTATTTGTATAACTATTTTGTTATACAAGTATACAATTGTAACAATGAGTCGTCCAAAGCAAGTGAGAAAGCTAATAACCCTTGAAACTAAGAAAGAAATTATAAAGAAACGTGAGAATGGAAGAAGCATTGCGAAACTTAGTGATGAATTTGGGATGGCTAAATCGACTATATGTACGATTTTGAAGAATAAAGAGGAGTTAAAAACTGTGCAAGTGGCTAAGGGAATCTTTAGACTTAGCAAAGCAAAGTGTAATGTGATTGAAGAGATGGAAAATTTACTCTTAGTGTGGATAAAGGAGAAAGAAATGGCAGGTGGTAACATTAGTGAAGCTATAATTTGTGAGAAGGCCAGACAATTGTTTGAGGACCTTAAAGCCAAGACTCCCAGTGGAAGTGATAGTGATGTGCCAGTGTTTAGGGGTACCTGCATGCTGAATAACACTAAGGTAAGATAAAGTACCGTATTTTTTACATTTTCCACAGAATTTTTTCAGTGTTAAGTGGTTGTATTTGGGGGCCTGGAACGGATTAATCCTATAACGAACGAATGCTATAACGAACGAGGTTCTGGAACCAATTACGTTCGTTATAGCATACCCCACTGTATATATATATATATATATATATATATATATATATATATATATATATATATATATATACAGACAGACCCCGACTTACGACTGCGTCGGGACTTACGACCGCCTCAGATTTTTTATTAAAAAAAAATTTTTTTTCTTCAAATGACACGCATTTTCTATACCAAACGTTTCCAGTTAATGTAGTCTCCATGTATAATTAGAAAATTATGGGGGCCCCATGTGCATTCAGCTGACTACATTAAAGGTAAGTGCTCAGTCACACTGTAACCATTCCTTATTATTTATTACTTTCACTGTACTGTATCCATTCCTCATTATTCATTACTTTTACTGTACTGTATTTCATTGTAATTATTTATTAAAAAAAAAAAAAAAAAAAAAAAAAAAAAATATATATATATATATATATATATATATATATATATATATATATATATATATATATATATATATATATATATATATATATATATATATATATATATATATATATATATATATATATATATATATATATATATATATATATATATATATACATATATATACATATATATTTTTTTTTTTTTACGAGAATTAGCTCACCCGGGCACAGGTCAAACGACCCACACTGGGGCCTATGGGGCGAAAAAATAAGAACAGAAAGAAATTAAAAATAGAAAAGAAAAATGTTATACTGTATTAATCTACACAACGTAGATGAGGGAAAACCAGCTTTTTAAAGTGAGACAGATTGTATGAGTATGGAAACAGAAGAAGGAAGAGCATTCCACGGTTTGGCTGTGTGAGGAAAGGATGCACTATAATGGGTTATTCTAGTGTGACCGAAATCCACAGAGAAACAGTGGGCACCGCGGGCAAAACATGTGTTAGGAGCCCACGGCCATGCCGGCGGTACACAGAATGCCAAATCCACCGAACATTGCCCGTTAAAGTACCTGTAAAAGAGAGAGAGTGAAGCAACTTTGCGGCGAAGAGAAAGGGAAGAGAGATTGTCAACTAAAGGAGGAGAGTTAATAAGATTAAATGCCTTTGATTCCACCCTATCTAATAGTTGGACAGAAGAAGAGCCACCCCAGATATGAGAGCAGTTCTCCAAGTTAGGACGAATGAATCCCTTATATACTTGAAGCAACTGCTCAGGAGTGAAGTAGCTACGGCATCTGTACAGCATTCCCAACTTTCGGGAGGCATCTTTAACAATGTTGAGGATTGTTCTGGGTAACAGGGATATCACTGTATATGTCTAATCCTGAGTGCCCCACCCAAAAAATTGCATTTTATATTATATAACATCATCCTGCACCCTTTTTTTTTCAAAATGGCAAAAACATAATGACATTGCAACTCTCAAGAGAAATGTGTGGTGGTCGGATGGAAACCTTTGTGTGTTCAGTGTCTCTTGACTCCTCAGCCAGGGTGCACATAAACTGGCTATCTGTTAAGAATTGCCAGTAACTTAAAAAAATATATATATTTAATTTAAATTTAAACTCTCTAAATTTCCATCCAAATTAAAAAATAACATATGACTGTATAAGGCAATGGCAGGGGAACATTCTGGTCTAAAGAAATGCTGATACCTCGATTAGGTATGGAATAGCAAATTTTAGTTTTACACAAAAAATATTGCGAATAATCTACTATAATTCGCCACTACTCCCTTGTTTTTCATCAAATGTGTTTCAAACTTGGTCCTTGTAATAAAGATACACATAGCTACAATATGATTGAACATATTTTAATATGCTGTATCTTGTTTGGTTATAGAAAAAATATTTTATCATGGGAATACCTGTATGCCTTTTGTTTTCTCTCAAAAACTATTGGGTAGTTTTCACTAATACTTACAGGATCTTTGATTTACATGATCTCACATAACATATTTAAAAATCAAGCAATCCATAGAATAGATTTTCACCTCCAGTAGTAAATGGCAGTCAAAGCCCTTTTAAGGAAGGGTGGCTAGGAAGGGCTACGTGTGGAGTTTGATTTGCAATCACTCCTTGTGGTGAGTTCTGGGTAGTAAACTGTATATTAACTAAGAGCTGTAAATTAATGTCCTAGATACCACCTTTTACTTAACGATAAAAGGCTAATACAGCATGCCCTTAAAATTCGCGTATTTTTAATTTGTGGACCTTGATTATTCGCGGATGACACCCTGGATGTATGGCAATGGGTAATCCACTTTCACCAGTATTAAGCAACTTATATATGGAATTCTTTGAGAAGAAACTACTAAGCAACATTTTACCACCTTCAGCAGTCTGGTTTAGATATGTAGATGATGTAATATGTCTCTGACCATGTAATGAGGACCTAATAGCTTTTCTACCACAACTTAACAACTTAACCCCCTCGATCAAATTCACTGTGGAATTAGAGCATGACTTCAAATTACCATTCCTAGACTGTCTGATCCACAGAATAGGTAACACCTTTAAGTTCAGTATTTATAGGAAACCTACTAATGTGTGTTCATACATTCATTATTATTCTGCCCACCATAATAGAGTCAAACAGTCAGTATTTTCATCAATGTTTTTACGTGCTTTGAGAATATGCAGTCCGGAATTCATTGATGAGGAAAATAAATATATCTATAATATTGGCTAGAACCTTAAGTACCCTAAATCTTTCATAGACAAATGCCTTAACATTACTAAGAAATCTTTCTATAGAACCGATCCCAAGCCCATCCATGACCATAAGAATCTAGACTTAAACAACATAAATATAGTGTCAGGACAGGCCAGGAATCCAATGCTCTGTTTGTTCATTTGAGGGATAATAAGCATTGCATTGACTGGGATAATGCCTCCTCAATATTACCTTGTAATTCAATTGACAGTAGGAACATTATAGAATCTAATCTCATTAAACATACCGAATCCGTCATCATGAATTTGAGTAATGGTATGTACAAATTGGATAATTTCGTAATTAAGAAGATTTGTAACCAGGTGAGAAGGTTGGGTCAGCTTACCCTCTTACCTGACTACCTACCGCTACGGTGCTTTTGTGAAGATTAGTAGGGTCATTACCTATACCTGACCACTGTGGACTTGATCTCACCCTCCTCTGTATATATACCCTGTTTTGTACTTCTCCTTAGTCTGTACTCACCCCTGAAGATGTGAATTACACGAAAGCGCTTGGGAACTTCGTGTTTTCTTTTTCCTTGTGGTTATCAGCATATATATATATATATATATATATATATATATATATATATATATATATATATATATATATATATATATATATATATATATATATATATATGTGATTTACTTACTTCAGGCCCAATAACGTGTGTGTCCTGAATCAGTGTCTTGAGATGGAGAATTTCTTCACGCAATTCTCTGATGAGTTTTACATTTGGGTCTTCATTAATTGTTGGTTTATTTATGATATTCTTAGCTCGGTTGGCATACCTCAACGTGCTCAACGTCTCACCATAATTCACATTAGCAGGAGATATTGCTAAAAGAAAAAATTACAGGTACAATAGTAATAATATGTGTAAGAAAAAATTGTAACAACAACAATTATAATACTGTAAAAATAAAAATTTTCTTCTCACTCATTCAAACCTTTTCTTCTATAATAAAGGTTCACTAGCATCAAGAGCAAACACCCACAAGATTATTCTCCTTTTATTCACTGTCACTCATTTATTCTTAATGCTGTAATGGATGTGTTCTCAGAAGATACTTTCCTTCCACAAACAGGACCCCAAAATCTGTCTGGTTTACCCTTGTGCCTTTATATAGCTTAATATCACTCATAAGCACCATGTCATGTTATTTATTTTCATAATTATACATCACTGCTTTCTGGATGTCCATCTTCTTTTCTATTACAGTACCCTGTATTGTATCTTTTGCCCTCTTTTTATCTCCTTTTTATGTTTCCCTTTGCCCTCCTACAATCCACCTCAATATCAAATACTCTTTCAAATAATCTTTTGCATTACATTCTCTCAATATATCCATATCACCTGGAAAAATCCTGATCCTCTGCCCAATATTTCTCTCACTTTTGCATATCCATATTATTATTCTCTGCATGCTATTTACCCTACATATTGCTATCGAGCACATCATTCTTGTCCCTTCAAATAAACAACTTCTCTCACATACAAAGTTTGTATTTCTTACCCATAGAGTACGAGGTTTGTCCGGAAAGTATCCAGCCATTTACTATTAAAAAAAATTTTGCTTACCTAGGACAATGGTGCCTTACTCCCCTTCAAAGTACTACCCTTGGGACCTCACACACTTCTCCCAGCATCCCTTCCACTTTTCAAAATAGTCTGCAAAGTCCTCTTTCAGGATCTTCATCAGCTGACTCGTCACATTCTCCTTAATTTCGTCCACGGTCTGAAATCTCCTCCCTTTCAACGGTGATTTTAGCTTTAAGAAAAGCCAGAAGTTGCAGGGAGCCAAGTCTGGGCTGTAAGGGGGCTGAGAGACCTGGGTGATGCAATGTTTTGCCAAAAAACCCTGCACGAGACATGAAGAATGGGCAGGCGCGTTGTCATGATGAAGCTGCCAGTCACCACCTGCCCACAGCTGCAGTCGTTTTCTTCTTACCACATCCCTCAGCCGGCAAAAAACTTCGATGTAGTACTCCTTCGTTATTGTTTTTTCTTGGTCAATGTAAATGCGACGGTCACACAGTACCCACGCTCACTCAACGGCGTCTGCCGGTTAACCGAGTTGTCCCATGGGAGTGTGGCTGTTCATGCATGCACAGTACGGTCCTCTCTGAGTGGCTGTCAAGTTACATCACGGCCGCGTGACCAGTTCTCACAATATTCACAATGGCTGGATACTTTCCGGACAGACCTCGTAAGTTCTTTTGTACAGTCCTCGAGAATAGTATAGTATGGCTAGTGCTACTTGTGAACAGGGCTGTGCCCTTCAGAGGGCAGAGTTAGAGAGGGTCAAGGAAGAAATCTTGAAATTAAAGGAGGTGATAGCGAGGATGAAGGAAGAAACGAGACAAGGAAAGCCAATGTCTGACAAAAACTCAGGCGAATGGAAGGTTGTGAGGAGAGGGACGACCAAACTGGTGGTGAAAAAACACACAAAGGATACAACAACAACAGCTAAGTGTACCAACTCTTTCTGTCCTTTGATAGACGAATTGGACGTTAGCATAGTCAGAAACAAGGCTGACAAGGACGGTACGAAAACCTTAATTGTTGGCAATTCCCAGGTACGGTACCCGGAAAGAGTTTTTTGTGGTAAAAATGAAAATAGGATGAGGGTGTGTTTGCGAGGAGCTGGGGTGGGGGATATAGTTGACAGGATGGACAATATCTTATCTGGTAATGGGAACAAACCCATTATCTGCCTCAGTGCAGGAGGCAATGATATTGGCCAGTGTAGGAGTGAGGAGCTTCTTGATAGTTCAAGACAGCTATAGAACGTATTAGGTCGAAGGGAGGGATCCCTATCATATGTGGTGTCCTGCCTAGGAGGGTTGGCAATGAATGGTTGTCAAGGGCAGTTGGTGTCAACAGCCATCTTGACAGATATTGCAAGTCAATATCAGTCCCATTCATTGACAACCGGGACAACTTTTACGGCAGAAGGGACCTTTATGCTAGGGATGGGGTGGCAACCCTGGCTGGCTCTCTCGAGAGGGCAGTTCAAAAGATGTCGAAGTCTTTAAACTACTAGAACATATGAGCACGGGGGTGGAGGAGACTGCAGTGGGAGTGGGTAAACAAAGTGAAAGGTTACAGGGAAATAGTGCTAGGAATGATGACAAAACTAAATTAGGCAGGGAGTTAAAACCTAAACGTGACAAAGAGAGGACTCAGAACACAACAAACTTAAATGTCTAGTACACAAACAGTAGAAGTATGAGAAACAAATTGGATGAAATCAGGGCGTTGGTATGTACCGAAAAAATCTAAATAATAGCATTCACCGAAACATGGATAAACCTAGACTCAGGTGAGGTTACCTATCGAATACCAAATTGCAGGTTACAAATTATTCCATAGCGATAGGCAGGTTAGGAAAGGAGGCGGAGTAGCAATCTATGTCAGGGATAATCTGAAGTGTGAAATAAATAAGGAAATAAAAACTGAGCGGAATACAGAAACAATTTGGATAGAATTACAGTCGGCCCTTAACATACACGGGTTTATAATACACGGATTTGTAAATACGCGGATTGCTCCTCCGGAGGAATATTCTGTACATTGAAGTAATTGAAGTACATTCAAATTGCGCGCCATTCAACTTGCGCGCGGCACCGAACACGGGACACTGCCCGCTCCCGCAACCTCACACACACACACGCATAGCTCTCCCTCACTCAGTCAGTCTCGCTGTAACCACACTTGTGTTGACATCAGCATTGTAGTTGCAAAAATATTACATTTCCGTGAATGTATTATATCAAGCACAGTATGAATAGAATATCACTAATATAAGAGTATTTTAACCGAAAACTACTAAAAAAACGAATAACATATATTGAACATTGGAAGGTTAGGTAAAGTCTTTTGTTTTCATGTAGTTTATCCTAATTTACATTGAAATGCATTACGTTTCAGCAAAACTACTATTTATTTCTGAGAATATGGAAATGTAATATTTTGCTGAAATGACGTACGTATTACAGTGGAAAGTGACGAAAGCAATGACTCGCTTTCTTTCGTTCAAAAGATGTTACCGTAATTGCTTTTCGAATGGTTTTCAGTTTAAAAACTGTTGTATTACAATAATATTCTATCCTAATTCACTTGTGATGCAACAGTTTTTTTAACTGAAAACCATTCGAAAAGCGATTACGGTAACATCTTTTGAACGAAAGAAAGCGAAAGTAATTGTTTTCGTCACTTTCCACTGTAATACGTTTTCAGCAAAAATATTACATTTCCGTGAATGTAGTATATCAAGCACAGTATGAATATAATATCATTGTAATATAACAGTATTTTAACCGAAAACTATTAAAAAAATGAGTAACATCTCTTGAACATTGGAAGGTTAGGTAAAGTCTTTTGTTTTCGTCATGTATTTTATCCTATTTTACATTGAAATACATCACGTTTCAGCAAAACTACTATTTATTTCTGAGAATATATTCATTCAGGCACAGTTTAGGTAAAATATACATGTGCTGTAACATTTTTTTAATTGAAAACGATTCGAAAAACACGTACCCTCTAGCCCTGTTCAAGGAGAAGACTGGGAGGAGCTGTTTGGTGCTT
The DNA here is from genome assembly GCF_018991925.1 of Homarus americanus. Classification (NCBI taxonomy): domain Eukaryota; kingdom Metazoa; phylum Arthropoda; class Malacostraca; order Decapoda; family Nephropidae; genus Homarus; species Homarus americanus. The sequence continues at coordinate 3,641,278 of NW_024748109.1, forward strand.
AAGACGATAACAAGGAAAATGATTTTGATGGATTTCAATGAAAATATTCAGAAAGACCCTGGCACTGTCAAGGAAAGTGGCTGCTGAAGGCTTCCGGGACATGGCAGAGGACGAGATTAGGGAGCTAATTGAAGAGCACGACACTGAGCTGACCGAGGAGGATCTACAGGAGTTAGTAGATTCAGGCAAAGAAGAGGAAGCGATAGGGAAAGAGGATGAGGAAAAGCACCAAGAAATAATGTTGGAGAAGTTGGGGGAGATGACCAGGAATATTGAGGCACTGAAAAACCTGGCCTATAGTATGGACCCCTCCATGGTGCGTGCCCTGAAATTCATGCGAGGGATGGATGACGTTTTCGCTCCATACAAAAACACCATGGAAGAAATGAAAGAAAGAGACGACAACTCCCCATCACCATGTTCTTTCATCACTGAAGGAGAGATTTAACACCATCAATCACTGGCGGCAGTGAGGAAGCAGCTGAATCCACCGTCGCCCCCACTTCACCACCCGTTATGGAATTGAGTGACGAGCCCGATGACCCCCGTCCTGTCGTCGAGGATAGGTACTGTACAGTAAAGTGAAATTTTTATCTCTTTTTTTTTTAATAGCTTTTCTTGCCATGTTTATTGTTTGTAAAAATGCACAGCACAGCACAGTTCAGTACTGTACATAGGAAGTGGAGGTGCAGTTATTCACAAAACATTTGTGTTCATTGTCGGCAGTAGTGACAGGGAGGAGGCAGAGGAGGTGGAGGAGGTAGCGGAGGGAGCGAGTTGGGAGGAGTGGTGACCTTGGACGCGGGAGCAGGGACGAGTGGAGATGCCAGCCGGTACATTACGGGTGTATTAATTGTTTTTATAGCTATTTTTGCATTTTAATATTAAATATTGTACATTACGTTTCAACAAAACTACCATTTATTTCTGAGAACATGGAAATTTAATATTTTTGCTGAAATGATGTACATATTACAGTGGAAAGTGGGATAAAATTGTGACGAAAGCAATGACTTTCTCTTTCTTTCATTCAAAAGATGTTACCGTAATCGCTTTTCGAATGGTTTTCAGTTGTGGGATTATAAGGCTAATGATAGGATAGAATATTATTGTAATACAGTACGAGTACAACAGTTTTTTAACTGAAAACCATTCGAAGAGCAATTATGGTAAAATCATTTGAATAACGAAAGAAAGCGAAAGTCATTGTTTTCGTCTTTCCACTGTAATATGTACGTCATTCCAGCAAAAATATTATATTTCCATATTTATTTCTGAGAATACCTATATTCATTCAGTCACAGTTAAGGTAAAATATACTTGTGATGTAATATTTTAATGAAAATACCAGGTATTTAGAAATACGGTATCGTAGTTTTCTTTTGTTTCAAATTTAATTAACAAAGATTGATGTTTCAAATGTAATGAACAAAAATTTATGTACAGTATCTATAAATAAACTTTAAAAAATGAATACTTTATGTTTTACATCGTCCTGTGCATACCATACCATGCATTTGGCTACTTTGGGCTTGCTATGATGACGCAAGAGATCTGCCCTAGCAACTGTACCGACACTCACAGCTGGTGGTGTGTTGGTGTGTCATTTCCATTGTTTACTGGTAGTTACTGGTAAATATTTTTCAACCTAACGAAACTATTACCCGTTTAGAGGTCGACCCCCAATTTTTTACCAAATAACTTGGTCTTAAAAACTTGAACTACACACAGGTATATACGGTAAATAAGGACATGGGGGGCCAGGTTTTTTTTTGGGGGGGGGGGCCAGCACATATACGTGGATTTTTAACGTCCACGGGTATATCTGTTACGTAACCCCCGCGTATGTTAAGGGCCGACTGTAATCGATAGTAGGGAAAAATTAATTACAGGAATAATATATAGACCTCCTAATCTTGATAGAGTTAATGAGCGACTTATTTGGGATGAAATGAGCAGGGCTTCCATACATAGCAAAGTCTGCATAGTAGGAGACTTTAACTTTAGCCAAATAGATTGGAATGACCTTACGGGTAACTGAGAATCAGAGAATTTTCTTCAAACAATCCAGGACTGTTTCCTAAGCCAACATATAACCGAACCCACCCGGGGTAATAATATACTCGATTTAGTTCTTTCAAACAGAGAAAACCTCGTTAGTAATGTTGAAGTATGGAACGAACTTGCTAACAGCAATCACAAAGAAATAAGATTCCAGTTAGAATTTCAAGGCAGCTGCAAGGAAAATTCCACTAAAGTCCCAGATTTCAGAAAGGCAAACTTTGATAGTTTGAAGAGGCAGCTGAGAGAAGGGGTATCACGCCTGGGGGTAAATTACATGACCTCACATGAGGTGATCACACACAATGTACCCACAGAGGGTGACCTCACCTTACCTGGAGACCTGATGGTTGAGGATGACCTGATAATGAGATCTGAGGTTGACGAGTTCCACAACAATTTAAATAATGAGTTACTTAATGCACAAAAGCAGAACATACTATACAGAAAACTCAGATCAACCAACAATGACCCTAAATGGATAAATAATTATTTAAAGAATATTATTGGACAAAGGAAGGCTATAGGTAGGAGAATAAATCGTGGTGAAGTTTACCTCTGAGATTATTATATGGTATTGGCCGGTAGGGTTAAGACCGAGATAAGAAAAGCAAAGAGGAATAATGAACTGAAGGTACCAAGGGAGGCGAAGTCAAACCCCAAGGGATTCTATTAAATGTATCAAACCAAAACACGAGAAAAGATTGGACCAATACAGTCAGATACTGGCGAGCTAACTGATAACGACGGAGAAATGAGCAATAATCTGAAAAAATACTTTTCAACAGTTTTCACCACCGAAAATTTAAACATGATACCCAAGGCACCGACTCTATACAGAGATAGTGAAGAAAATAAGTTAAGTGAGATAGTAGTGACTAGTAACGATGTTAGTAAGCAAATAGACAAACTAAAGCCTAATAAGTCACCAGGTCCCGATGAGATATTTGCTAGAGTATTAAAGGAATGTAAGGAGGAGCTTAGTATGCCCTTAGCAAAGTTGTTTAACATATCCTTGAAAACGGGTGCAGTACCAGAATCCTGGAGGATAGCGAATGTAATACTGATTTTCAAGAAGGGAGATAGATCACTATCCTCTAACTACTGTCCAATCAGTCTAACATCAATTGTTGGCAAATTACTGGAAGCAATCATTTCAAACTCTATTCGAAATCACTTGGAGAAGCACAAGTTGATCAATGATTCCCAACATGGCTTCACAAGCGGACATTCGTGTCTAACTATTAACATTCTTTTCATCTGTTTTCGAATCAGTGGATAAGGGGCACAATTATGATGTGGTATATCTCGACTTTAGCAAGACCAGACTTTAGTTGTGGCCACGGAAACTTAATAACTTATTGCATGTACTCAATGGTTAAAGCAGAAATTATCTTAAAAATATTCCAGAAATGTGATGAATAAGAGTTTTCAATATGGTCATGGCTCATCAATTATGAAATAACTGTATATTCAGTATATACTGTCCATTACAAAAGCTTTGACATTCATGGTAGCATGCAGAATATTGCTACTTCTACATATGGTTTGTATAAAAGACAGAACAGGTTAACATTGAAAAGAGACTCTTCATGTTACTGTTTGACTATACCAAAAACCCTGTTGACTTGTAATCATTTAAACTCACTTGCAATCATGATAGTTTTAGAGTTGCCACCAAGGGAATCTTTCAACAGCCAGGTAAGGACAGAATCACGGTATGGAATAAAGACGTTTTTCCCTGAGGTGGCCTTGGCTGCCTGTTCTGCTAGAGCACTGATGACTGAGCCCAGAGTCACTAGGGACTTGTTGATATGCGCCCCTTCTTTAAGCCTCTGCCCAGTTGCTCCCGTTGCATCTGCTCTTTCACTGAAAAATATTTTTATTATTTAAATATCAAATCATTTAAATGCTCTGGGAAAGCTTTCTATGTGACAGACTATAATGATTGCAAGTAAAAAAGCATAACACACAATTTGGCATTGAGTAAGGAGTAAAAAGGCAAACAAGAAGATGACTTGATGAATTACAAGGAGAGATTGCAATGGAAAGAACTCGTAACATAAAGGTCAATGGAGTGTACACTGAAGAAGGTGGGACATGTACACTAATTGGAGGAGAGAAGATTGGTGAGGAGAGTGAGTGGATGAAGGGAGGAGTCAATGAAGAGGAAGTCCTAGACTGAAATGGGAGAACTGACTTGAAAAATCTTGAGAATGGCTGACTATGATGGAATCAGGAGGCTATGGCAATAGATAGAGAAGTGGAGGAGAATGTTAAAACTGGCAGGAGCTAAGCATTGAAAATGAAACCTGCCTCTGATTTTTCTTCTTTATTTTTGTTATTTATTATTTCACCACTTACCAGCTTACTAGCCATTTGGGCAGTTGGAGGAAGCCTGTGATGGTAGGTAAGGTCACACTGGATATAGCCTAGTAGACAGTAATGTCAAGGCTAAGGTCATCTCAGGCCACCTAGTCAGTGATCATTATGCAATACTTACTGAATACACTGTTACTGATGTCAAGTGTGAACCCCATCCTAAGCTCAGAATTAACATCCTAGATAATCTGAAACTGCACTTCAAGGCTTACATCCACAGATGGTATGCTGGATATACACCTGGGTCAGTGGATGAATTTTGCTGTAATCTTGAAAATGTCATTACCACATATTATACCACCCGGGTTAAGTCAAGGAAGAAGGGGGGGCAGCACTAAACCACCTCTGTGGACACATGACCACATCCTCACCAAAGAAGGAGAGAAGGTAGAACAGCTTGCCAACACTTATAAGCAAAATCTAACGAGTAATAACCTCCTGGCATTCCTCAAAGTTAAAAGAGCATTTCGTGAACTCAAAGGTCAGGTGAGAAACACCTATTAGGAACAATTCTTACAGGGGATTAATAGAACAACCACTCTAGCAGAAGTGTGGAACAAAATTAGAGCCATTCCCAAGTCACCCATCAAAGTCCAACTTCATCACAGCCCTGCAGAATATGCTGAAATGCTATTAGGCCAATGGTCTTGTGTGTCACAAATCACTTTCCTTCCTCCTGACATACAGAAATATCTTAAAACCACACACATTAATAGGGGTTTCAATATTGAGATAGCCTGTTCCTCACCAGACCTTACCGACCAGTTTCCTATAACGCACCACGAACTAACAACAGCATTAATAAAAGGTGAATCATCCTCTCCTGGTGAGGATGGCATAACCTATAACACCCTGAGATTGTTAAATGAGGTCCCTAACCATCCACTGCTTTACCTGTATCAAATGAGCCTCACACAGCATATTCTGCCTAAGACATGGACTCATGGAAACATTGTAACAATCTCTAATGCTAACTCTCCAAACTTCAGGCCCATTTCACTCACATCCTGTATGTGTAAAGTCCTTGAAAGAGTTGTTCTCAACCGTCTCATGTTTCAAGTCAAAGACAGACTGGCCCCTAATGTGTGTCAATAGATTTGTTAAACTAAAAAAAAACCTCTTCATCAATGAAAGGAGTAGCAAAGGCAGTAAGTAATAATGTGGGAGTTGATAGTGATGAGAGAGATGGTGATAAGAGGTGATGTGCATATTTCTATGGTAATGGTTTGCTTCACTGCCAAGTACTAGTGATCAGTTGACTACCATAATCACCCCCAAATGGCTCACACCACCATAATCACCCCAACACCTCACCACCATAATCATCTACAACACCTCACCCCTGCATGACCTCAGTACTCACCACAAAAGTAATCATCCTATACACCACCACCTTAATACTCAACCCAACCCATGAAAAGAAAATCAGTGCTAATAATACTATAGTATTTACATGCTAACCTGGTCTGTAAGCCACACCCCCCTCCTATAAAAATAACTGTTTGGTTCATAGAAAATGTTCGTGTAGCTGTCCATTTATTCAAATTAAATGTGTTCACAACTGGTAAGCAGACCTGTTATTCTCTAAAATAATGTTAAATATCTGGACTGCCAAAATATAAATGATTTCAAGGCATTAGTACTTTATTAAAGATTTTTGAAAATTTTAAATATTTATCATAAAAGGTTAAGTCAATGATGAAATTCGCTTTCAAATGAAGCCTTTTCATTATTTCTTTGTTTTGCACCAAACATAAAGCAAACAGAAACAAATGACACCAAACATAACACAATAGGTAATGAACTACAGTTTCTACAGCTGGATATATCCCAAATCATTTAAATACAACAGATAAAACTTGATAAAAATACGTGCAGTCCACAGGGAGGTAAAACCAGTACCTCATAGAAATCATGGTCACTGCTCTTCTCAAGCCACAAAAGAGATGAAGCCACAAAAGAGATGAAGATAACTCACCTTCCAGCTAAATCAACAAGATGAATTTTTGATCGGGTTTCTAATGGAGTATCTGACAATAATTTTGCCTGAATGAAGGTTACAGTAAATATAGCATGACTTCTTGAACTCGTGTCATTCATGTGGGTGCTTGCAGTAGTCCGATGTGAGTTCCCTCTTCTCATCAACTCCTATAAAAGAATATTATTATTACAACACACAGTGGTTATACTTACGTATAATAAAACTATAGTGAGCAAGAGTTTATCCTTGGTTCTGGCATTGAATGAAAATAATTAGGGAATAAGCTTTTTTGGCATTCTTACTTAAGTTATCTGCTCAATGCCTGACACATCCCCTTTTTTAGTCCAGGGGCTTGAGGCTGGTTGCCTCACCATCTTCACCTTCACGAGAGTTACTTCTCTAACCTGGCTAGTCACCTTAGCAGTAAATGAGGCACTTGAAGACACGGTTTCACGAATTTCCCTCTCCCGAATCTTAATGGTACTCACGCTTGATTCATTCCGTGCGTACCTCCGTGCCACAGCAGCGACAGACATGCCGCCTTTTATTAAGTCTAACACGGCCACTTTTTCTTCCAGGGTCATCACAGCATTGTTTCTTCACTGGAGGGCCAGAGGCAGAGATTGGCTTGTGTTTGGGCATTATGAACGAGTATGAGAGAGGTTTAAGTGCACTAAATTGACACACACGAGAGGCAACTGTTACTCCCAACAAGACACGTGCGGCAACTGAGACAGACAGAGGTGGCCAGGTGGGATGGCAAGGTGGTATGTTTGGCGGGCTTGCGACCCATTTTGAAAGTTTTGAGCTTGAAATTGGAAATTGTAATCTAATTTTAATCCGCGTATAGTTGAAACTACGTAAGAAAAATACGTTTAAGTTGCGAGTCTACTGTATAGTACTGTACAATGTATATACCTCATAGGTAAAAAATGTCATTCAAGACATCTTCAGGTCATAAGACCCCACTAATCCCCCACCCAACAGTGGGTGACCTGACATGGCATCAGGTTAGGTTAGTAACCTGACCCAATAATCTCCCACCCAACCTTCATCACAAGTGTTAAGACATGACTAGTTATGTATGCCTATTCTAGGCTAAGATGACAGGATCTGCTGGAGTACAATATACAGTCTCTTCTCAACTTACGACATATTCGACTTACGACAACCCAGACATACGACGGCCATGGTTGTATAAAATATTTTTCACATTACGTATTTTTGAGTACCGACGTTAGTGATCGCGCTGTGTGCTGACAAAATTTTTGTTTGTAATTCACTTTATAATGGCTGGCAAGCGTAAAAGTGAGAGTTCTCGTGGTGCTGAGAAGAAAAAGAGACACCCATTTTAGAATTTCTATGTATTAATTTCGCCTTTTCAACTTATGACCTGGTCATCGGGACGGAACCCCGTCGTAAGTCGAGGAGACTGTATACAGTACATAAGAACACTTGCCAACAGTGCATAACAAAGACATGACTGATCGCCCAAGTGACTAATGAGCCGATCAGTGGAGAAGAGGATAAAAGTAACACAGCTCTATTCATTCCCGTATCGTATAGAGCTTTTAGTTTTTTTAATATACTTATTTAACCAAACTTTTAAATATTTAGATAAAGTATTCAGGATTATTTTGATAAAAAATGGTGTCGAACAAAATTAGAACTGATTTTACTGACTGTGGTATCAACATTTCTTACTTTTTTCTTCTTTTTTTTTATAAAAGAATGGAATTCCCATCACTATATCATATAGAAATATTTCGTTTAAGGATCTTATTGGAAATGTTCAGTAGAGAATTTATTAAGGATTATTATGGTATCAAATTCATCTCCCTATCACAATTAGCCACGCTTGAGAAAGGACGGGGGGCTTTGACCAGGCGACCCTTCCCCAAAACACCACTCACACATACACCCCTACATCACACACAAACACACCCTGCAACAACCACCCACACACACCCTCCAACTACCACACACACATTCCAACACCTCTCACACACCCCCAGCAAGGGAATTAGGACAGCAAGCATAAGGAGTGAAGGTCTTATTGTATGACATATTTGCATGTGTGACTGCATAGTCGTGAGTTAAATATCAGCTGTTGAAGAGAGCTTGGCAATACTCATTTCCACTACATCTCTCTAATTACCCACACCTTTCTGCTTTCTCACTCCATATTTTAAAATGCAATGTTACGTAATGTTGAAGGGATACAACTTTGCTCATTTATACTTATATCTGTACTTATCACAATCTCTCAAAAAATTCTTTAGTGTTTGTGTTTATTCAAGACATCTTCAGGTCATGAGACCCACTAATCTTCCACACAAGAAAGGGTGACTTGAAATTCCATCAGGTCAGTAATATGAGACCACTAATTCCCCACCCTACCTCCACCTGACATTGCATCAGGTCAGCTTAATTACATGAGACCCACTAATTCCCCACAGCTCCATGGGAGTGGAAAATAAGTCTTTGCTATAACACACAGCACCATTCATGCCCATATCCTATAGATTTTTTTATTTTCAAATAAATATATTTAATCACACTTTTAGGTAAACTATTCTGGATTATTATACTGTGGTCCCTCGGTTAACGAATGGTTCGGTTAACAAAATTTCGGTTAATGAATTACCTCCCATAAGAATCTTCAATTCGGTTAACGAACAAAAATTTTATTAATGAAATCCTTACGAACATCACGTTGTGTTGTGAGCATCAGCTGATGGACTAGTCTGCCAATTCAGTAATTCAGTTTACATTCGTTTCCAGTGGAGTAAACATAAAAAAAGTTGTGCTCTTTAATATTTGTGCATTTTTTATATTAAAATTATTAGTCATTCTAAAATTTAGCCATCCAAGCTCTGTCTACATAAAGTTTTTCAACTATTATTTTTGGCTCGATATATGTAACTTTATTCATTTATTGAAACTCATTTACATGCATACACTGTCCTAAGGGCAAAGCTGTATTGTACATGTAATCAAAACAATGTACAAAATGAATACAAAAATTTTAGTCTAGTGCAAACTATTGCATGTTTACATTCAAATTAATCACTATCATATAAGAATTCCAGCCATGTAAATTATATTCTCCTCAGTCACTTCTATGAAATTTTATAATAAAAAAAACAAAAATGCAATCTAAAGGAAATAAATAAACAAATAAATACTTCACTAGACCTTCGGCACCTAACTGTCAAACATGTCACTGTCACCCCTCCTTCCCTCCCTCCCTACCCCCCACCCTCCCAGCAAAGGTTTGGTGGTTTTCAGTAGGCTTACAGTTTTTATCTTATATGATATCTCAGACTAAAGTTAGGAGAATATAATTTGCATTGCTGGAATCCTTGCAAGACAGTGAATAATTTTAATATAAACGTCATATATTTTGCACAACAGATAAAAATGTTAGTACATTAGTACATTTTATAATGTAAAGTTTTTTAACTGTATTTTTGGGTAGATTTACATAAATTTCGTCATATATTTTCATTCATTTACATGCACACACCATACTAAAAGAAAAGTAAAAGAAATAAATGACCTAAAGCAAACCTGTAGTGCACATGTACTAACGGTATATAAAACTTTCATAATGGCATGAATCTCATAAAAAGAGAGAAACTCATATTAGTGGCAGCCAGGTAATATCTTGGGTTAAGCAGAGTTGTAACCCACACACTTAATGGGTAAAATCACATATGTCTCCATGGAAAGTTGCCAGGTTATAAAACCTCCCAAATGTGATAGTTATTCTAACCTGTATATCATGATACTGATGGACCAGATGGCAGGAGAGATCCTGAACGTATGGGCCAAGCTTGGGGTGTTCTCTGACACGAAGGGAGTGAGTGTTGTTGTGGGCACCTTGTCTCAGTAAGTCCTTTACTCGTTCATTGTAGATTTCTAAGTAACTCACTTCAACTCTGTTTGTTAAAAGAAATTTGATGCATATAGAGATATAAAAAAATAAAATAAATAAATAAAAAATCTTGAAAATTGTGGGCTCATATACAAATTTAGTAAATATTATCTATGTACCTGTGTATCAATTCTAAGTAGAGTACAGTAACCCCTTGTTATTGACAGGTTTGTGATTCGCGGTTTTGACTATTCGAGGTAAGAAGATGGTGGCTAGCTTACGAGCCTCTCCTGCTGCACAACGAGTCACCCCCACTAGCCCGCAGCATCTCCTCTTCCTTGTTTGCACTCAACCATTGCCTGTGATGCAGCATCTCTTGTGTAGTGTTCAAAACTTTAGAGTTTCTGTGTAAAATGGCCCCTAAAAGACTGCCTAGTGATGCTAGTGGAGTGAAACATAAAAGGCAGAAGTCAATGATGACCCTGACAAAGAAAGTTGAATTATTAGATAAGTTAAAAGAGGGGATGAGTGCTGCTGCAGCTGGTCAGTTATTTGGTATAGGTATACAGTAGTGCACTAAGGTACATGTAGTATAAGTTGCTATTCGCGGTTTTGCCTATTCGCACCGTTCCTTGGAAACTAACCCCTGCAAATAACAAGGGTTTACTGTATAAGAGTTAAATACTTAGCAGTCAATCGTTAATAGAAAGCAGTGAAACTCGACATAGTGCAGTTTTAATCAAGTGGATACAGTATAGTCTCGGTTTATGCAGTCAATTAAACCCGTGGAGGTCCGAGTAAAATGAGAAACGTGTAAACGAAATAACAGAACATATGAGATTAATTGAAATAGAGACTGGGCCGACCGCCAGACTACCCTTTTTCCAACACAATACATACGTTGTAGTAAAAATAACATCTTAATTTTATGATGGTATGCACACACAATTAATATTTAAGAGAAATATCAATAATATTAGGTTTTTTAACACTTATGTTAGTAGAGGAGATGGCTGGGCACACGGGGATGGGGGGTTGGTTCCGAGGCAGAGGGCAGATTATTGGCCCTCACCTGTATCACTATCCACCACAGAGGCTTGCAGGGCCTCTTTGTCAAACCCCTCAAAGTCCATATCCTCACTATCACTGACTTGGGCTGGCTGTGGTGGGTGGCGGGTGAAGAACTCGGTAATGTTTTGTTGACTGGGCAACCTTATGCGCACCTTACCCGCGCCGCTTCCCGCATAAATGATGGAATGTACCGCGTAACTAATAATTGCCGGTCTGGCCAGGTGCCGCGTAAATGACTAAACACGCAAAGGAAATCCGCGTAAATCGAGACTATACTGTACATCGCAATCCCAAGGTTTCTTATATCCACTGCTGATATGCTGTTTCCCAAAGTGTGAAGGCTACTAGAGTATACTGTACAGTAAAGCCTCGAATAACGACGGTAATGTGTCCTCCAATATTGCAGTGTAAGATGAATCATCGTATCGCAAAACATTAATTACCATTAGAATAAAGCAATAATAATGAGATGCATTCCCAAGTGTGACCTTTTCATATCTTTTGTGTTGCTTTTTACCCTCTTGTCCCCCCAAAACAATACAATTAATGAAAATTGCAAACTATATTCTTTAAATAATGTTTCTGAATGCACCTTATACAATATAAATGAATAATAATATGGTCACACAAGAGGAGATGGGATGCCATTGTTTTCATTTAAGCTTACAGTCGGGAGTCCGGGACGATAGTTCTACACGAGAAAATTACGAAAATAAGACCCTGGTTTTAGCTGTAGTAAAATTAATGTAAAAAAATTAATATAAATGTTTTAAGTAATGTTATCTAATGTTAATAAATGGAACCATAGAAGTAGCTACCCACTAATGGTAAAGAAAAAAAAGTGAGATGGATTGGGAACGCCAACATATACATGCGAATTTAAGGATACTGCGTCATTTATCTTTTAAAGAATGTGTACAAAAGATTCATTATTGTTTATTACTGAATATGTATTTGATTGAATTTATCTTTATATATGCAAAATGAACAATACAATTCATTAATAATACATAGAATATTAAAACACACAAGAGGATAAGAGAAGGCATTGTTGTCAGTGTTTACACCCATAATATCAGTTATCCACCTGAAACTGAAGAAAATAAGACCCTGGTTGTTGTTGTAGTAAAATTAATGTAAAAATATGCATATTTTAACTAATGTTTTTAATGTACAGTAAAGAAACCACTGATGTTAAAGAAAAATAAGTGAGACTGATAGTGGAACGCCAATGTATTCGTGCGCACTCAAGGAAACAGTCATTTATCTTAAGAATATGTACACAAGATTCATTATTGTTTATTACTGAATATGTATTTGATTGAATTAATGTTTATATATGTGAAATGAACAATGCAATTCATTAATAATACGTAGAATATTAAAACACACAAGAGGAGACATGACGGAATTTTTTTCGTGAGTGACTATGGTTCTACAACATAAGAAACTGAAGAAAAATAAGACCCTGGTTGTGGCTGTAGTGAACTTAAATTTGAAAAATTTGAATACCTGTATGTATGTTTTAAGTAATGTTATTTAATGTTAATAAATGGAACACTAGAAGTAACTAACCACTAATAGTAAAGAAATAAAGCGAGACGATTGGGAACGCCAACGTATGTACAGTAAGTGCGTACATGTGAAAACAGTCATTTCTCTACATATGAATATGAGAGCAACACTTATTTACTGTTCATATATGTTTTAAATAATATTTACAAAAGTAAAACAAAAATTCTACTCACCAATGGTGGAAAAGTCTAAAACATAAGGACAGCCAATGAATATTGTGCGAATTTTTACTCAGAAGACGAAGTTATCAGGTTCAACTCAGGCTGAAACTGTAGCTTTCCATAAAGCTGTTGCTGAAACTGATACTGAACCTGAAGTTGTTGTTGAAGCTACTTATGAGGCTGAATTTTATGGTGTAGCTGAAGTTGATGGTTTAGGCCTTCGAATAATAAAGCTGTCGAAAGAACCTTGCACAGCTGGTTTCTTTTCTCATTATACATCGTTATGTAGAGGTCATTTGCATGTATTTAAATTTTAATGCTTTGTTCTGTTAATGGATCCACTTCAGAAAATATGTTCATTGCTTGCTCCATATAATATCCACAGACCTCTCGCCTTTTTCATATCGTTTTAACACACCTAGTTTCTCGCCTAAGCTTATACACTTTCTATTCGCTTTTGAAACAAAACTACCATCACTTGCTCTCTTGCTCATGTTGAATAAGGATGCAAAAATGCTGTAAGAAACCTGGGAAAGTTTTTCTCCTTTTCCTGTTCAGATTCAGATGCGTGAAAACAAAGGGCATCGTCAGCTGCGATTGTTTAAACTAGTGATACTGGCGTCACCACTAACAAGCCCGGCAGCCTCTGTGCGCAAGACGTGTGTTTTTTTTTTTAATAACGGGTCTTAGATATGAATCTTCGTTAGTTGAACCATCGTTATCAGAGGCTTTACTGTACTAACTATGGTACAGTATACCTTCCAATTCACTTTTTCACATGTAGTATACTTTTATCATAATGTTTACTACACCTCTTGTCTCACTCACTCACAGAAAGATACTTATCTTCTTTCAGAAGAAACTATTGTAGTTCATCCTCCTTGCACTCCTCCTAGACTACTACAGTACAGTACCATTAACATGTCTTGAGCAAAGTATATTAACCAATTGTAAGTTACATTGTAAATACAGATTTACATAACTTACCATTACCTTGCAATAAGACAAATACAGTACAGTACAGTATAGGATACAGTAATCCCTCCAAAATGTGTATAGTAACCATTCTCTGTCTACAGCATAGCAGTGTTGTTTCTTTATATTTGTTCTTACTCTTGCAAGCCCTCTCCTGGTATATTGCCAGGTAGCTGAAGCAAAGACTTTAGCTCATTTGCTGTCATTCATTAACTCTTCCTATTGTAAAAAAAAAAGTCTTCTTCTATGCTGTTCAAAAACAAAACCCGAAGATATACATCTGGTTTATCCCAGTCACTTCAAACAATCTAACCTAAAAAATCAGCAGCACATCATTATTCTCCCTATCAATCTAATACACACACTAGTTATCCTTGAATGGTCCACTCCTCTCACTTCTATCACATCTTTAACCCTATCCTTCCATCCCAAGCCTTTTTTTTTTTTAAACATACTGTATTTAGTGGAGGGCCCTTTGCCCCCTTGGCCCTTGGTTTTAGCCAACTAGTGGTATTCTATTGACTTACTAGTAGTACAGTATTCTATTGACCCATTATTGGTATTCTATTGGCCCATTAGTGATATTTTATTTGTCTCACTAGTGGTACAGTATTCTATTGATCCACTGGTGATATTGTATTCTATTTGGCCTACTAGTTGTATTCTACTAGCCCATTAGCTGATAATTGTTTTACTATAATAAATTATTTCAGGGACTGAATTTACCAAGATTGAAATGCATGAGGAATGATATTACTGGGAGTGAAAATACCAAAGCATTTCCTGAAGACACATTTTTCTCTCTCCATACAGGTCTGATCCTTATACAAGATTCTTAACCCTTTGGTGCTGCACCCTCCTATGATCAACCTTTCATCCATGGCATCCCACCCCTCCTTATCCCTAAAGGGCCACCTTCGTTGGTGAGCTCTGAGGTGACAGGATCGGCAGGGTTGTCCACATATGTTACCTGTGTGGAGGGCTACATCTAGTGTGGGAGGGCAGTGGTAGCATCTTTCCAGCATTGGCGCTTGTCTGCCTCTGTATGCAGTTGGACTAATTCCAAAGTACTATTGATACCTTCTCATGTGGTGCTCCTCCAAGCGTTACGGTATGGAGTGATTGTCTACCAGGTGAGGGGGGTCAATTGGCACTGTTTCAGGTTTGTCTTAAGATTATCCTTATACTTTTTCCTTTGTTCGCCAGCGTTACATCTACCATTCGTTAGGCAACTGTAAAGTAGCTGCTTTGGCAGTCTACTGTCGTCCATGCGGGAAACATGGCCAGTCCAAAGTAGCTGTTCATGGATAATGGTAGCCTCGATGCTCCTGCAGTTGGTGTCAGCGAGAATAAAGTACTGGCATTTGTTCTCGTCTTCCCAGCAAACTCAGAGGATGGAACGTAGATCATGTTTGTGAAAGTTTTTAAGTGCCTTGAGGTGCTTTTTGTATGTGAACCATGTTTGCTGCTATACAGCAGGGTGGGGAAGATCACTGCACGACACCCATGCAATTTTGTAGATAATTTCAGCAACCTACAGCTAACACGAGTACGGAGTCTACCAAAGGCTTGAGATATGCATCTGATCTGAAGTTGAATCTCCTCATCGATGTCCGCAGTGATGGACAGGTGGGAGCCAAGGTACTGAAAATGGGTAACATTAGACAGAGTAGTACCATTAAGGTGGATGGATGGTGGAGGATTGGTGGAACTCGAGGCAGGCTGAAAAAGAATTGAGTCTTATGTGCATTCACCTCAAGGCCAAAGTGTGCATATACCTCGGTGTTTAAGATCTGTAAAATCACGTTCAGTGTGAGCGACGAGGGTGAGGTTGTCTGCATACTCAAGTTCTGTGATGGAACCAGCCGACTCTTTTGATCGTGACTGGAGTCGTCTTATGTTGTAAAGTCCTTTCATCCAATAAAACTGGATATCCTCCCCCCCCACCCCCACCCAGCTAAATTAGCTCTGGCACAAGTAAGGAAGGTAACCAAAAAATGGAGGAGAGAGTTAGTGCCTGTACACATCCTTGTTTTACCCTAATTTGGATGGGGAAGAACTCAGACCGGGTGCCATTGTGCTAGACACTGCCGTTCATGTCATCATGGAGCTGCCTCACAATGGCAATGAATTTTGGTGGACAACCAAAACGACTGAGGGTCCGCCAGAGGGCTCCCTGTTGACCGAGTCGAAGGCCATGGTTAGGTCGATGAAGGCCATGTATAAGTCACGACATTGTGCTCTGCACTTTTCCTGTATCTGGCGGACAGCAAAATTCATGTCAGTGGTGCCACGTGATGGTTACTTTAAAGCTACATTGAGATTCTGGGAGGAAGCTTTCCACCTCGGGGAGAAGTCTGTTTAGGAGGACTTGGGCTATAATCTTGCCAGTTACGGACAGCATTGAGACCCCGCGGTAGTTGCCACAATCTGACGATTGAAGCATCTTTAAGATCTTGAGGAATTTCCTCCTTCTCCCATATATTCTCCAAGAGAGAGTGGAGACTGCTAGTAAACAGAGGTCCTCCTGCTTTATACACCTCGGCTGGGATTCCATCAGGCCCTGAGGCTTTGTTATTTTTTATCTGTTTGATGGCAGTAGCTACCTCATCCAGGGATGGAGGATAACTGAGATGGGTCAGCTCTGGGTACTGAGGGACCTTCTGGGTGGTCAGCACATCCACATCGGTGTTTCAATTGCGCAGCGAATGGTAGTGCTCTTTCCAGCACGGACAGATGCCTTCTTCGTCTTTAATTAGAGAGATACCATCAGATGAGCAGAGGGGGGCCTTGCCATGAGTAGCTGGGCCACATATTATTTTAGTGGGATTAAAAAATTTATGCATCTTGTGCTCATCTGCAAAATTTTGCATTTCACATGCTATATTTTTCCACCATTCATTCATTAGTTTGCGAAGTTTGCGCTCGGTAGCTGCTTTCTTCGGGAAAGGTATCAGCTTTAATCCGTGATTTAGGGTTGTTCTGCCAGTCAGTGAGAGCAGCATGTTTACTATTGACGAGTACTTCGATTTTCAGGTCGTTTTCTTTTGATCTGGCCGACGGTCTCGTTGTAGGAATTTGTGATGACAGCTTTGATGGGACCCCATTCAACACTTGGAGTTTGGTTGTTTGTTGTTGGGTTGTTTATCAGCTCATCATTGAGCTTCTCTCTGAAAGAATGTTCTACCGCTGGATCCTTCAGTCGCTTAGTGTTATAGCCTCTTCTAGAGGCTTGTTGCCTTCGCCATTTTGGGGCGACGTGAAGTGAGAGTTTGGATCTGATGAGCGGATGATCTGTGTTACTGTGGTCAGAGCCACGCATGGCTCGGGTGATGAGGACATCTCGGCGATCTCTTTCTCTGATAATGATGTAGTCAATGAGATGCCAATGTTTGGATCATGGGTGTTACCAAGAACCTTGAACTTGTCGGGCTACCGAAACAAGGTGTTGGTGATAGTGAGGTTGTGTTCAGCACACTTGCTGAGGAGTAGGCCGTTGGGATTACACTGACCTACTCCATTTCTCCCTATGGTTCCTTGCCATATGTCAGCATCTCCAAATGGGGAGGTAGAAACTTGGTTAAATTCAATAGTAATAAAACTCAGTATTTACCAATTACACTTTCCAAATTAGATTATCTCCCACCAATCACATTTCAGGATGCAATCATTCTGCCAAATTCTTAAATATATATGATAGGCATCACCATTTCCTCTAATATGTCATGGAAGCCACACATCCTCAACATTGCTAAAGCTGCCTACAGAAAGCTGGGAATACTGTACAGATGCCGTAGCTGCGTCACTACTGAGCAGTTACTTCAAGTATATAAGGGATTCATTCGACCTAACTTGGGGTACTGCTCTCATATGTGGGGTGACTCTTCTTCTGTCCAACTGTTAGATAGGGTGGAATCAAAGGCATTTCGTCTTCTTAACTCTCTTCCTTTAGTTGATAATCTTTCTTCCCTTTCTCTTCCCCGCAATGTTGCTTCACTCTCTCTTTTACAGGTACTTTAATTGGCAATTTTCGGTGGATTTGGCATCCTGTGTACCGCCGGCAAGTCCGTGGGCTCGTAACACTCATGTTGCCCGCGGTGCCCACCGTTACTCTGTGGATGTCGGTCATACTAGAATAACCCGTTATGGTACATCCTTCTTTCCTCACACAGCCAAACTGTGGAATGCTCTGCCTTCTTCTGTGTTTCCATACTCTTACAATCTGTCTCACTTCAAAAAACTGGAGTAGATTAATATGTTCTTTTTACTTTAATTTTTTCACCCCCCTAGGCCCCGTTGTGGTGGCCTCTTCCTCACAAAAAAAAAAAACCCTCTGCATCCAGAGTTGGGGTGTATAAAATGATAAAGAAGGCATGGCATGAGTGATTCAGTGGGACTCAGAGCGTCGTGAAGAGTTCGTTAATCCCAACAGGCATTTTACTTAGCCTATTTAGGACAGATTGGTGAATGGTAAAGTCAATTCCGTAAATGCAGTTTCTTTCCGCAGCAGACTTACCTTTCAAGAAGAAGGTACAGCTGGACCCCGTTCTGTGAGTCAACCCTCATCTGAAAGCTGGGACTCATTAATGCCTGCTCTGTCGATGTTATACCTATCCAGCTCTTTTGCCACAAGGGCGGTTCTTCTTTCAGGAAGCTCATTTGTGCCAGTATCTAGAAGGGTCCTGACATTCCATGCAGTGACCATAAGAGGTTGTATGGTTTGTTTTGTTTGTATCTGTGATTGTGATTATGTTTTCAACCGCATAAGGATGACCTTACTGGATGTGGTTGCCCGGTCTGATTGGTTCTTTAGGCAGGCAATGTTTAGGGCACCTTTTTTAGCCCTCCCCCCATGTGGGCTGAGCAGAGCAGCTCATGGTAAGGGCTGCCCAGTCACACAGACAGGACCAGATTGCACTGCTTCCTAGATCCCAGTGCATATACGACCATTTTATCTGTGCCGCCCATGTGCAGAGTTGTGACTAGAGACTGTCGGCAGTCATCTCTGTCTGTCCTCGTCGCCACTCGTCCGTCGCCATAGGACTTTTGGGGGATAGGGGTTTTGATGATGTGAGAAGTATGATGTGCTGCATGATGGCTGTGCATGAGTTGATTTATGTGGTGAGGCAGGAGTGTAGGCTGCAACCACACATCTTATCTCTCCCCTTTCCTGAATCAGTGGTGCAGGTAATTGCAATGACTGGGGAGAGGGAGAGTTGCAATGGACTGCCAATAGCACATTTTGTTGGGTTTCACCTTCGTAGCCTGTTCATCTTGCATTGCCTTCATCTGCCGGTGTAGTCGTTGGGTTCCCATGTTGGTCACCTCTTCTGCCGTTGAGGTCTTACTGCAGCTCCGTAAGCATGTAAGCAGATTTTTTGTTTGGGGTTTACTCTCGTAGCCTTATACCTACCAAGGTTAATCTGCAAGGCAGCTCCGAGATCCCCTGCTGGTCTAGCCTGGGGCCACGAGGCACCCAGTTGCCAAGTGTTGCCATGAAGAGGCACAGCAGGAGTGTTGATGGTGAAGAGGCTGTGTACTGGCACATATACTGTACACACATAACATAGTTCACAAACAGTACAGTACACTGTTACAGGGGTATAGGTCTTTTATCTAGTTGTATGGTTTTGCATTACTGAACAGGTATCCCTCATTAAACAATCGTTCAATCAGAATTAACCAATTTTAACATCCTATCTCACTTAATAACTGTCAATTTTCAATTTAACATTTTTCAACTCACTAGGAGAAATTCGGGAGAATTCGGAAAACTGGGGATTCTGTGCTCCAAGTAAGCATCTCTACTGTCATTTGTTTACACTACCTGCTCCCGGCCTACCCACCCACTCCGTGTACTTCTAGTGTTTACCGCCTGTCATTTGATTGTTGTCTTTGACCCTTCACTGTCATGACCGTGTAGATTATTAATTGCTGTGCATTGTCCTTATTGCTGTACATCACTATTTATGCTTCTCTGGAACGATCAAATCTTCAAGGAAATTCTCTACACCTAGATTGGAACAGTTGGAATTCAATCTATCTGTTCCCATCTGTGAAAATATTATCCAAAGTGGTTCACAAACTCAGATCCTTCCAGGGAATGGTCCTCTTAATTGCACCACATTGGATCCTACAACTGTGGTGTCTGAATCTGTTGGAATGGTGCCCGCATCCACTACAATTCCAACAAGAATGTCTAGACGAGGTACTGCACCCTCAGTTCGAGACATCCTTGGCACTTCACGCTTGGAGTTTCTCAAAAGAAGTTTAAATAGATTGTTGGGTAATTCCAATATAGTTAACCAAGTGATAGCAGGTCATAGGCCCCAACTTCTAAGCAATATGAGAAAGCTTGGAGTTTTTTTCAACAATTTATTAAGTTAACAACTCCAGATACATAGTTGGAGACAGTGATTTTGGAATTTTTTATTTTCTGTTCAGAGTTAAAGGCCTTCAATGTTCTACAATTGCATCTTATAAATCAGCATTGGTTGACCCTCTGGCATGGGGTTTTAACATTACACTGAGCCCCAGAATTTATCAAATGCTCAGATTGTCCTTTTTAATTCAGAGACCCCCTCAGCCTAAGAGAATCCCACCTTGGTCACTAGATAAAGTTACCAGCTTTCTTATGGGGCCTAATTACAATATAAATCTGAACCGGGACAGATTGATCCAGAAGGCAGCCTTCCTCCTAGCAATAGGTATGAGAATCAGTGAGACTGGTTTCAATTTCCAATAATCCATCGTTAGTGGAATTTTTTGAGGAAGATGTCACTCTATTTCCTGCGAAGATTCTATGAAAAAATGAAAGGGAGAATTTTCAAGCTCAACCTATCAGGAAAAAATGGCTAATGGATGAGACAAGGGTTCCCCATATGTTGTGCCCAGTTAAGAATCTTCAAGAGTAGTTAACCAGATTCCCAAATCGAGGCCCCTTTGTATTCTCATCACAGGATGGTAAGAAATTGCCTCCTAGTCAAATGACAAAATATTTATCTCAGTTGGTGTGTCAAGCAGACTCTGGCAAGAAATTTTTGGCACATGACACCAGGAAATATGCAGGGTTTGTGGCCTTCCTGTGGCATATAAGCCTCAGTCAGATCAAAGAAGTGGGCTTTTGGAAATCTTCAAAAACCTTTAAAAACAGCTGCAACATCTTCATCTATCTCTTAAATATGCTCCACATGTGGTGGTCCTGGGGTCCCCTCCTCCACCTCATCCTTTTCCACAACCACGACCTCCCTCTTCCTCATCAGAATAAGGTGAGAATCCTGACATGGGATATGTAGCTTATAATTTTACCTTCCTTGTAAATGTTTCCTTTCAAGAAAAATATTGAAAACAGGTTTATAATTATTATCTGGACCTAAGCTAGCGGAGCCTTATACTGTATGCCATGTCGCCTCCCTCTCCACCTCCTGCTCGGGCATATCAAAGCTAGACGTTGCATTCTGGATTGAACAAAAAGACGTTTTTTTTTCTAAAAACCATTATTTGTGATAAAGGAGAGAATGCGACGTCGACAACCCACCCATCTCCACCCCTCGAGAGTTGACATTTGTTTACTGCTTGCTCTGGGGCAAGAGATGACAGCAGTAATGCATGTGCTTACGGGTGCGGAAGAGGGGTTTTGAGAATTGCAAATAAATGCCAGGTAGTGATGTGTCCTCCTAACATTACGTATTTTAGTAATTATTAGATGTTTTAATTGCCTGTATGTTGGCCTGGCGAGTTAATGCAGGGCATATACATATGCAGGTACAAAGCTAGATGTCGCATTCTGGCCTTTATCACAAAACTGTTTTTTAGAAAAAAAATTTTTCATCCAGTCTAAATAAAATTACAAAACTCTTCAATTCTTATCTTAAATAATTTTTCTTTGCCATCAAATTCACTCACCTCACAGCAGATGCACCTCTCCATTACCTAAAATGTCTTACCTTTCATCTAAATATATTTTACCTGTATTACAGTACAGTAAACATTCGATAACTCAGCATTTGATAATTCAGATTTTCATATAACTCGGCATGGATATGGTCTCGGAATGTATTAGTATATCTCGGGAAATGCAGAGATATATAAAATTATCTGGGAAAATCTTAACACATCTGGCCACCTGCAACACGTACCATACCTCTGTGTCACCTACCATGCATTTGTGTCACCTACTATGATGCTTCATTCTTTGCCGGCAATGCTGGAAGGGTTATTTTTTTACATTTAGTAATCACATGTACACATATATGGGTCAATAATTTTTTTTTTTTTTGCATTTTTGTAGGAGAGGGAAGTGCCTCGATAACTCGGAATTTGGGATAACTCGGCAATGCCAGAGCCCCATATGTGCCGAGTAATTGAGGGTTTACTATACTTACAGTACTTTCTCTTATCCTCCTCATACGCACCACTTGCATATAATGTACACAGCTTAAATCTAATGCAGAACAATGATCTTTAAAGACAACTGTAGTACTAATTGAATGATTAGTAAACACTTTTCTAACTTCACAGTATCATTAAATATATACTGTACATCTAAGAATGTATTGATTATTGCAAAAAAATACAGAAGTTAGTGAAGTAGTAATGAACTTACTTGTATGTAGTTCCTGCTTCCCTGCCTTCTGCCATAGATGAGAACAGAGCTTCACATATTCTAGGAATGAGCCCTGGAGTGGTCTGCAATTATTAAAATTATTGCTATTAATACTAAGTGAACTGAATACTGTATATGTTATAAATATTGTACTGTAATAAAATTTAAAGATAACTGAAAACAAATCAATAAGTCTTTAAAGAAATAACATTTGCAGACAAGCCTTTATACTGTACTGTACTGTACTACTACATTAGTTATCAACATTCAAAATTGCAATTCAAAATAAGAGTGACTAACAGAGACTCCCTAACCTCTGAGGCCATGCCAACTGTCATGTTCTTCCACACTGAGTCTCATCTAGTAGATTTTTAAATAACAAGTTGCCAATCTGCAACTCAATGAATTATAGTATGTTACACCCTCACTAATACACAATTTATCATGTGATTAATTTGCATCTATATGACAACCAAATACCTGTAAAAGATTTCTTTGCTGTATTACACAAGTCTCTCCATATCAAAGCCTTTCAGTATCAAAATTTCTTGTTTACACCCATTGGCCAAGAATCCCAGCATTCCTGAATCAACAAAACTAAAGTAATTTTTTCTTAGCTGATGGTAATTGACTTAGAAGCACCCCTTGCAGGTCATTGGCTCATATGTAATGTTTACTTAATAGTGTATCGCTATATCGCAAATAGACTCGAAATTAAGGATACCCAGTTCTGGTTCACTTTAAGTCGTCCCACTTAACTTTGTTTCGGAACTACGTCTCTAAACTTTAGAGACCAAAAATTCGTCTAACGTCTCAGTGATCGGATAGTACTACGTCGTTTTGTGTCATCACGGACTACTTTCTACGGTGCATCACCCGCTCTCGTCTGGCCGTGCTACTCTTTCTCAGCTCGGCAAGCTGCCCTCACTCTGGAACGTCACAGCGTCCCCAGGCAACGCCGAGCTAGTCTTTGTTACGTCTTCACATCATTCATGTGTGCTTAAGTGCTTTTGCTCTAAAACTGTACTCTAACCATTCGAAATGACTTCCAAGCGCCCATCAAGTGCTACTGATGCTAGTGTAGTGAAGAGGCAAAGTAAGACCATTACCCTGGCTACAAAAATGGATGTATTAGCCCATTTTGAAAAGGGGGAATGTGCTGTGGACATAGCCACTGTGCTTGGTCTAACCCCCACAACGGTGCGCACTATCCGGACCAACGCTGACAAGATTAAGGTTAGTGCTGGAAGTGGTTCTTCTCTGAGTGCAACTAAGACGAATCGTACTAGAAGCACTGCGATAGAGAAGGTGGAAAAGATGCTGGCAATGTGGATGGAAGACCAGAATCATCGCAATGCCCCTGTAAGCATTATGGTTATCCAGCATAAGGCCAGATCCTTGTTTGATGACTTAAAGGCAGAAGAGGGTGAAGGATCAAAGGAAGAGACCTTTACGGCAGCCGAGGATGGTTTCAACAATTTAAGCGTCGTTATAACTTCCACAAAATAAGATGACTGGTGAAGCTGCCAGTTCAGATACGGTTGTTGCCGAGACATTCCCCCCAGAATTCAAACGGATTATCCAGGAAGGAGGCTACTCATTGAAGCAGGTCTTCAATGTGGACGAGACTAGTCTCTTTTAGACGAGGATGACCGAGAGGACCTGTATCTCCAAGGAGGAGAAAAGAGCACCAGGTTTTAAAGGGGCAACAGACCGCTTGACACTGCAGCTTGGCGCAAACGCTGCCGGCGACTTCAAGCTGTAGCCTATGCTGATTTCTCATGCTGCTAACCCATGGGCTCTGAAAGATTACTCTAAGGATCACTAGTCTACAAGGCAAACAAGAAGGCATGGATAACCGGCGCCATATTTAGCCAGTGGTTAAACGTGTATGCTGTCCCTACAATAAAGGCATACTGTGCCAAGGAGAACCTTGACTTCAAAATTCTTCTGATCCTTGACAATGCTCCAGCTCATCCTCCCAGTCTCGACAACTTGCATGACAGTGTAAAAGTTGTATTCCTGCCTCCCAACACGACAGCACTGGTGCAGCCTATGACCCAAGGCGTCATCACCACATTCAAGGCATATTATTGATGCCATACCATGGCCAAGCTGCTCAAGGCTACAGATGGAGAAAATAAACCTACAATCCGAGAATATTGGCGTGGCTTCAACATTCTTCATGCAATTGACAACATTGGCAAGGCATGGGAAAAGGTTTTAGAAAGTTGCCTGAATGGTGTGTGTGGGGTAAACTGTGGCCCGAGTGCATCAACAGTTTTACGGAATTCACGGACTTAGTCTCGGCAGTGAATAGGGATATCCTCAGCTTGGCTAGACAGGCAAGCTTTGATGAGCTGGAATCAGAGGATATTGAGGACGTCCTGGCATCCCATACAGAAGAGTCCACCATGCTGGCACAACCCCTCCCACTCAGCTGTATTTCACACTGAGAGCACCCCTACCATAAGCATAAAGGCAGGAATAGTGGGCTGGCCCTAACAACCACCTAGGTTCCTCCCACTAACCTTATGGGCTGGCAGATGCATCTCTAAGGGTGTAATTTGGGTCTAGATCGCTCTATGCAATGTTTAATAAATGGAAAAACCGTTTCGGTTACCGACGCAACCTGCATCGAAAGACTGCAAGAGGGTGAGATTGTAAATGACATTATTTGCGTTGAAAGACCGGTAGGGTTTGAGACTTCTGACCATGACAATGAGTACCAGAGTGATAATATGTGATGCTAGACTCATGTGGCCAACATTATTTGACCTTGGAATCATGTGGCCAACAATTTGTGATGCCAGTTGCATGTGGCCAATAACATGTGATGCCCAGTGCTGTGGCCACTGACTCCTAAAGTTAGTGTTGTTCATGAAAATGCTAACTACCATAAAATTTAGTACCACTCCCACTATAGCTAAAGGTTTCAAAAGTTAGAACGACCATTACTAATGCTAATTTTTTTTCTGAAATCACCATAATTTATAAATACTATAGTATTGTACAGTATGTTTTCTTCTTTAGTTTACTTAAACAAGACTGGGTTTCCATTTATAATTGTACTGCATTAGGAAAACAAACTAATGAAAGAATTAATAAATGCTATTCAAATTATAAAATTACAGAACAAAAATGGATATACCTGCAACTGAAATATGGCTAAGGGTTAGCACATGCTATTCTTTCATTGATGTCTTTCTTTGAAATATTAGCTGCAGGGATGTTAGCACTTGTCAAAGACATTATGACTGGCCAAAGACAAACACAAAACACATTGGCTCTGTGGCTGCTACTGTCCAGGCCTGAGTTAACATTACAGTCTCTCCTCGACTTACGACATATTCGACTTACGACAACCCGGACATACGACGGCCATGGTTGTATAAAATATTTTTCACATTACATATTTTCAAGTCCCAACGTTAGTGATCGCGCTGTGTACTGACAAAATTTTTGTTTGTAATTCCCTTAAAAATGGCTGGCAAGCGTAAAAGTGAGAGTTCTCGTGGTGCTGAGAAGAAAAAGAGACACCCATTTTAGAATTTCTATGTAGTATTATTTTCGCCTTTTCGACTTACGACCAATTCGGCTTACGACCTGGTCGTCGGGACGGAACCCTGTCGTAAGTCGAGGAGAGACTGTATACTTAATGCCACATGAAAGACTTGTTTTGCAATAAGTAGAACTGTGAATATACATAATCTAACCAACAAGTTACAACTTGTGGTTTATGCTGCCTCAAAATGTTTACAATGTAGACTGCAGTATGGAGAATCAAATTAATGTAGTGCAAATGGTTTTGAAGAAACTCACAACAGATTTTCTCTGAAAAGTTATCCTTGCTATTGGTTTCACTAACACTTTTAAAAATAAGCAGTGCTAACGATGTCGCTTAGAGGTTGTTAGCATCACTATTCCCAGGATTGGTGATGCCAGACTGACACCCTCAGATGACATGTAAATGTTCCACGATGTACCAGGTTTTATTTTGTTTTTTTTTGCGGGGATTAGCCCACCCGGGCACAGGCCACTGACCCACATTGGGGCCTGGGGGGCAAAAATGTGGTACTGGTAGTAGTAGTAGTAGTAGTAGTAGAAATCCAAGTTCTGTCTGATATTGCTAAAACAGAGCCACATGCAGCTTTTGTGGCATTCACCCATGGAGTCAAGCATCGCTGGAATTACCTGATGCGCACTATCCCTAATATTGGACCCCTCCTCCGCCCTCTGGAAGAAGCCATCAATGTCGCTTTTATCCCAACCCTTACTTAACCCCAGCAGAAAGGTCATCCCTTGCACTACCACCGAGACTAGGAGGAATGGGATTGACTAATCCAGTGGAGCTTGCCCATACAAAACATCAGAACTCTGTCAAGCTCATGGCAGCTCTCACTGAGCATGTAATAGATCAGAATGCAGCATGTCAGGTGGATACCAATGAATTAAACAAGATTCGACGGTCCATTACGACACAGCGGCAGCACACCCAAAGTGATGAACTGCAACAAGTGCCAGAGAACGTGAAAAGAAAAGTCGCTATAGCGCAGGAGGTGGGCGCCTCAAACTGGTTTACAAAAGGACAAAAGGCTTCATCCTTAATAAACAAGAATTCACAGATGCCATTGCTCTCGGGTACGGTAGACCAGTAGAAGGTTTGCCCTCCTAATGCGTGAGCAGCTCATCTTATGACATCGACCACGCCATGGTAGACAAGAAAGGGGCTTAGTATGCATGAGGCATGACGAAGTAAGGGATCTAACAGCAAATCTACCAAGGGAAATCTGCCACGACGTCATGGTGGAACCGCCCCACCTTCCATTAGACCGTGAGAACCTCCATCACAGGACTTCAAACACATCCAACGAAGCCCGTGTGGACGTCAGTGGTCGAGGATTCTGGACACGGGAACAGCGAGCCTTTTTTGACATAAGGATTTTTTATCCCATGGCCGCATGTCACCGCAACCTAGCTCTCGATGCTGCACACAGGAGGAACAAGAACGACAAGATTAGGGCATATGGGGAGAGAATTCAGAACGTTGATCAAGGCAGCTTCACTCCTCTGGTGTTCACAACCTCTGGCGGGAAGGGACCAAGTGCAAGATGCTTCTACGCCAGACTCGCGGAGGTGTTTTCTGAACGGAAGCAGCAGCCCATAAGTTATGTTACAGCCTGGTTGAGATGTTGAATGTCTTTCTCTCTGCTTAGGTCTGCATTGATTTGCCTCAGGGGAACGAGAGCATCGACCCCAAAGCCGACAACAGTGGCAGATATCGACTTTGAGGCAAAAGTCACTGAATGTCGCATAGATCTGCAGCTCAACTAACTCAACACATCCAGGGTAGCTACTTATGTATTAGGATAGTTAATTTTATGGTAATAAATGGCGGCGAAGGTGTGGCTATTGGGGGAGGCTGGAGGCCACGTTTAAAAAAAATAAATAAATAAATAAAAATAGTAGTACAGCTGTAGTAGTAGTACTGTAGTAGTGAGTTGGGAGTGCTTGGCGAGACAGCTGGTGCAGGTGCCAGGTGTAGTGCCAGTGTCGATAGGCCTACTTTGGCTGGGGTGGCATCGAGACTCTCGCCCCTATGGGGCCAAGTGTTCTACGCTTGCAGTCGACTCCCACAAGTAACGGTCACTTCATGTAGTGACAGCCGACCAAGTGAGTATATATAACTAATCTTACTTCAGTGCGACCATAGAAATAGTGGTTATTTCTACCAAGGTTATATAAAGAAGTGTTAGGTGTGACAATTCTTGCTCCCAGTGTATCATTCTGATGTTGGATTGTCGCCCACACGGGGGTGGCCTACACATCCACACACACCTTAGTGACCTCACTGAGTGAGGACGTGTCTCCTGGCGCTCAGCAGCAGCCAAGGTCATCGCATCGACCTGTAGTTACTTAAGGTAGTTCAGTACTTTTACGGGTAGACAGTGCGTATTCTCAAGGTGTCAGTGACTGTAAGTGCCAGACTTGTGAATATGTGTGTTCCAGTGGCACGATATCGTCGCACCGACCTGTTTCAGCTGAAGTCTGGTGCCGGCTATCCTCCACCCCACACCATCACTCTACTAAAGGCGCTGAGTATCTTCCACAACCGCGGCTGCAGACGGGGTAGCCGCATTCCCAGACGAATCCCAATCATCACACCGAGCAAGCATAGGAAAGTCAAGCCAGTACTTGAAAGACAGTGTACTCGCTATGAAGTGCCACGACTATGGTACAGCCTACCATCCCTACTGCTGTTCAATGTCACATCTTTATGCAAAGAGGTGGAGGAGGTCAGTATCACAGTGAAGTCAGTTGGTGCAGGTATTGTGGCGATTACCAAGGCATGCCAAATTGTTCCTGAGATCTGTGCCATAGAAACCTATGAGTTATTTCACCACATTAGAAAGGACAGGAGAGGTGGTGGTGTAGTTCTGTACTGTCGCAGTGACCTCAAACCATCACCCCTAGGTGTTAATGTACCCAAAGATGTAGAAGCCTTGTGGGTTCAGGTCACTCCCACCCTCGCCAGCTTGCCTCCCTAATTGTCTGTGTATGCTATCATCCCCCCACGCACCAACCGCCAATGTACTGATTACTCATATTATAGACACTGCTGACTCCCTGAGATCCAGATTTCCATGTGCTAAACTAGTGATATGCAGTGACTTCAATGAGTTAGACATCAATGACATCACCCAACACCTCCACCTTACACAAATAGTAGACTTTCCTACACATGGCAATGCCACCCTTGACCTCATTATGACTGATCTCGGTAATCACTACCTTCCCCCCAGCCGCTGCCTCCCATGGGACGCAGCCCACACCTGTCCCTGCTGTGGTCACCTACCCCCACCTTCTCACCACCGCCAGTTGCCACCAGAACTTACCGACCCACCCCCGACTCTGCTATGCGGCATCTTGGACAATGGATAACCCGGTATCCCTGGACTGAAGTGATCACGGTAGACGATGTGCAGAACAAATGGGATAATTACCTGGACACTATCACCAAAGCCTACCACCACTTCTTTCCAGCCAAAACAACACTGAGGATCCACCCCGATGATGTCCAGTGGATTACGCCCCACATAAAAAGACTTATTGAGCAGCGCAACAAGGCATACTACACCAACAACCGCCTGTACAAAAGTCTACGTAACCAGGTCATCAAGGAAATCAAGTCTGCCAAGAAGACTTATTATCCCAGGAAAGTGCACGGCCTCAAGGAAGTCGGCATCGGTCAGTGGTACTCCAAGGTAAAAGATCTCTGTGGTCTCAACCGTCAGTCTCCCACACTTCCTTTCATCTCACATTTACCTAGTGAGATAATTAATAACCATTTTGCTACCATATGTCATACCTTACCCAGTCTTGACCTCACTCTCTTCCCAGCTTACTTACCTTCCCCCTCCCCCCCTCCCAGTGTCCAACCATATGAAATCGCTAACAAACTCCTGAAATTTAAATCCAAACGCTCCACGACCCCAATTCACCTCCCAATCAAAATATACAAGGAGTTTGCAGTCGAACTTGCCACCCCCCTCTGTTCTATTATTAATGCATCCCTCAGAGAAAGCAAATGCCCTAATGAATGGAAAACCGCATTTGTCACCCCTATCCCCAAGGTCACCACCCCACAGTCCCCTAACGACCTAAGGCCAGTTGCCATTACCCCCATACCCAGTCTACTTTGTGAGGACTTTGTTTTTGAGTGGGCATTTGCCAGTATCTATCAGTCAATTGATTCACAGCAATTTGGCAATATGAGGACCTCCTCTACATCACACTGCTTGGTGAGCTTTCTGGATTTTCTGCACAAAAACTTGCAGAAACATAAGACATCACTGGCCGTTGCCCTTGTGAACTTCAGGAAGACCTTTGACCTTGTTGATCACCGCACTGTTATATCAACAAGGCTATTGCACTAGGGCTGCCCACCAACCTGGTCTCATGGCTCACTGATTTCTTGAGTGGACGTCGCCAAGCAGTGAAGTATCAGGGCTTGGTCTCTACATTCCAACACCTCACCTGCGGTGTTCCCCAGGGGACCAAGATGGGACCACTGTGCTTCCTCATCCTGATCAACGACGCTCTATTGGACACTCCTCACAGGTGGAAGTACGTGGATGACTGCACTGTGGGGGTTTCAGTGGACAACACCACACCAGACTACTCATCGCTCCAAGGCACCCTGGACAGGCTACAGGCATGGACTACGGAGAACAAAGTCACCATCAACCACACCAAAACCGTAGTCATGCACATCAATACCGCCACCACTCCAGTGCAAGCCCCAGCAGTCACAGTGGGAGCCCATCCTCTCCAGCTGGTACAGTCTGCCAAACTCCTGGGTGTAACTATAGACAACAAACTTGACTGGAAGGCCCATGTAAATAACACAGTCAAGGCAGCCTCGTACCGTCTCTACATGCTACGAAGACTTAGGTCACTTGGGACACCCACGCCAGAGCTGAGGACCATCTACAACGCCTTTATTCTCCCCAAACTAACGTATGCGTCACCAGCCTGGTCGTCTTCTCTCAACTCCACCCAACAACGTCAGCTAGAGAAGGAACAGAAAAGGGCCTGCAGAATCATGCTCGGCGCAGAATACTCCGGCTACACCAACGCTCTCTCCACCCTGGAAATGCCATCCCTCAGTGACCTCCACCACCAACCACTGGAAAGGTTTGGCCGTGGACTACTGCACCACCCTCGCCATCGCCACCTCCTGCCACCTGCAGCCCCCCACCCAACTCGCGCAGTCCGCCACTACAACAAAATTCAGCCCATAAGAGCCCGCACCGATAGATATAAGAACAGCACCATCCTATCTATTGTTAAAATAATAAACAACTCCTGATTTATGTACTGTACAGCCCTGTAAATGTATTCAATGCATATTATATCATTAGGTCTAAATCAAATGTAAGTCTGTATATTTTCAGTCACCGGCTGCAACTCTATTAATAAACAGTTTATTATTATTATTATTATTATTACATAAACCCCTACTACCCGGACACAGCAGTCCAGCCTGTCACCTCTTTGCCCTTTACCCATAAGAACTAGTTTCTTCTTCTGTATGGGACCAAAGCAGATGTCGGAGGCGAACGTAATTGCCGCCCAAGGTGCTGCACACTATGCCAGGTAACAGACATTGCTGCGTCTGTGCTAGCCAGTACCAAAACTGCACTAGCTGTAAATGTGCGAGAAACAACCGACCATGTGTGAACTGCAGAAAGGGATAAAATTGTTGGAACCCACAAGGCAGGGAGCCGACACAGGAGGCCACAGTGGATATCGCAGGGACCCAACCACCCGCCGATATCCTAAATGATAGCAGTGAGTCTACTCAACCTGAAAATGTAGTACAGTTAACCCTCACTTTACGCGGTCCCACATTCCGCGTTTCCACGTTTACGCGGTGCCTTGCCAGAACCTAACGTGCTCAAATTACGCGGTACGTGAACCCCATTACGCGGAGAGTGTCCGGCGCGACGCTATTTTTAGATTCGCCCCACCCGCCCGCCTGCCTGCCTGTGCTCCTCGCCTCTCCCTCCGCTTGGGCAAGCCGCGCGGTAAGGTTGCGCAGTGTGTGTCTTTGTTGCGTTATCACTGACGTCATATGACATATCGGACTGTGATTGGCCATGCATCCCTACCCCCCTCTGCTGCTAGCTGTAATTGGCTTAAAGTATTATGACGTGTCCACCCGGGGGAGGGAGGGAGGGAGGAAAGACGACGCTTGACCTAGCCGCGGCAGTTTCATCCCTCAAGGCCACACCGTGTAATCGTGCATCCATTGTTCAGTAAAATGGCTTCCGCCGGACCACCACCCCCAGAGAGAAACCTTTCCTTACCTGGACCCAGCGGCACTAAACCAAAGAAGACACGACGTTCCTTAAGCTACGAGGTGAAGTATAGCATCATCCAAGAGTTGGAGAAAGGAACAAGACAGGTTGATTTGGCGCGCCAGCATGGTGTGAACGAATCTACGATTCGAACGATAAAGAAGGATGCAGCCAAGATAAAGGAGCACATGAAGATCACAAAGTCTACAGGTGCTTCTATGATCAAGTATTTTCACAACCAGGTGCTTCTCAAGACAGAAAAATTACTTGTGAGGTACTTGGTGCGTCAGGCGCGACGGAACATGGCGGTCGACACGCGCTCTGTTAAGGACTACGCACGTGAACTGTACATGGCAGTGGCACGAAAGATGGGAATTACAGAGCCCAAACCCTTTAATGCTTCCTCTGGGTGGTTACAGAGGTTTAAGATCCGGAACAAGATCACCAATATAAACATTGGTGGTGAAGAAGCGAGTGCTGACCGTGCTGCGGCTAGGGAATTTCCTCCGTTTTTACGTGAGATTATGGAGGAAGGACAGTACAGTGACGACCAGGTGTTTAACATGGACGAATCTGGTCTTTTCTGGAAAAAGCTACCTTCCAAGTCCTTCGTTGTAAAGAATGCCAGCAGGATTCGGGGCCGGAAGATGCAGAAGGAACGCATCACCGTCCTGTTTACCACCAATGCCTCCGGTACCTGTAAGCTCAAGTTATCGGTGATCCACACAGCACGCAAGCCGCACGCCTACAAAACCATGGACATGACCAAGCTAAATGTCCACTGGCTGACCGCACGTAAGGCGTGGATGTTCTCTACACTGTCCCTCTCCTGGTTTGATGACTGTTTTGTTCCCGATGTAAAGAAATTCTGTGAGCGACAGAATGTGCCATTCAATATTTTGTTGCTGCTGGACAACGCACCAGGACACTCGCCCCTACTGTTAGATCGTCACCCCAAGCTGCATTCTCAACAAAAAAATTCAAACTCCTGAACGACTACACCAACACCAGGGAAGAGTTCCGTAACCTGAGTGACACCACCACCGATAGCAAGAGCGAAGAAGATGAGGATCAACAGTTGGCAGAGCAAAAAATACTGTTCAAACAATTCTGGAGAGTATTTAACATCAAGAAAGCTGTGGACTTCTTGGTGGAGTCATGGGATCAGCTGTCTATTGCTACAATTCGTCACGCATGGAGACATGTGTTGCATGGAATACCAGGTGAGAGGAGGAGTCAATCTGTGACTGGTGAGGTTCAGAATGTTGCAGTAGCAGTGGACCTTGCCAGAGAAGCTGCGCAGACTGTTACAGTTCCAGGCTTCTCCGAGACCACCAACGACGACATCCTGGAGGTGATCAGAGATCCTGAAGTGACTGCCGACGAGATGTTGGAAGAAGATCACGTCAGTGAAGAGGAGGAAGAAGGTGCGTCATTCTCCGAAGAACACAGTTTAAGTCATAGTGATATTAAGGGAGCCATGGAGTGTGCAGAGAAAATGAAGTCCTTCCTTTCCCGCGACAATGACGATGACCGCTATGAAGTCTTCCATACCCGGCTGGTGCAGGCTATGGAGCCGTACATCACGGTGTATCAAGACAACATAAACACCAGCCGTCAAAAAAGCATAACCAAGTTCTTCGTCCGCAACCCACCACAGCCAGCCCAAGCCAGTGATAGTGACAGTGAAGATGACTTTGAGGGATTTGTCAGGGAAGCCCTGACAACTGTAAGTGACAGTGATGGTGATTCTCCTAGTAATGGTGATTCACCTGAGGGCCAGTAATCTGCCCTCTGCCTCGGAACCAGCCTCCATCCCCGTATGCCGACCCATCTCTTCTACTAACGTAAGTGTTCCACATAACTTTTAGTTTTCTAACCTAACCTTTATTTTTCCTATGTTAACCTTTATTTTTCCTAACCTAACCTCTTCTATATTAGTTGTTTTTTCATACCATCATAAAGTTAAGATAAAATTTTTACTACAACATAGTTGTGTGTCGTCAAAAAGTGGAGTTTGGGGGTCGGGCCAGTCTCTATTTCAATTAATCCCATATGTTATGTTATTCACTATACGCGTTTCTCACTTTACGCGGGACCCTGCGGGTTACATTAACCGCGTAAAGTGAGGGTTAACTGTACTAATAAACGCTGCTCCAGTAGTAGCAGATGTCCACGAGGTGAATGAGAGACAGCCACCACAGTGGAATGGCATGTCGATGGAAAATGCTAACATATGGGTTAAAGAAACTTACAGTACTCAGAAATTGACAGGTGGTCGCCAGCTAACCTATTTGAACCACCCAAGTGTGCGGCCACCAAAGAAATGATTCGGGAGATGATTCGCCTCATACCTGATTACACTCAGGACTGCTTCCATGCCCCTTTAGCTCTTCAAATACTGGCAAAAATACCACATCTATTCTGTCAGAGGACACACACAAAGACTAAGCACAAAGAAAATGCAGCAGCAATGAAGAGAAAATTGACAATGTGGCAGAATGGGGCCCTTGAGGATCTCCTATGTGAAGCAAGAATACTGCAGGAGAGACTAAAATTTACAGGTGACGGAAAGCAAAACACCGATGACGTTGCAAGAAAGTTAGGAAACAAAATGCGTGAGGGAAAAGTGTCTTCGACGGTAAGATCTCTCACAGAGGAATCCCCCGATGGGGTTCTGCCAATAAACAGAGAGACAGTAAAACAACTGAAAGAAAAAAATCCCCCTGCAAGTGAAGACGAAGGTATCAGGTTCCAGGGTGACTATATCCACCAAATGCTGTCCTGTTCGAGAAAATAACAGGAGGGATGGTGTGGAAAAAGGCACTGAAGACTTGAGGAGGAGCCGGCCCTTCAGGTCTGGATGCAAACGGTTGGAGAGTCATCCTCAGCACTAACAAGTTTGGCCTTGTAGCAAGTGATCTCTGCACTGCCATTGCCGTCCGTGCAAGAAAGCTGGAATCCTCGTGCTGCCATCACCTCCATGCTCTGACGGCCTGCCGCCTCATTCCCCTGGATAAGAATCCAGGATGTCGGCCTATAGGGGTGGGGGAAGTGCTGAGATGGATCATCGGAAAATGCATAATGGAGGTGGTAAAGGATGATGTCAGGGCAGCAGCAGGGAACCTGCAAGTTTGTGCTGGCCACCAGGCTGGAGGGGAAGCTGCCATTCACGCCATGAGAACGATATTTGAGCAGAGTGATTGTGAGGCCGTTCTCCTGGTTGATGCTTCAAACGCATTCAACATACTTAACAACAAGGCCGCGCTGCACACCATCAAGATCAAGTGTCCAAGCTTTGCAATGTATGTTGAAAACTCCTATAGGAATCCATCAGACCTCTATAGAGTAAACAACAAGGCTCTAAGAGGTGATACCATCACACAGTCAACCGAGGGAACAACGCAGGGGGACCCTGTTGTAATGGCAATGTAAGCAATAGGCCTATCCGTGCTCCAACACACAATAAAAGTTTAAACAACTGAGGTCAAACAAGTGGCATACGCTGATGACCTTACAAGAGCAGGAAAAGTGGAGGACATCAAAAAGTGGTGGGACCTGGTAACATCGCGAGGCCCACAAATAGGGTACCACCCAAATGCCAGCAAGTCCTTCCTCATTGTGAAGCCAGAACATTATGAGCGGGCAATGGAGGTGTTTGGCGGAAGTGAGATGAAAATAACAAAGGAAGGCCAAAGACACCTAGGCGCAGTAATCGGCACGACTGACTTCAAGACCTAAGTATGTAACGGGAAAAGTGAATGAGTGGGTTAGGGAAATCCAAGCATTGTCTGAGATTGCTAACACAGAGCCTCGTGCGGCTTTTGCGGCATTCACTCATGGAGTCAACCATCGCTGGAACTACCTGATGCGCACTATCCCTGATATTGGTCCCCTCCCCCACCCTCTGGAAGAAGCTATCAGCGTCAATTTCATTCCCAAATTAGTGAAACACCCTCACTTAACCCCAGCAGAAAGATCACTCCTTGCACTACCACCGAGACTGGGAGGTATGGGGTTGACCAAACCAGAGGAGATTGCTGCCACCAAACATCAAAACTCAGTTAAGATCATGGCAGCCCTCACGGACCACATAATAGCTCAGAATGCAACAGGGGAGGTGGATACCAGCGAAGTAAACAATATTCGAAGGTCCATTACGACAGAACGACAGCACAGCCAAAGTAATAAGTTGCAGCAACTGTTGTTGCAAGTACCTGAGAATTTGAAAAAATAAGTGTTGCTTTCATATTCTTATGTAGAGTAATGACGATATGTTTTCACATGTGCGCACTTACATACGCGCAGTCTCACTTTTTTTCTTTACCATTAATGGTTAGCTACTTATATTGTTCCATTTATTAACATTAAATAACATTACTTCAAACCATATTAATTTTTTTACATTAATTTTACTACAGCTACAATCAGGGTCTTATTTTCTTCAGTTATATATGTAGAACCAATCAGTCACTGGTTTTGTAAGCATTAACGAAAAACAATGCCGGCAGCCGTCTCGTCTCCTCGTGTGTTTTAATATTCCCCGTATTATTAATGAATTGTATTGTTCATTTTGCACACACAAACATTAATTCAAAAAAAAAAAAAATTCAGAAACATTAATTAAAATATATATGAACTGTAAATAAGTGTTGCTTTCATATTCTTATGTAAAGTAATGATGATATGTTTTCACGTGTGCGCACTTACATATGCAATCTCTCTTTTTTTCTTTACCATTATCGGTAGCTACTTCTTTTGTTCCATTTAATAACATTAAATAACATTATTTAAAACAACCATATTAATTTTACTACAGCTACAACCACGGTCTTATTTTCTTCAGTTTTATATGTAGAACCAGTCACTCACTGGTTTTGTAAACAACGAAAACAAAGCCGTTTCGTCTCCTCGTGTGTTTTAATATTCTACGTATTATTAATGAATTGCATTGGTCATTTTGCACACATAAACATTAATTCAATCAAAAAGACATTCATTAATAATCAATAATGAATCTTTTGTACATAAAAGAAATGACGCTGTTTACACGATTATGCACATCTGAACGTTGGTGAGCTGTTCAAACCCATCGAAATTCGAGTTTTCGCCGTCAAAAGTTTTAATTTTTTTTTGTGTTCCAATAAAAAACGTTGAATTAAAAACTTGCGATATTTGAGAAACTACTGTACGACATGTAACCCTTCAATATGTCTCGAAAGAGACCATGAAGCAGAGAAAGTGGTGCTAGTGCTTCCAAGCGTAAGCACAAGTCACTATCTATCCAGGAAATGGGTGAATTTCCATGGTCCGGCACCGGTCAGGTCCCGAGGTGGCCGGACTAGAGAGGTACAACCTGTAGTAGTAATAATAATACTAATAATACTAATACTAATACTAATACTACTAATACTAATACTAATACTAATACTAATAATAATAAGAATAATAATAATAATAATAATAATAATAATAATAATAATAATAATAATAATAATAATAATAATAATAATAATAATAATAATAATTCATAGTAAATAAAATTTTTAATAAAAAATAAAAATTTGAAAATAAAATAATAAAATAACAATGATAATAATAATAACAACACTGTAATAATAATACAGTCAACCCTCACTTTACGCGGTCCCACATTCCGGTTGTAAACGGTGCCCTGCCAGAACCCAGGATGCTCACATTCTGCGGTGGGTGTACCCCTTTACACGGGTGAAGTATAATTTTTTTATTTAGCTCATAAAATTCATACAAATTATCCGGCCAGAATATAATTTGCATTCCTGGAATTCTTACAATTTGATGATCATTTTGAATATAAACATCATAGATTTTGCATTAGACATACAAATTTTATATATAATGTTTACTCTGAGTAAATATGTTATCTTTTGTGCAAAATATATGACATTTATATTCAAAATATTCCTGGTCTTACAAGGAATCCAGCAATGTCAATTATATTATCCTAACTTTAGTCTGATTTATTATTTATTACTAAAAATGTAAACAGTCTGGTATTCCCACACATTCATCTGGTAGGGAGGCTTGGTGGTGGGTGGGAGGGAGGGAGGGAGGGAGGGACCGGTGACCGACCACCTGGCACCATGGTGTGAAGAATATTATTTTTTTTTTTATTAACTGACGATATTTGTTTTAGCTCATAAAATTCATACAAATTACCCGGCCAGAATATAATTTACATTGCTGGAATTCTTACAATTTGATGATCATTTTCAATATAAACATCATAGATTTTGCATTAGACATACAAATTTTAGATAAAATGTTTACTCTGAGTAAATATGTTATCTTTTGTGCAAAATATATGACATTTGTATTCAAAATATTCCTGGTCTTACAAGGAATCCAGCAATGTCAATTATATTATCCTAACTTTAGTTTGAGGTATTATTTATTACTATACCTGGTTTTCCCCCCAAAATTTCTCAGAGAGGGAAGAGCCAGTGAGTGTAGTGTGAGAAGTGGGGGAGGGAGTTGAGTCCATTATTTGAATGGACATTAACTTGGCGACTGTATTTCTCTTAAGTATTAATTGTGTGCATGTACCATCATAAAATTAAGATGTTATTTTTACTAGAACATAGGTATTGTGTTGGAAAAAGTGGAGTTTGGGGGTCAGCTGGTCTCTATTTCATTTAATCCCATATGTTATGTTATTCACTTTACGCGTTTCTCACTTTCCGCGGTACCCTGTGGGTTACATTAACCGCGTAAAGTGAGGGTTGACTGTAATAATATTAATAATAATAATAATAATAATAATAATAAAGAAATAAAAAAATTATAAAAACGATCAAGAGTAAGAAACAATATACAATATATTGTGTTGTCAAAGTAAGAGAAACAATTGAGAAACTGCAATTGTGTAAATGAGACAGAAAAGTCAGATCAGCAGCCTGGGACTTGGTCAAAATTTTTGTGTTGCCATATGGCAGCAGGGACTACCATTAGACAATAACATTATGCTTCCAATATCTTCCCAGGCGGTAGTACCTCCGTTTGGTAGCTGCCTTCTACCTAGTCTCAGCACATGTCACACTACCAGGGCACACTGTCATTTATACCTCTCTTAGTCAATCACAATGTATTCAAAAAGTTAATAAAATGATAGATTCATGGATAACTTATATAAAAGAAAAATAACAATGTAAATAGGGGTTAACTCTCAGTTCCATTCAATTTCACTAGCTGGGAACCAAAAATTTTTACTGACCTGGGAACCCATCATAGTGAAGGTTTTGCCACTTCCTGTTTGTCCATAAGCAAAGACACAGGCATTATATCCCTGGAGAGCATTTGATACAACATCAGTCCCCAAGTCTTCATATATCTGCTCCTAAAATTGAGAAAAAAATATTGATGAAAGAAAAGATAAAAAAACAATATATTTTTTTAAAACTTGAAAAATGTTACACCCCGATTACCGAGGACACCAACTTTTGCATCATGAAATTTTGTAGTTCCAAAGGAGTCAAAATCCTGTATAGTTTTTTATTACAACTCTTCACCACAATGGACGAG
The DNA here is from genome assembly GCF_018991925.1 of Homarus americanus. Taxonomy (NCBI): domain Eukaryota; kingdom Metazoa; phylum Arthropoda; class Malacostraca; order Decapoda; family Nephropidae; genus Homarus; species Homarus americanus. Next base: position 3,681,392 of record NW_024748109.1, read on the forward strand.
TTGACGGTTCTGGGTAAACAAAAGAAATACACTTTGCCACGTTCGTAGAGTGATACTGTATATATAATGTGTATTAAAAGTTTAAAGTCCTGCTATAATAGTTGAGATAAGTTTATTTCTCTAGAAATAGGGCCGCCATTTGCAATGACGTCACTACAGTGATCCCTCGGTTAACGAGCGCCTCGGTTAATGATTTGCCTTCCATAAGATTCTTAACTTCGGTTAACGAGCAATCCCTCGATTAACGAGTTTTTAATGAGCGCCCAGTATTAAACCAGTGTTAAACAGAGGTGAACAGTGCTTAAGTCAGTGAGAACAACTCAACAGTAATAGTCGTACCCAAGTTAACCTTCACACAGTGAGGTCCCAGGTACCCAGTGATAACGGCCCGTGAGACCCAACAACAACCAGCGATGTGTTAATCCGTCTACGATTGGAAGGCCTGGGACCACACCTCACTCATATAACACCATCTGTGAGGGAATTACTACACCACGTGGTCCCTCATAACACCATCTGTGAGGGAATTACTACACCACGTGGTCCCTCATAACACCATCTGTGGGGTAATTACTACACCACGTCAGGTCTCTCATAACACCATCTGTGAGGGAATTACTACACCACGCCGTCCCTCATAACACCATCTGTGAGGGAATTACTACACCACATCAGGTCCCTCATAACACCATCTGTGAGGGAGTTACTACACCACGTGGTCCCTCATAACACCATCTGTGAGGGATATACTACACCACGTGATCCCTCATAACACCATCTGTGAGGGAATTATTACACCACGTGGTCCCTCATAACACCATCTGTGAGGGAATTACTACACCACATCAGGTCCCTCATAACACCATCTGTGAGGGAATTACTACACCACGTGGTCCCTCATAACACCATCTGTGAGGGAATTACTACGCCACGTGGTCCCTCATAACACCATCTGTGAGGGAATTACTACACCACGTACGGCCCCTCATAACACCATCTGTGAGGAAATTACTACACCATGTGAGGTCCCTCATAACACCATCTGTGAGGGAATTGCTACACCACGTGGTCCCTCGTAACACCACCTGTGAGGGAATTACTACACCACGTCAGGTCCCTCATAACACCATCTGTGAGGGAGTTACTACACTACATGTTTGCTTATTACCTACATTAATCTGTATGTTCACTGTATGTTCCTTTACCTTTCTCTAATGAAGGCTTTTGTTAAACCACCAATGTATGTAATAAGTCATTTATGTCCAATGTATATTTTCAGCCTTCGGGCTGCAGAACTTTTTCAATAAACCGTAAATTATTATTATTATTATTATTATGTTTTCGTTTGCATTTGGCAGTCCACCAGCTGTAGTATTAGTCCGCCTATACAGTAATCAGTTCTAGGGCTTAAATTCCTTACTATTTCAGTAAATATCAAGAAGTTTGTACTATTCAACAATTTTAAAAGTTTTATATTAAATTTTTTAGTCATTTTAATAATTATTGAACATAATTGAAGTACATGAAACTAGTTTTATGCGCGCCAAACAGCCTGTCAACACACCAAACAGGCGTCAGTCTCTGTGTCTTTTCAGTGGAGGTAACATCTTGCTTGAGACTCTCTTCAACTAAATGCTTTTTTCTGTGTTTCCAAGCAAATTATTGGTCAATTTGAAATTTATTTTACATATTGACAATATATAATGCAGTGCAGTGTTGATTTAAAGAAAATAATCTTGAATTACACCAAGAGAACTAAAATTTTATGGGAGAAATGGAGCCATGGGGTGACTTCTCTTCCACCCCAATGCCTTCTCTTCTCCTTTCTCCTCCACCCCCATTCTAATTCCCATCATCATCATCATCATCATCATCATCATCATCATCATCATCATCATCATCATCATCATCATCATCCAGGAGCCTTCTACATACACACCTCAAAGTAAGTGTACTTTACTACCTTTTTTGTTGATTTTAGGAAATTTTCGGTGACCTGGAACCAATTACCCCAAAACCCATTGAAACAATGGTTTCGGTTAACAAGTTTTTCGGTTAACGAGCAACCTTCTGGAACAAATTGTGCTCGTTAACCGAGGGACCACTGTATCTTCAAACTCATTGCTACAGTCGGAGGTACTAAAAAGGATTGTCTTTTCAGTCCCCAAATGCCACATTCACGTAAGTTTTAAGGGTGTTTTTTTATAGTCTAAATCAGGGACATTTCGTAAGTGAAGAAATGTGCCGTGAAGAGCAGCTTCAAACATAGGTTGGATGGGAATATGAGCGATAGGGGTTGGGTGTAAATGGGACTGCCCAGTATGGGCCAATAGGCCAACTGCAGTTTCCTCCATTCTTATGTTCTTATGGACATAAAAAACTCCCATGTTCACACCAGCTCAGCTGTCATGTACTCTTACCTGGTAGACTTTCTCTTCATTTTTTTTCAGTGCATTCATAGAGGATGTCAGTACTAGGTGGAGATACGAGTAACTTTAGAAGTAATGACATTGTCTGGACTTTGTTTTGAGAATGCCTGATGCTAGGTAAACATGACAACATAGTGCTGTTATTGGTTTCATGAGTCACTAATGAAACCACTGGGATATATCATCATTTATATTAATTAATGGGTAAAATTTACCTAAACTACCATGAGTATTTCGATGTTTAGATTTGAGATGGGTTAAATTGGGTAAATTTTAAGTTTTGGTCATCCCTGTACTTAGACATGCAGACTATGTTTTTTTCTGATGGTTTGCGATGTGTTATGAACGATTTAGACCTTCATTTCTATCGGAAATCACTAGTTTTGAGTTACTATCCCCCCTTACCGACGTATGTTAAGCTAACCTACTAACGTACTTAATCCCATAATTAGAATCTTAAGGTTTCCCAGATGACCAAAACCAAAATAATACCAATATTGTTTGGAATGTTTTACTATGAAATTTGTTGTATGGGCAGCTAATATCCATTGAATTAGTTTATGTGCTTATTAATATTTTATATTCAAAAAGGTATTACTGTGCTGCACAATAAAGCACAATTAATTATCTATTAATATTTCTTTACAGAGCGGATCAGCCGAGAAGGTTGGACAACTATAACTGGCTGCTTCCTGGTGGGTGGCTCGCCCCAGCCAATGACGTCACAACCAATCACAGAGCTTTTCACAGTCACGTGACTTTTTAGCAACTTTAACCCTTATTTTTGACACTTTTTGGTCCAATTTATTTAAAAATGTCATTACCATTTTCTTTACATATTGACCTGCCAACTTGCGAAAATATTCCGACTGTCAACGTGTGTGTGTGTGTGTCACCACATAACTCCACTCACATGCAGCCATCATCCAGTTCATCATACCTCTCATCATCATCAAAACCCCCAAAAGTCCTATAGCAACAGGGACAGGCAGAGATGACTGCCGGGAGTCTTTAGTCACAACTCTGCACATGGGCGGCACAGATAAGATGGTCGTCTATGCACTGGGATCTAGGCAGCAGCGCAATCAGGTCCTGTTTGAGCGACTGAGCAGCCCTTACGAGGAGCCACTCTGCTCACCACACATGGGGAAGGGGCTAGAAAAAGTGCCCTAAACACACCCTGCCTAAAAAAACAACCTGACTGGGAAACGGCATCTAGTAAGGTCATCCTTGAGGGTCGACTTTTACATTTTTAATACATTTTATTGTCTTGTTTCTGATTATTTGTGAGAGGATTTTCCCATTATTAACTATTTGTAAGTGTTTTGTGTGTGTCTAAACACACACACATATATACAATACAGGTAAAAGAAATAATTGTTCTAAGGGCAAACACATAAAGGTATTTTACATTTCTTTGCACACGAGTAAAAATGTATCCCCCCCCCCCTCGGTCAGTAAATGTTATTGGCGGAATTGGCTATTCGCAGCCATTTTGAGAACCTAACCCCCGCGAATTTTTAGGGCATGCTGTACCTTATTACAGTAAAAGATCATAAAAAGTGACAGTTCAACTTCTATCATTCATATACCCTTTAGTTTTAATACTTCCTGTAATTCTCCATCACCATACCCTGTTCAAGATCATAAGCTTTCAAAAAAAAAAAAAAGTCTAATGTTATTTTTAAGGACCCCTACAGAAGTCAGCAGCTTCATGAATGCAGGCAACAGACTGTACATAGGTTAAGAATCAGGCTACAAAAAAACATTCCCGTTTTGCTCCAGGCTAATCAAGGCACGAAGGATCATCACTACTATGCAAAATTATTTCAGACTGTGTAGTCAAAGGAATTAATAGGTTGGACAGACAAACAGCTGATACCTTAAATGAATACTTTGCATCAGTATTCACACAAGAGACAGTGGATAACATGTCAGTACCTAAGAGAATGCATACCTATACCTCAGGGGTGGAAAATGAATTTAAAGCGATAGAAATTACAGATACTATCATCAAAAGGAAAGTAGCCAGCTTAAAGGAATTCAAAACCTATAGAATGGATGGGGCACAGAACAAGGTGATAAAAGGAGGTGGCAAATGAGATTTGCACCCCACTAAGACTCTTATTCAGGAAATCCTTGGATCAAGGTAAAGTGCCTAGGGACTGGAAATTAACTATTATCACCTCAGCATACAAGAAGGGTAGGAAAAGGGCAGAAGAAAAATACAGGCTGATCAGCGTAACATCACATAAACAGTCTGCAAACTCTTTGAGAAAATTATGAGATGCCAACACCTGACCGCTGACCGAACACAGTCATATCAATACATCACAACACGGTTTCATGGAAAAAAATTCTGTCTGACAAACTTACTCATGTTCCTTGAAATACAGTAGTACAGGTGCTCCTCTACTTACGAACGAGTTACGTTCCCTAGGATTGTTTGTAAGTCCAACTTTACTCTTGTAGATACCAAACATATTGTAAAAAAAGAAAAGATTTTGGATATTTAATACACAGCTATACCCTTTAATACAGCCTTAAAATCTGGTTCACTCTTCTCCTCTTAGGTAATGTTTGTTCTATCTGGAATTTTCTTCAAAATAATCCAGTCTCATCCACATTAAACACCTGCTCTGGCAGGTAACCCCCCCCCCCAGTGATGATGTTTGCATCTCTGAAAGTTTGTAAGTTGAACATTCTTAAGTAGAGGAGCACCTGTATACAGTACTACGTGGACCAAGCTTTACCAGTGGATGTACTATATTATACATAAATTTCTCCAAGGTGTTTGACAAAGCCCATCATGTACGACTAACCTCTAAGATCCAGGCACTTGGCCTCACAGGCAAGATTTTGACGTGGATTAACAACTGGCTGGAAGACAGGCAACAAAGAGTGGTAATAAATGGAGTTCATTCTATACGGAAAAAGATTCCCGGTGGAATGGTTCTAGGACAACTGCCTCCTGGACAACTGCCTCCCATTGCCAGTGAATCTTAACAGCCATCCTAAAAAACTTTGAAAACTGCCATATGTTGGACTTGGAATTTCAGTGTGTGATATATGTCAGTGAATTTTTAAATATAAAGTTGATCCTGACTTTGTCCTGAATATTTGAATGTTACCAGCTCTGGCCTTCATCCCACAAGATGACGTGGTTGATGTATTCGAGGAACTGCAAGAGCTGCCACCTGAAGCTGATCCTCTCATAGACTACTTCAACGATACATACATTGACAAACAACTTTGACATAACAGGTGAGCTCCACGTTTCTCTGACAGCATGAGGTATATGTATGATCATGTAGCCGAAGATTTATTTCACACCAACAACTTCTTAGAAGGATGGCATAACCATATCCAAGCAAACATTACTCCATTAAATCCAAATATCTGGAAGTTTCTTGAAGTGTAGAAGAGGGAGCAAGCACTGGCCAACATCACCATCAATCAGATGATTGCAGGAGAGCAAGCACCACCTAAGTGGAAACATTATCAAGATTCGACAGCCAAAATAGCAATCATCGTACAAGACTTCGAGAACCGCCATGTGTTGGAATTTTTTAGGGGAATATCCCATAACTTGCAATTTTGGTGGGTGATATATAAATGTCAGTGAATTTTGAAATATTGATTATGAATGATCCACAATTCCCCTCAAAAAGTCCAACACATGGCAGTTCTCAAAGTTTTTATAATGGTTACTATGATTCACTGGCACTAGGGGGCAATTGTCCCATGGAGGCAGTTGTCCACGGGGCAACTGTCCTGATACCCAGTCAAGTACCACAAGGCTCTATCCTTGGACCCACCTTGTTTGTGATCTACATACAGTAAATGACATAGATGAAAAATATCAGGCCATATTGTCAAGTTTGCGGAGGACACGAAAATATTTGGGAAGGTAGCAAGTGAAGATGATGCACAACAATGCAGAAAGACCTGCAAGAACAGTTCAAATGGTCTCAAGACTGGCAAATGCTCTTTAACATTATGAAATGCAAGGCCCTACACATAGGATACAACAACCATAATTACAACTATTCTGTTAATAACACTCTCCTAGATACAGGTATCCCTAGTTTAACGTTGAGGTTGCGTCCCTGATAAACTTTACATTAAGTGAAATTATCGTTAAACGAAGGATAACAGCAAAGCATGAAGGGGAATACAGTAATAGGTTCAAATGGCAGGGCAGTAAACACTAATTGCAGTACTGTACTCCCGAATAATAACAATAATAAATGAGTTTGTTATAAGCTGTTTCAAAGTTAAAAGGTTCATTTATTAACACCAAACAGAAAATAAATGCTGTGGTTCAGAGTTGAAATGATTTAGCAAGCAAAAGATGAGCCAAATTCAAAGAAATTTCAAAATGAATATGTAAAAAATTAACAAAAACTGTTATGATAAACAATAAAATTGATACATAGCATATCATAAAATACAATAGCACATACTTTATGCAAAAAAAAGTCCTTCCACACTCAAACCATCCTCTGGGCGAAGCGACACAGTTCAGCTGACTCATCGACGTGTGGCTTCTGCCACGCTGTGTGTATGCCATGATATCACATTAAGCGACGGAGTCAGGGACTCACAATGCAGTTACAGCTCACTATCTCCACAAATATCCTCACTTCACACACATACACACCCATGCCCTTTATTTTTATTATTTTATAGTTTTATATTTTCTCTTTCTTATTTCTAAGCCACATTAGAGTATTGTTATAATTTTCCCCCAACTTCTAGTTTCATTACATATAACAAAGACAACATGCCATCTCACAGGCCACCTCATACTCAAGTTTTCCCTCTTCACATTGAGTCGAGCTATCGCCTAACTGAATTTTGACCGAACGTTAAGTGAGAAAGGGTGTCAAAATTTTCTTTATTGCTAAACCTAATTAACAGTAAGTGAATTAATGCTAAACAAGGGAAACCTGTACAGTCGATCAGGAGAAAGATCTTGGCAATGTGACACATCATTCACTGAAGATGGCACAACAAGTGGGGGCAGCAGAGAAAAGGAAAATGCTCCTTCAACTGTGCAAATTTCAAGTACGTCCCAGTCTGGATTACTGATACAGTACAGGCATGAAAAGTCTACCTCCAGAAGGATTTAGCATTCCCAAAAACGGTTCAACACAAAATGACTAAAATGATCCCAGAACTACAGGTATGCCATCACGATTATCCAAGCCTTAAGACTAATAACCCCTCAAACAAGGTACATTAGGGCAGAGCTCATTGAAACATTCAAAGTCCTGAAAGGAATGGAAAACGTGAACCCAGGACATTTCTTTGTGATGTCAAGCACCACCAACACGATATGACATAACTACAAACTCGACAGCTTATCATGCAGAACGAATATAAGGAAATACTGTACTTTTTCACACAGAGGGTGGTAGACCCATGGAACGGTCTACCAGCCCAAGCTGTGGAATCAAGAATAGTACTGGACTTCAAAATAGCCCTTGACAAAATTATCAAGAAAAATGGTGGGATCCTACACAGGTCACGGGCCTCCTTCCCTCGGCACAGCCACCTCTAGTGGGAGGCCATTAGGTAAATAAGGTAAATGTTTTGCACTCTTAACTGTACTATGGAACAAATTTAAGAACTATCTAGATGTTAATGCAAAGAAGAGGGCAAGGAAGGTTATGACACTAGCTGAGAAGATAGTGACGTTAGATAAATGTGAGTGGTGTGGAAGTCACATATGGAACAGAAACCCATTATTCATCAAAAGTGCCACTGATGGTACACTTCAAATTCAAACCCACCACCTTGGATAGGTTAAAAGCAAAAACACAGTGGGCCCTAGACTTTTTGAGTTGGACATTCCTTGGATACTTGTGAATTCAGTGGGACAAGTGGAAATATCAATCCAAGGGAGTTCTGAACTCACCAAAATTTTTAGGCTACTAAGGGGGCAACCTATCCTAACTGTTAAGTGCAAAATAACTCAGTCAAATCTGATTTGGGCTAATTCCTAAACTACGCTCATGGACTGCTGGTACTTGGTGAAGTCCATTTTACCAAACCACTGTACAATATAACCAGAGCCCCTACAGTGAACTTGATCAAATAAAATACTTCCTGATGATAAGAAGTTCTTAAATAACTTTATTAAATGCTCAATAAATCATTAATGATGCTATTCAAATTTGATTTATAACTCTTAATACAGTTCAGTCTATCTAAACATTCTACAGTGAACAAGAACATCAAAATCATCACCAGTATGAGAAGCATGTATGCACAAAGTAAAGTTCACATTTTGTAAAAAAATTATGTACTGTACTGAACATGTCAGTTTTAACAAGTTAAGAGACCGAGTTGTACACTCTCCCCAAAAAGTATCAGCCCCTTTTTTCATCGATACAATGTGTCACAATGGACAAATATTTCTGATCACTAATTGTGATTCCAACATTATGTCCGTAGGCCTGTCTTCCTAGTATCTGTGAGGTTGGCAGTTATTATTTCTGGCATTTGTTACGTGTATCAGACAATGTTCCGTTGCCAACACGAATCATGATATGATACGCTACATTCATAATTGTTACCTCATCAATTGAGGTAGAAATAATATAGAAATGCAGTAAATCATAATATCACTGTAATTGGATATGGCATCATATACACCTGTAATTACTATATTGGTAAATGAATTTAATATAGGATCATAGTGTTTCATATTTCGTTTGAAGCGATTCCATTGTAATGTCGGTTCATGTAAAAATAGTACAGTGGTCCCTCAGTTAACGAGCACAATCCGTTCCAGCAGGTTGCTCGTTAACCGAAAAACTCGTTAACCGAAACCATTGTTTCAATGGGTTTTCGGGTAATTGGTTCCAGCTCACCAAAAATTGCCTAAATTCAACAAAAATGGTAGAAAAATATACTTACTTTGAGGTGTGTATGTAAAAGGCTCCTGGATAATGATGATGATGATGGGAATTAGAATGGGGGTGGAGGAGAAGGGAGAAGAGAAGGCATTGGGGTGGAAGAGAAGTCACCCCATGGCACCATTTCACCCATAAAATTTTAGTTATCTTGGTGTAATTCAAGATTATTTTCTTTAAATCAACACTGCACTGCATTATATATTGTCAATATGTAAAATAAATTTCAAAATGACCAATAATGACCAACACAGAAAAAAGCGTTTAGTTGAAGAGTATCAAGCAAGATGTTACCTCCACTGAAAACAGAGAGACACTAACGCCTGTCTGGTGTGTTAACAGGCTGGATGGCACTCCAGAAACTAGTTTCTTTACCTTCAATTATGTTCAATAATTGTTAAAATGACTAAAAAAGGTAATATCAAACTTTTAAAATTATTGAATAGTATAAACTTCTTGATATTTACTAAAATAGAAAGTAATTTAAGCCCTAAAACCGATTACTGTATTGGCGGACTAATACTACAGCTGGTGGACCGCCAAATGCAAGCGAAAACATGTTGAAGTCGGCTCGTAAAAAACTCGTTAATCGAGGGATTGCTCGTTAACCGAAGTTAAGAATCTTATGAAAGGTAAATCATTAACCGAAATCTCGTTAACCGAGGTGCTCATTAACCGAGGGATCACTGTAACATTATATTCCTATCTGGCAATCCATCCCCTGCAGCTGAAATAGTAAGGTGCATAAATCAGCGGAGTTACTCATGACATTATTGGTTTTGCATATATCACAATTCAACCTATTTCATTACATTACGTAGAGAATATGTGGTATACTGCAGATATCATGGTGATTATCAGGTGCAAGAAGAAAGAACGAAAGGTGCAACTCACAATCAGAAATACCAACCGAACCAAGATTGCTGCGCATGTGTTATTGTGTTCATTTACAAATACATCCGGCCCAGGAGGGTCGATACTTTTTGGGGAGTGTACATATCATTGAACATAAGAAAAACCATATTATAAGTACCTGTGGAGCAAAATGTCTATCTAAATCACTGTGAGACCAGTAAGAGAAGTCAAATGTGAAGTCCTTAATGCGCTCCCGACTCTCTCCTTCATTGGCATTAACCTGGAAAAATAAATTTAAATTAATATAGGATTAATTTACAGTAAACATCGAATCTTTCACAATGCATTGGCAGTGTGAGCACTATGAATTGTTAAATTTTGTGCAAGTACAAAACTGTAATCCCTTTCATGGTACAATATACATGCAATGAAACACAACATTCTCAAGAATGCTAGCAAAACTAAATACAATGTTTTAAAATTCATTGAACATACATATTCAATAGGAATACTGTACAGGAATATATTGCCAAACACTGTTAAAGAAAATGGCTAAAAGGAAGACAAACAACAGCTGTACAAAAATGTTCACTCGACTGATGCACTTGCTTCCATATTGAAGTGATATTCTGCAATGAATTACGTTTGGTTTTATCCCCTTTGAATTTATAAAACGAATAATAGATCGTTGTTCTTCCAAAATACAAAATTTAAGTGGAGCACTCATCATTAATGTAACACTTCCTCGAGACTGACTGAAAAAACTGACTAAACAAACAGATGAAGATGTAGCTTATGCATGTCTAAACATGTTGTAAGATGATCGCTACACTTACCCCTTTCCTTTGCCTTCTTCATCAAAAAGTCTCATTACTTATTGAATGGCCCTTGTAAATGAAAACCTGTAATCCCATAAAACTTATGTTTATTTCCACAGACTACCTTTACTCACAATAAAATGGGGTGTACTGACAGGTATCCCACTGTAACTATACTGTACTTCTACATAGAATTGCCTGCAACTATATTTTTTTTTAATATAAAAAAGTACAGTACAGTCTCTCCTCGACTTATGACAGGGTTCCGTCCCGACGACTGGGTCATAAGTCGAATTGGCCGTAAGTAGAATTGGTCGTAAGTCGAAAAGGCGAAAATAATACATAGAAATTCTAAAATGGGTGTCTCTTTTTCTTCTCAGCACCACGAGAACTCTCACTTTTACGCTTGCCAGCCATTTTAAAGGAAATTACAAAAAAAAAATTGCCAGTACACAGCGCCATCACTAAAGTCGGGACTCGAAAATACGTAATGTGAAAAATATTTTATACGACCATGGCCGTCGTATGTCCGGGTTGTCGTAAGTCGAATATGTTGTAAGTCGAGGAGAGACTGTATTGTAAATAATCTAATTCGACACTACTCCTTTATTTTTCATCAAAAGTGTTTCAAACACGGTCCTTGTAATAAGGATAAGTATCGGCACAATATGGTCGAGTGAATTTTAATATACAGTCATGCGCCGGTTAACGTCCTAGATACGTTCTTGGAAACGTGACGTTAACCAAAATGGATGTTGTCCGATCATCACATAAACTTTGTATTTATGCTTACATGTATGTGGAATACTATATACGTACATATACACTTTTACTCGTAAATCACTACTGTAATGTGATACAGGTGATTAATTTTTATTTCTTGTGAAAAATACATGACGTTTATATTAATATTATTCACTGTTTTACAAGGATTCCAGTAACGCCAGGCAGATGGGGGAGAGAGAGGGTGGAAGCGAGCGAGGGGGTGTGGGGGGAGGGGAGGTGGTAAGTTTGACAGTTGGCACAGGCCCAGGTCTAATGCATGTATATTTATCAGTTTTTAAGTGACTAAGCTTCTCTCTTATATAAAGCCAGTGAAATGACCTGGGTGAATATAATTAACATTATTGGGATTCTTGTAACATACTGATTAATTTGAATATAAACATGCTATAATTTGCACTAGACAAAACAATTTTAGTACCGTAATCAAATTAGTACATGTGCACTCCAGCTTTGCACTACGGTTATTTATTTCTATTACGTTTCTTTTAGTATGATGTGTGCATGTAAATGGATGAAAATAAATGAAGAAATCTATGTAAATCTACCCAAAAATACAGTTGAAAAACTTTTTTATAAAATGTACTACAGTACTGTACACTAATGTACAACAATTTTTATCTCTTGAGCAAATTATATGACGTTTATATTCAAATTATTGGCTGTCTTGCAAGGATTCCAGCAATGTAAATTATAATCTCCTAACTTTAGTCTGAGATATTATATAAGATAAAAACTGTAAGCCTAAAAGGCTGGGGGGGGAGGGAGGGACTGACGGAGCCAGCCAGTCAGCGAGGGGTTGGGGGTGGGGGTTGAGGTGATAAGTTTGAGCCGGTCTCTGTGTGTTTATTTAACAGTCCTACTAAGCTTCTCTCATTTTAAAATGCCAGTGATATGACCTAGGAGAATATAATTAACATTGCTGGAATTCTTGTAAGATACTGATTTATTTGAATATAAACATGTTGTAATTCACACCAGACATAAAAATTTTAGTACCGTAATCAAATTAGTACATGTGCATTCCAGCTTTGCACTAAGGTCATTTATCTCTTTTACATTTCTTTCAGTATGGTGTGTGCATGTAAATGGATGAAAATAAATGAAAAAATTTATGTAAATCTACCCAAAAATACAGTTGAAATTTTTTTTATAAAATGTACTACAGTATTGTACACTAATGTACTACATTTTTTTATATCTAGAGCAAAATATATGATGCTTATATTCAAATTAATCTCTGTCTTGCAAGGATTTCAGCAATGCAAATTATATTATCCTACCTTTAATCTGAGATATTATATAAAATAAACATAAAGAAATCAACAATCTTTTGTCTGGGAACACAAGGAGGGTGGGAAAAGGGGGGTGACAGTATGTCCGGTATTTGTTTGTTTATTTATTTATTTGAGATAAGATTTGACAGTTGGTGCTGAAGGCCTGCCTGCGTGTTTATTTATCATTACTTAAGAGTGACTAAGCTCTTCTCATAATTTGCCACCCAAACGACCTGGGTGAATATAACTTACATTGGAGGGATTCTTGTAATATAGTAATTTATTTGAATACCTGTATAAACAAGCTATATTTGCAATAGACATAACAATTTTAGTACTGTAATCATTTAGTACATGTACAATACAGGTTTGCACTTAGGTCCATTGTTACTGCACAATATTGACTAAATTCACTAGATAACGTATGCCTGGCAGCACAATCTATAAGAATACACGATGCATACGTGACTGTGCCCGCTCTACAGCCATTTAGTTCGCTAGGTCCCATTATTTGAATGTTTTTTTTTTTTTCAATTTAAATTTTAATTGTTTATTCCTTGATAGAGGAAGCGAGATCCTAGTGCTGTCACTTGGTACCCCTGTACCATAACACCAGAAGCAACTGGCCAGTGTCACAAGTATATACAGTACAGTACAGCCATCCCTTGGTTATCACGCCTAATTGGGACCCCGCCAATAACGAAAGTACAGAACCTATGGGTTTTATTCTAATTGGTTCCAGGCACCCAAGACCCAACCCCAAGTTTCCCATTTTATGACCATTTATACCCACTAAATATATATATATAATGTTATGGTAAATATCACAAACACACATAGGCATGGCTAGGTTTATTACAAAGTGATGAAAAGGGTATGCTTAATACTGTAGTCCACAAAACATGTAGCTTTGCTTTTTTTATTTGGTCCCCCATCATATGAGTCTGTTTTCTCTCACATCAGGATGCCTGAGTCCTCCGTTTTCTCTCTTAATCTTAGAGAGTACCAGAAACTTTACTATTTTTAGTAATGCCACAGAATTTGAAATTGCAACCCCAATTGCAACTGGGGGTGCAATTGTTGAGGCAACTAGATATGTCTGATTACAGCAAATGTGTTATTGTCAAATTGTCGGTGAAAGATTTTATGCTCAATAGATGTAGGTTAACATTACACCTGTAGGCAAAAAAAGCCTAAGGAAGGAAGCATATTCCTTTAACACATAATATCTGACCAGTATGGGGAGGATCATCGTGTCTCCGTCAGGGGGTCGTGGAGTGGTGGCGCAGCAGGCGTCACGGATTTTTTTTGGGGGCACGGACGTATATGCGATCGGACGTTAACCAGCGCATGACTGTACTGTATCTTGTTTGGTTACAGAGATAAAAAAATTTAATTATGGGAACACTGTAAAACAAAAAAAAATTGCATTTTTCTCAAAAACCATTCGGCAGTTTTCATTAATACTTACAGGATCTTTGATTTATATGATCCCTAATATCATACTTAAAACTCTGGTAAATCCATAAAAAAATTACATGCACCTCCAAGAGTAAATGGCACACGAACCTCTTAATCTAATATCGAAATAAAGAAGAGAAGAGTTCTATGTGCTTAAAGTTTCCCATCTTTTCAAAAAGCTCCCCTGTGCAGCCAGTTTTACAGAGCCACCTGTCTTCAGGCAGTTCTAGAAAAAAGCTCTCAATGAAATCTCTTACCATATGATGCTTACAAAGATACTTATAATTACCTTGTGATTGATTAACCTCGTTTTCTTGTCATCAACTTCTACGATACACACAGAGTTCAAGTCCACTTCCCTGAAAAAAAAAGCAATCATTAAATATGAGGGATTTATCCTTAAATCCTATTTTGTGAAGAACATGGATTGAGTGACTCATGTACAGGGTTTACGGTCAATTCACCCACATTTAGAGTTTATTCGCCCACACTTAGGAGTCAGTTTGCTCACACCTTAAGTCAGTTCGCGCACACTTTGTCAAGGTCTATTAAAGTTTATTCATGTACTTGACGAAAATGTAATATGTACAAATTAAATCCAAAAAATGTTTATTCAGTGACTTTCAAATATAAAAACCTACCTAAAATACACAAACCAAAACATTTTCAAATGTCAATCGTAGAAGTAACATAGAGTGGATTCAGGATATTTGGTCACATATC
The DNA here is from genome assembly GCF_018991925.1 of Homarus americanus. NCBI lineage: Eukaryota > Metazoa > Arthropoda > Malacostraca > Decapoda > Nephropidae > Homarus > Homarus americanus. Next base: position 3,696,661 of record NW_024748109.1, read on the forward strand.
AGCTGCTGACTGGTCCATTGAGATGGGAGCAAGCTCTCAGAAGTTGGCAAGATGACCTCCCATTCCTCAAGTATTTGTCCCAAAGTGCGAATATTTTGGCCTGCATCTCCTTATACTGTACTGTACTTTCTTCGCTGGATCCTTCGGAGCTTCATTTTTTAAACCAGCCTTATATGTATAGAGGTTAATCTGGCCACTTTTTAAAAAAGGTTAACAAGCAGATAATACTGAAGGTGGCATCTTCCAGCAGCGCGTTTATTCAGTCGGTTGTGCAATTCTTCAATGTCATTATTGGTACAGTAGAACGTCGATTTAAAGCAATTAACATAATACTACAAAAAACAATGTTTTGTTTATTCTAGGAGATGGGCTGAGGTGCATCTGGGTAAACTCTCAGTCTTTTTAGTATTTTGTGTTTCTCTCAAGTACCAAACTAAATTATTTCATTGAAACAACACTTCGATTTAGTACGAATTCAGTTTAAAGCGACCTCTCTTGGAACCTATCTCATGTTATATCAACGTTCTACTGTACACACGGACCGGTTGAAAATACTCCAACTGGATGGTGGCCATGTGGTGGCTTGGCGCTGGAGACGTTTGAACATCGGAACTATTTCTCCCTCCGGCAGAAACAGAAGGGCCATCAATTTGCACAGGTATAGTACTTGTATGTTCCGTCATCATGTGCGTACGCATGTTGCAGACCAACCTCTTGCACCTATAATAATAATAAAAAAAACATTAAATACATATTTTTTTTTCATTTTTGTATATTTGATTACAGTAATTTCACTTACTAACCTTCCTCCATACAGCCTATATCCAGTGGAAAACGCATCCCATTAACTCAACGCTGGGCAAATCCTCCCCCAGGATTTTCCAAATTACCTTTTCACAGTCAATAGTTATATGTTTAACCACAGGTTCTGTTAAAAGAATGGTTATTAGTTCACTCTTCTTTTTGCCAGACGATATTTTCAGTTTCGAAAACTTTATTGAAGTTCAGTTGTTTACATTAGTGCATTACTAAACCTAAATAAAACAGATGACAAAACAGGTGTGGGCGAACCGACTCGATAGTGTGTGTGAATCAACTCTAAATGTAGGTAAAATGACTTGTGGGCGAACCAACTCCATAGTGAGGGCGAAATGACTTTTGGGCAAAATGACCGGATTCCATGTACAGTACAGGTACTGGCATCAACCAGCTTGCATGCTTAACTAGAGGGTTCACAGGAACCTTTTACTTCTGCAACTGGACTAGACCTCAGAAATTCAGTAAAACTAGAAAATTAAAGACAGTCAGTCCTGGTTCAACCATAGTCCCAGGTCATGAACGAGTTCTGTTCCTGGGGACGTTCTTAAGTAGAAACACATACTGTTACCACATGCCTGCCCGTATATAGAGTATCGAGTAGTGGAGATAGAGAGAGGGGGAGAAGGATGGTGTTTGTATGGTAGTAGGGAGTTGTTTGGGTATAAAACACCTGACGCAGCAAAATATGTCACCTCAGGCTGGGCCTGCTATGAGCGGCACTAACACTCCAGCTCTACCCATCATAGGGTGAACACCCAACCCATTTGGTTTGAAACCTTCAACATGTAAGTTCAACCTATACTTAAGTTTACACAAGTAGATTGTGCCCATTGTATCGCTTATCATTGTGACAGCATGGAAATATGGCAAATTAAGTACTCATTATACTTTATGATTAGACTAATTAAACAGCTAAGATAGCAATGCTTGTTAAGTTAATATGAAGTGGATTAAACATTTATGTATGATTACCTATGTATGATTTATTATTTGAAATACTAAGAAAGAATTTAATTCAACAGGTTTGACCGAATTATAATGTTCGAGTTCAACGTGATGGGTTTTATTATCCCTTAATCACTCCAAAGGCAATTATACTGTACATACTATGTACATACCGTAGTTACAGAAAAATGTTTAAAATTCCACTACAATATAGTCTCGATTTACGCGGATTTGGTTTACGCGTTTGGTCATTTACACGGCACCTTGCCAGACCGACAATTTTTATTTACACGCTTCATTCCATCATTTACATGGGAAGCGGCGCGGGCAGGGTGCGCACAAGGTCGCCCAGTCAACAAAACATTACCGAGTTCTTCACCCGCCACCCACCACAGCCAGCCCAAGTCAGTGATAGTGAGGATATGGACTTGAGGGGTTTGACAAAGAGGCCCTGCAAGCCTCTGTGGTGGATAGTGATACAATTGATACAAGTGAGGGCCAATAATCTGCCCTCTGCCTCAGAACCAACCCCCCATCCCCGTGTGCCGAGCCAGCTTTTCTACTAACGTAAGTGTTAAAAAACCTAATATTATTGATATTTCTCTTAAATATTAATTGTGTGTGCATACCATCCTAAAATTAAAATGTTATTTTTATTACAACGCACTATTGTGTCAGAAAAAGTGTAGTTTGGGGGTCGGCCCAGTCTCTATTTCAATTAATCCCATATGTTGTGTTATTTCGTTTACGCGTTTCTCGTTTTAAGCGGACCTCCACGGGTTCAATTGACCGCGTAAATGAAGACTATACTGTATATCATAGCCCAAGTCTTTATATACATCTAAAATCACTTAATTTAAGACAAAAGAAGAAATAGAATGACTAAATATAGTAATTACAGTAAAAAAAATTATTTTTACTCTTATTTTATCGCCTCCAGGCCCCGTTGTGGGTCGATAACTTGTGCCCGGGTGGGTTATTCCCCATAAAAAATAAATAAAAATACTGAGTTTGTGAGTAATAAGAGGAAAGAAATAAAATTTTAATGTGTAGCAGGAATTTTAAATGCCCAGAGTAATTTACAGAACTAGAGGACACTTTATGGGTTAAACTATAAAGATGTTTCCGGTATTTGTTAGGTTGGTTCGGCCAGGTTCTGTACATTCTCATTTCCATTTTCGTGTTGAGTATCATGCAAACAGTCTTGAGAAATTTTGGTTCAATTCCAGTTGACCAAACACAATCCTTAACACTTAACTTACAGTTTGAAAACCATGTACAGTACTTTAGAAAGCACTTTTCTTTGCCACATAGTGCATTTTTTCATCTTTTGTGCTCGTAAAAGTAAGACCATTTGTTACACACAAATAAATATTTCTTGTTAAGTGTCAGTTCTCTGTTGCATTTTGAACACTTACACATCCTGCCAAATAGTTCATGTTCACAGATAGATAGATGGTCTTCATCCTCCACAAAGATAATTAATTTGTGATACGACAATTAGCAACAGTCACACGTTGCCATAACTATGGATATGGCTATCATAGCTTGCTTGTCTCGTTCATTTTTTGTTAACCACCCATCAACTTTCAAGACTTTTTCTCTTACCATTTAATAATTCTCTTTGAGAAACGAATATAATGTTAGAAGTTCTGCTACAACTTACAATGTGTTCTCAAAATATCGTGTTATAGAAAATCGCGTAATAGAAATAATAGGGCTTATGGAGAAAATAGGGTTAGGTGCAGTTTACTCGAAATCGAAAAAATTTAGTAGTTAGCCTAACACAAAGGATAGCACAGTCTAAATAAATGTTACATTCATATCTAATAATGAAATCATACAGTAAATTTAACACTTTACCTTGAAAAAATATGAATGTAACTTGATGGGGGAGAAGGGTGATTTTGAGGTTGATAACATCAAGCTTCTCTTCAAGTGTTATATCCTTTCTTTTACGATAATCACCGGGAATTCTATCATCAGAATGCTTTTTGGAGATATTCTTCTTTACCATATTCACAGTTAATACCACAAAATTGGAGAAATAGTAAGCAAAAATCGCGTTATAGCAAACAAGCGATCGCGTTATACAAATATTGTTCCGAATTCATAAATCGCGTTAGAGCAAATTCGCGTTATCAAAACACGCGTTATAGTAGAACTCACTTGAATTTAGCGGGGCATTCCAAAAATAAACAAGATACTCGTGATTTATTTGTTGTAATAATCAAAAAAATTTCTAAATCCCAATTTGATGTTAGGTTAGATCAGGTTAGGTCAGGTTAGTATGTAGACCTATTTAATTTTAACCTTTTTTCCCCATGATTTTTTTTTCAATACTTATTCATTTTTTGGTGAAAATCACTCGTTTTCAACCCCCCCTCCCCAACCCCAAACCCGCATTTCTAACGTGGCCCTGTATAGTGTTGGGGTGGAAGGGGGGTGGAAATAATAAAAAAATAAAAATAAAAATAAAGCTACTCCTTGACTTACAACATACTCGACCTATGACCACCTACACATACGACCGCCTCGGTCGGTACGACCACCTGCACATACGACTGCCGCAGTCGGTACCAAAATTTTTTCAAATGACGCACGTATTTTCTAGACCAAAACGTTTTCGTCCAGTACGAGAGCGTCACTTGGGCTGTGTCGCGTCGCCTCGTGGCTACAGCACCCACGCCGTAGAGCGCTTAGTTGGTGTTTTGCTGTCGTTGTTGTCGATAGTGATCACGCTGTGTACTGACAATATTTTCATTTCTAATTCACTTTAGAATGACTGGCAAGCGTAGGAGTGAGAGCGCTGGTGGTGCTGAGAAGAAAAGGAGACAGTCAATTACTTTTGAGACGAAAATGAAGATAATAATGCAGTATGAAAATGGAAAAACGGTAGCAACCATTTCACGCGACCTAGGCTTCTCGCACTCGACCATATCAACAATTTTGAAGGACAAGGAACGTATTCGTGAGGTAATGAAAGGATCAGCACCTATTAAGGGAACAATAATAACGAAAAAAAGACAAGGTCCTCTTCATGAGATGGAAAAATTACTTGTGATATGGATGGAAGATCACATACAAAAGCGTGTACCCTTAAGCCTTCTAACCCTACAGGCTAAGGCAAGAAGCCTTTTCGAAAGCCTGAAGGAGCAGGCAGGAGATGAGTGCGACCAAACCTTCACAGCAAGTCATTGGTGGTTCCAAAGGTTTAAAAACCGCTACAGTTTGCAAAGTGTAAAGGTGAGCGGAGAGGCAGAAAGTGCTGATATGGGTGCTGCCAAAGCTTTTAAGGAGGAGCTAGATCGTGTCATCATGGAGGGAAATTATTTGCCTGAGCAAATATTTAATGTGGATGAAACTGGCTTATTATGGAAGCACATGCCAGAACGGACGTACATCCACAAAGAGGTGAAAACAATGCCGGGAGAACCCAAGGGCTTTTAAACATGTCAGCAAGCACACACTGCCAGTGTTTTATAGCAGTAATAAGAAAGCATGGATGACCCTAGTACTGTCTGCAACAAGGGATTGCATTCAAGATTTTGTTAATTTTGGATAATGCTCCGGGACACCCACCAGACCTGGACGTCCTGCACCCTGATGTTAAGGTAGTCTAGATTCCACCTAACACTACCTCTATCATCCAACCCATGGATCAAGGTGCTATTGCTGCTTTAAAAGCAAATTATTTACGTACAACCTTCGCTCAGGCTGTTGTTGCTACTGAAGGTGAGAAAACGCTCAGAGAGTTTTGGAAGGACTAAAACATTTTGAAATGTATAAAGAACATAGCTGCAGCATGGGATGAGGTTACAGGGCAGTGCATGAATGGAATATGGAAGAAAGTCCTGAAAAGATATATGAACAGTTTCAGAGGATTTTGTAGGTTATGTATATAAGCTACTGTGCCGAGTAGCAACCTTGTATATAAGCTACTGTGCCGAGTAGCACCTATGTATATAATTACGTGGCAACACTGCACGTGTTATGTGGCAACATTGCCCCGAGGCTGCCATATGGCAAGGCAGCCTCAGTCTGACTCCATGGGCCGTGCATGGCACACGCTAGTCCCCACTTGTATTTCTCCTATCCGTTAATAAATGGACTTCAGTGTTACCCGGTGTTTCCCTACCCATCACTGCATTCTTCAGGGAACACTTGGAACCTTCAGATTTAATGAAGATGAAGTAATTTCTGAGAATAGTAACAAGATAGTGGAGTTGGGAACAGCTGGAGTTAGAAATTGATAATGAAGATGTTGAGCAGCTGGTTGAAAGTGTAGCAGAAGAGCTAAGTAACGAGAATCTTATTGAACTGGAAGCACAGAAAATTGCAAAGGAAGAAGGGAGTCAAAATGTGGAAGAAGAACCTGCACCCCCCAAAAAGTTTTCAGTGAAACAAATGGCAGAGGCATTTGCTACAATTAATAAGGGGATGCAAATGTTTGACGGAATGGATCAAAATGTTGAGCGTTTTGCAAAAGTTGACAGAATGATCCAAGATGCACTTGCTTGCTACAGGGAGATTTCCAATGAAAAGAAAAGGCAAACTGCACAGTCTAAATTGGACATATATTTAAAGAAGTCCCCCATTGCTGTCTCCTCACGCCCCACCAGTGCTGCCTCTTCACTCCCTAAAGATGATCCAATACCTTCAACAAGCAAGTTTCCCCTGCATGTTAACCTGTCTGAAGAAAGCGACATTAATAACCCACCCAGCCCTGTCTCCTCCTCTGCTTCATCCAGTTAATGTAGTCTCCATGTATAATTAAAAAATTATGGGGGCCCTGTGTGCATTCAGCTGACTACATTAAAGGTAAGTGCATAGTAACACTGTATTCATTCTTCATTATTGATTACTTTTACTGTACTGTATTTCATTTTAGATTTTCTATGAATTATTTTTTGCATTTTCGACTTACGATTAATTCGACTTATGACCTGGATTTGGGTCTCTAACCCTGTCATAAGTTGGGGAGCAGCTGTATAAAAAAAAGAAAAAAAAGTTTGTCCCAAAGATAAATGTCAGTATCATCTAAAACAGCAAGAAAACTAGCGAAAAAATTTATTTTTCATGTGTAAAAAGGTGATAGGTGGTTAACGAAAAATGACCCTTGTATCCGCTTGTAGTAGAACAATAGGTATAGGAACATACAGTTCACCTATATCCAATGCTACTTGTAAGGTATATATTGGAAATAAATCAAATCGTATAGCATGGGAATCGATTCCAACAATATGATCCACAAAATTTATAAACAGAATCTGTTTAAGAACCTAATGCATGGAAATAAAAAAAATGTATGGGATTTGCGCAGGTCACAGACTCACGACTCTAGATAATGAACCCCACTCAAAAAAAATAAATAAATAAAAATTTCAAACCTAAAAATTATATAAGATAGTAACAGCCCCAATAAGATTCTCCGTCAATAATTAACAATTTAAGTGAGGGCAGAATCAGAATTAATTTGTTTGCAAACAAACGAGGAATATTTAAGGTAAATATCAAATTTATTTGAATACAAAGCACATAGAGGCATCATTTTAGTGTCATATGATCAGTTTTTCACTGTGTTTTTACCCTGTAATTTCCCTCATCCTTCATGCCCTGCCCACTAGAGGTGATTTATGATCATAGATACAGTAGATTAAAGAAAAAAGATAAAAAATATTATAATTAAAATATAAAGTTGTCAAATTGATTTTATTATTGAATATCATCCAAACAACAACTGTGGAAAATATTAACAAAACATATAAATGCATTCGGGTGTTAAGCGTCTGCTCCACCTTTACCTTATTTACTATCATCCAAACAACATCTTTGGAGAAAATTAACCAGTTTTAAAAACTCTTCCAGTGCCATCCATCTCCTCTACTATTACCAGTAGCCGCAATATTACGGCCCCGGAACCATTCATTCTTTCTTATCATGAAGTAATTAACTTTTCTTCTACCAGTATGGAACAAATCCTTTTAAGTGGTTTCTCCCCTATTACTTTATATAATAGAGCTCCAATTTCCTGAAGCAGGTAATACTGCAGTAAACAGCAACCACAGAATTCCCGAAATTCACTACACTCAATCGATAGAACTATTTTTTTGGTATTATTGCGTTTTCACCACACAATCCTAGCACTAATCTATTATCATATCCGAATAAGACGTCTAATTATAAGATTTTTTTTCTATTACATTACCGGCGCAAATGTATAATAACGGAGATAGAGTATCCAAAATTTTCTCTATTTTCTTCCATTAATCTTCTGCCATTATCGCCTACCTCACCTCCCACATTGCGTGTCTCCTTCATAAATCATCACGCACATGCGTTCCCGTACACGTCACTCTGCCAATCAAAAGCGTTTTTTTTTTTGCAACCAATTAAAATTATTTTTGGTTTAATTTGCAGTATTTTTGGCCCAATCAAAATCGATTTTTATTTTGGGTCTCTCATATTTCCAAATTCATATTCATTTCCGACCATGGAGGTCTGTGATGGGTGTCACTTAAATTAAATGGAGCTGATTGCGAGTTTCTGGGAAAAAAACGAAGAAACCGTAGCATTTTTTCGATAGCATGGTGCTCTCCCGACCTCAGTAAAGTGTCATAAAAGCAAGACAATGTAAATATCGCAAAAACCAACATATGTGGCGTTGTCCTAACTCGTCTCTTATCCCAAAGACAAAGCAGAGACGGCAATAAGGTAAGAAATAGGTGATTCCATCATATGGTGAGTCAGTTAGGTTAGGTTTTTGTTTTTTCTAGTGTTTTTTGGTACATTTTTTATGAGCTTAGCCATTATTTTTTCGGAAAACGTCCCACGAAAAAAATTCGATAAAAAAAACCCGCCAATTTCCGCCGGAAATGAAGGTCATATTCAGTCTAAACACACAAATACACTAGAAAAATATATTTTTTACTTTCTAACAGTGTGGAGCACTTATGCAAATTTAGCATTTTTTCTATGATCATTTTCTTATATTACACTTACATCGCAAATTGATAATAAGGAAGTTATTGAATTTTAAAAAGAAAATCAGAGCACCTGTTGCTCCTACGCTGTTGCTCAAACTCTGTGTGTTTGTATGTTCGCTTTCGGAGTAAGGCAAGAAATACTGTAACAGCCGGTCCGACTAATTACCCAAATGTAGCCAAATGTAGCTGCAATGTAGTCAAATAATGGTCCTACATGAATAAATCGGACTGCCAATCACTTCTCGACTAGTATTTGGTGTCACAAAGTCACAGAAAATTGGAAAACTTACTTTAATCTGAGTTAATAGATCGCGTGCATGTACCGAGGGAGCGAGTAATTACCCAAATGTAGTCGCAATGAAGTCAAATGATGGTCGTACAAGCGTAAATCGGGTTGTGAATCACTTCTCGATTATTATTTGGTGTCATAAAGTCACAAAAAATTGGTAAACTTAATTTAATATGAGTTGCGTTAGGTTAGGTTAGGTACATGCACTCGATCTATTAACTCAGATTAAATTAAGTTTACCAATTTTTTGTGACTTCGTGACACCAAATACTAGTCGAGGTTAGGTTAGGTTAGGTACATGCGCTCGATCGATTAACCCAGATTAAATAAAGTTTATCAATTTATTGTGACTTCGTGACACCAAATACCAGTCGAGAAGTGATTGGCAGTCCGAATTATTCTTGTAAGACCATCATTTGACTTCATTGCGGCTACATTTGGGTAATTAGTCGGACCCCTGTAACAGCTATTTATATTCTCTGGGTTATTACATAGAGTCTGGGGACCATGGGCGGAGCACCCGGCTATGGGGTTAAATAAGGTTTAGTTTGGTTATACTGTATAAATTAGCAGGCACAAAGAACTGAGAATTCAAAACACGTAATCGATAGAACTATTTCTTCTACTATTTTTTTTTCGGAAATAACAGAATTTCTATTGAGTAATGTGTTCTTCTGATGTTTTCTTGTTGCAATTCGGACAATTTTGGAATTGACTTCTACCACAAATCACTCGTTTTGGCTCTTCCCCACCCAGAACCCCACATCCCCACACTTCCCCCTATTACTGTTAGAGGAGGGAGGAGGGGGAGGAGGGGGCTAAACCCAAAACGAATGATTTCCAATAAAAACAAATGTCAGATTTGAACCAATCGCAACAAAAACCATCAGAAATTACACTTTTTTATCAGATTCTTTGGTTATTGTAATCTGCAACTTTACCCTGAAGCCTGCTTTGAATTCAGCCCCTTATTGATCATATATGGTGAAGGTCGCCCTGCAAAATTGACGATGTTTCCTCCATAACTTATATTCACAAATATAATTTCAACAATCATACCTTTGGTTGAACGGTCGGACACGCACTGCTACTTTAACTGAAGCCATATTCATAAAAATATCACAGCCATAGGACAATGAGTCAAAGTTTGATCTGTACAAGCCTCAAGTGTCAACCCATCATTGTTTACACTGACGACCGCCGCTGTTCACTCCTTTCCTACCACTCACTATATGACTATCATTTATATAAATTATTATTATATATATAAATACAAATATAAATTATACAGTATTACGAAAAAGATAGAAAACCCCATTGCAGTATTCTTCTAACTCGATAATATTCTCTTCCACAATAAACAGTGTCCACTCGTAATTTGGATTAATTGCTTTACTATATTCTTTTCATTTTATTTATTCAGTATATCATATGTACCAATTTAATCATTGTATTTCCATTTAATTCAAAGGCGACTGTGAGAGGATACTGGACCAAAATATTAAAAGGCTAGTCTTTTAGGAAGCGGTAAATAAAATAGAAGAACAGTAGTGAAATTATAAAAAAATAAAAAAATCATATGATAGCAAGAAATACTGTTGGTCCTATCAGTCAAGAGCATCCCAAACAAACTCAGGCTGTCTTTATCAAATCTTCTCAAAAAATTATGTATATTGCCGGTAACTCAGATTTTAATCTTATTTATTCATCCCAGTCTTTGTCTTTCTCTGGATCTCCTTCCTCAAGTTTTGTCTTTAATAAAATATGCCATTGTCTTGTAGTGGATTTCTCCCCTACAAACGCTGTTTGTCTCTGCATAGCGGACCCCACGAATTCCCCAGTGTATGCCTCGTGGTCTAGGTCAACCAGCGCCGCCCACGAAGCGGGGGTCAACTATCTACCCACGCCTACCTCCACTATAAAAGACCTGACCTCGTGGTGACCGCTCTCTCTTCTTCTAGCTACAGCTGCAGCCAGCAACTAACACCACCTCCTCCGCCGCTGCCTGGCGGCCCTCGCTCCCGCCGGCGAGCATGGCGACCCACAAGCTGTCCTCCTCTGAGCATCCTCACCAACCAGCTCTCTCTACATCACACTTGTAACCACGCTGCCACTTCCCAGCACCAAGCTGCATTGTACATCCAATACAACATGTGGGCAGAGAGCACATTGTGAGTTTCCTTTCTCCATCCCATCCTGAGTGTGAACACAAATCCATACCTCCACAGTCTCATCATCCCTAATTATGCAGCCAAAATATCTGAGCCTCTAAGATTGTACCATCGTATGATATGTTTTCCCATGTTGATGTGGGGGCTTGTCTATGGCAGCGCCCGGTTGCAAGTCACCAGCTGACGCTGTTAGAATAAAGTCTACAAAGAACGTGGTTTATGATTCAAACCTCTCACATGGCGCAGTGAGTAGGATCCCGGGGTCCGACACGCCATTACAGCCCTGACAAGAACGCTTACATGGCCTCTACACGTCCACGATTCTCGACGCCCTCAAGGGGACGCCAGGGCATCTCTACACCGGCGGGGGAACACCACGCTCGCCCAGCAGCAGGCCCTGAGTGCATTGATGGCTCAGATGGCATCTCTAGTTGCTGGCGGTGGTCATGCTTCTATGCCGGTTATGAAGCCCTCAGCAGCTGTCGCCCCAGAGAAGTGTGAGGCAGAAATGCCAGCAGCTGCGTTTAGGACATGGAGGTGGTCCATGGAGTCATGGGTGCTGTTGAACGGGTGGTCACAACTGGTGACCACACTCCACATTCGCCTGAACTGCGTCCCTGCACTCCAAAGGGTGATTGACTCGAGATATCCCAGTGGTCAGTGGGAGCAGCTCTCGCCCAAGGAAGCCCTGGATGCCATCAGTGGAATGGTTCTTCAGTCTTCAAACCAAGCTGTGAAATGGAACGAGTTTTTCAACAGCAAACAAGGCGAAGAGGAGCCCATGAAAAGGTATTTTCAACGCTGCTTCGCAGAGGTAGTGACATGTGAATTTAAATGTCCCACCTGTCCCGCCTGAGTAACCCAGTGTTGAAAAGGGAAATTTTCCAGGGTACTCAAGTTATAATAGTGTTGAAGTGCTTAGAAACAAATGTATGTTATTTGAGGCAGCAGTGAGAGATGCTGGTGTATTGTGTTGTACGTCTGGCCAGGCAGTGGTGGGAACAGCCACGGAGGCAGCGGCGGTTGGTGATGACGTCACCGGTGAGTCTGAGGTAGCTGGCGCCCGACCTGGACACCCCAGTCGCGTGCACTGTGGTAACTGCAGCATGTCACATGCCTCTGGTAAAAGTAACTGCCCTGCAAGTGGGGCCACATGTCGCAATTGCTCTAAGGTTGGTCACTTCAAAAGGTGTTGCAGGAGTAAGTCAGTCCTAAGTGCTCCTGTGGATGTGTCAGGTGCTGTCACAGAGGCAACAGCCCAGCTATCCCGCCACCCCAGGTTACAAGTGTTCGTGACCCAGGCTGGGGGCAATTCCCTCGCCATCCCTGTGCTGGCTGTGGCTGACACGGGTGCTATGGTGTTTGTGGCAGGGGCATCCCTGCTCCAGGACATCGGTTTGTGTCCAGGGCAACTTTGGGCCCGTAACGGCCTGAGGGACGTGGCGAACAAACAGCTCAAATGTCTGGGGTCCGCCCCCTGCCGCCTCAGTGTGGACGAGAGGTCCACTGTCCAGGAGGTCTACTTCGTGCAGACAGCCAAGGCCCTCTACCTGTCATTGGAGGCCTGCAGGTGCCTCAACTTGGTGCCTGTCAACTTCCCGCTCCATAGACGTGCTGTGGCTGCCGTGGGCGATGGAGGGGAGCGGCACACTGCTGACGACCTACCTCCGAGCCCTTTACCTGAGAGCAGCCGTTTCCCACCGAGGCCAGTTGAGATACCCTTGCCTCCTTTGGAGGAGAATGTGGCCAGGTTGGAGGCATGGCTGCTCACGCACTTTACATCTACCACATTCAACACCAGCAGGTCCCCACTGCCAGTCATGACTGGTCCCCCCTCACCGTATCCACCTGACGCCCGGCACGACCCCTACGCCTGTCACACACCTGCTCCCGTTCCGAAACACTGGGAAGCGGAGGTGAAGGCCCAGTTGGAGGAGGACGTCACGAGAGGCGTCATCCAGCCAGTGCCTGCTGGTGAGGCTACGGAGTGGTGCGCCAGGATGGTCGTGGTGGCAAAGAAAAGCGGTCAGCCCAGGCGCACCGTAGACTTCCAACGCTTCAATGCAAGTTGTCTGAGGGAGACGCACCACACACCTGCACCATTCGACATGGTGTCTGGGGTGCCAGCGCACTCGTTCAAAACCGTCGCCGACGCCTTTTGGGGATTTCATCAGGTGGAGTTGGAGGAGGAGAGTAGACGCCTGACCATGTTCATCACGCCGTGGGACCATTTTCGATACTGCAGGACGCCCATGGGACATTATTCAGCGTCAGATGCCTACACCAAGAGGTTTGACGACGCTATTCAGGATGTGCCCCGCAAGTACAAGTGCGTAGATGACACTCTCCTGTATGACTCCAGTGTGAAGGGGGCGTTCTGGCACGCCTACGATTTTCTGGAGACATGCGCTAGCCTAGGTATCACACTGAAACCAGAAAAGTTCTTGTTCTGCAGGAGAAAAGCTGAGTTTGTGGGTTTCCTCCTGGGGTGGGACCTCTACCAGCCCACTGCCCAACGTCTGTCAGCTATCAAGGACTTCCCCATGCCTGATCAGCCATCAATCACTGACATCAGGTCCTGGCATGGCCTGGTTAACCAGTTGGTTCCCTTCCTTGCCACTGCACCTGTGATGGAGCCCTTCCGTGAGCTCCTCAAGAAGCCAGTGGGCAAGCGGATGTATTAGGACGACCAGCTGCGGCTCAAGTTTCGCCAAGCCCAGGACACCATCTGTCAGTTGGCAAGGGACGGCTTGATGTACTACGATAAATCCAGGCCTACGGCAGCTGTCACGGATTGGAGCAGGGAGGGCATCGGCTTCGTCATCCTGCAACAATACTGTGCCTGTGCCTCTCCAGAGACGCCCTTCTGCTGTAGGGGAGGGTGGCGGTTGGCTCTGTGCAGTAGCCGATATCTGAGCACGGCCGAGGCCGGTTACGCTGCAGTAGAAGGGGAGGCCCTGGCTGTGGTATGGTGCCTGCGCAAGGCCAGGCTGTTCCTCCTTGGCTGCCCGAACCTCATTTTGGTGACGGACCACCACCCCTTAGTTGGCTTGCTAGGGGACAGAGCCCTCATGGATGTGGCGAATCCGCGCCTGTTCAGGCTCAAGGAGAAGACCCTGCAGTACCGGTTCACGGTCAAGTACTTGCCAGGGAAGCGGAACTGTGCAGCTGACGCCCTATCCCGCTTCCCCTCCCTCAGGGCAGCGCCCGACGTGGAAGACACGGACCAAGAGGAGGACCTATGCGCTGCAGTGTGTGCAGTCACAATCGCAGCACTGGATCAGGATGGGTGCATCACTATGGACGAAGACACAGTGTGCAAAGCGGCTGCGGACGACCCAGTGTACCAGATTCTACTGTTGAGGGTGCTGGCGGGCGACTGGCACCCCCACAAGTGACAGGAGGTGGGCTGTCTGCGCCCCGTACTTCTCGGTGAGGAACAGGTTGGCTGTGGTCAGGGGTTTGGTCACCTACACCTTTGACCAGGGCTGCGTGCGCCTTGTCATCCCCGACTCCCTCTGCCACTGGGTCGCCGTTAACCTGCACGTGGGGCACCAGGGCCAAGACTCAATGCTCAGGCGGGCCCGGCAGTCTGTCTATTGGCCTGGCATGGAGGGTGACCTGCAGTATCATCGGTCCTGGTGTGCTGCTTGCGAGAGCCACGCCCCTTCCCAGCCTCCGGAGTCGTTAGTTCTGACCCCAGCGCCAGACTATCCCTTTCAACAAGTGGTGGCCGATTTGTTCAACCTGCAGGGCCACACATACCTAGCATATGCTGACCGACTCACAGGTTGGCTGGAGATCGCCCACTTCCCCAACGAGGCCACCTCTGGAAAGATCATCGCCCGTCTGCGGGCCTACTTCACGAGGTGGGGGGCACCTGAGCAAATCTCCACAGATGGAGGTACCAACCTTGCCAGCCTTGAGATGACAGATTTCCTCAAGTCATAGGGGGTCGAGGTGCGCCTCTCGTTGGCCCACTTCCCCCAGTCCAATGGCAGAGCAGAGGCTGGGGTCAAGGCCACCAGGAGGCTCCTCAGGGATAACACTGGGCCCGGAGGTAGCCTGGACTGTGATAGGACATCCTAGGCCCTCCTCCAGTACCTGAACACGCCTCTGCGTGGGGTGAACAAGTCGCCCGCCCAACTCGCCACCGGCCGCCAGCTCCGTGGCCAGACAGCACTATAAGGTGGACCAGCACTGGCGCCGGGCACTTCGTATGAGGGAGGTGCGCTTGGCTGAAACCCAGGACGGGGTCCTTCTGTCGCGGGGGGAGGTGTCCCCCCAGCTGGCTCCCCTAGCCGTGGGCACGCAGGTGCGTGTGCAGGACGCAGCTACGATGCTCTGGGACAGGACAGGCATAGTGGTGGAAGCCCACTCTCACAGGCAGTATGCCGTCAGGTTGAGTGGCAGTGGCAGGGTGTCCATCCGCAACAGACGCCACCTGCGAAACGGCTCCACACCTGTGCCTACTACTCCGGTGGTGCACCAAGCTGTGCCTCCTGGCCCCCCTTCTGCTGTGCCCTCCGTACCCGCGCCCTCGCTCGCACCCCCAGCCCCTCCCCAGTCGAGCGCGGCCAGGCCCAGGAGAGGCCATAGGCCCCGAGCTGGTTGACGGACTATGTGGTGTAGTGTATGTGATGTAAAATTAGTTTAGAGTTTTGTTTTTGTTTGCTTGACTGGTTTTTCTTGCATTGTTGTTTTTATGTGCATTGTTTTCCTTTTGTTAGTTCAAATGTGCATTGTCATTTCCTTTTAACTTGGGGGGGAGATGTAAGATTGTACCATCGTACGATATGTTTTCCCATGTTGAGGTGGGGGCTTGTCTATGGCAGCGCCTGGTTGCAAGTCACCAGCTGATGCTGTTAGAATAAAGTCTACAAAGAACGTGGTCTATGATTCAAACCTCCCACAGAACCTTATATCTTTTTTTTTTTTTAATATCCACCCCAGAAAGTAAGGATGTAGCACAGTGTATGTGGCCAGTAGTCTAATTTCTCTTTGCATTTGTCTATTTTCTCTTTGTTAGGCTTGTAGTGGATTCCTCCCCTACAAACGCTTTTGTCGCTGAGTAGCCGACCCCGCAAATTCCCCAGTGTATGCCTCGTGGTCTAGGTCAACCAGCGCCGCCTTACATGACGGAGGTCAACTATTAAGCCACGCTTACCTCCGCTATAAAAGATCTCACCTCGTGGTGACCAACTTCTTTCTACTCTCAGCCACCAGCAAGCAACACCTCCTACTCCTCCGCTCCTGCCTGGCGGCCCTCGCTCCCGCCGGCGACCATGGCAACCCACAAGCTGGTCCTCCTCTGAGCACCCTCACCAACCAGCTCTCTCTACATCACGCTTGTAACCACGCTGCCACTTCCCAGCACCAAGCTGCACTGTACATCCAATACAACATGTATACAGAGATCACATTGTGAGTTCCCTTTCTCCAGCCCATCCTGAGTGTGAACCAAATATCCCGTACCCCACAGGCTCACATATGTACATGTAGGAGATCTCGCACTAAGGATGGAGGTGAGAAAGGAAACTCACAATGGCTAGGGAGTTGCTGTGTGGTGAGGAGCTTGTTGGGAGGAGGTCTTGTCAGTTTGAGAGCATTCAGTAGAATAATCTTCACAGCTAGGCTGGGGGTATTTATATAAGTCTGTCGGAAGTGAGCGGCGCTGCTGATTGGCTGAGGTGAAAGGCAGTAACTGGCCAATCTCCGCGCAGTCCGATAGTGAGGCTTGGTCTGAAGAACTCGCCGCAGGGTTGGCTGGTAAGCGACAAATCGGCAGATGTAGGGGAGAGTATCCACTACAAAATATTATATGTACAGAGCAGTCTGGTGCTGGGAAGTTGCTGGAAGTTGCTACGTAGTAGAGGAATTGCTGTGGAGGATCTTCTTTACAAGACGTATTCTCTGCTTAAGAGCTTGAAGTCAAACCCAAAGGCGTTTTACTGCTAGACAAAGTCAAAATTAAAAACGCGAGTACCTGTAGGAGCATCAGACCTGAGGCTTGAATATGATAGTTATGCAGATTCTGACCAAGATAAAGCTGAGGCATTGAATAGCTTCTTTTCCTCGGTGTTCACAAGAGAGGATGCGATTAACCTTACTGCATTTGAGGACAGATGGTTCGACACAGCACTGACCCACATTGTGTTCACAGAAGAGGACATTAGAAATAAACTGTCAAAACTAAAGGTCCATAAGAATCCCGATCCTGACATGGTGCATCCCAGAGTGCTAAGAGAGTTGTACAACGAGCTTGCCAAGCCCCTGAAGATCCTGTTTTGTAAATGCCTTTATGAAGAAAAGGTCTCCAGTGATTGGAAAGTGGCTTATGTGAGTCCTATCTTCAAGAAGGGCGATCGTCACTCCACGAACAACTATAGACCGGTGAGCCTGACCAGCATAATATGTAAAGTACTTGAGAGTATTATCAGAGATGCCGCGATGGATTATCTACTGCGAAACAACCTTGTAAAGGATTGCCAACATAGTTTCATGCCAAGGCCTTCGACAGTGTATCCCACGAAAGGCTGAAAATCCAATTGGAAGGGTACAGAATTCAGGGAAATGTCCTAGCGTGCATAGAAGACTTTCTACATGACCGCAAGCAGTGTGTGGTGATTAATGGCACGAAATCATCATCTGTACCTGTCACAAGCGGGGTACCACAGGGCAGTGTATTGGGCCCGCTGTTGTTTGTTTGTTTCATAAATGACATGCCTGACGTTGTACACTCCTCCATACAAATGTTTGCTGATGACGCCAATTTATTTCAGGAAATCAAGAGCCATGAGGACTATGAAGAGCTGCAGAAGGATCTCTGTGAGCTCCAAGAATGGTCAAAGAAATGGCTGCTGAGATTCAATGTCACGAAGTGTAAGAGGATGCACCTGGGGCGTACCAACGGAAAGGAGGCGTATCAAATGTCCCAACGGGATGAAGAAATTGCACTATTTGAGACTGAATGTGAGAAGGACCTAGGTGTGTATGTTGACAATGAGCTGAAGTTCTCGGGCCAATGCAAGAAGAAGGTAAATCAGGCAAATAAATTATTGGGTCTTATAAGAAGGTCGTTCAGATATCTAGACGGTCCGTCCCTCGTAAAGATCTTCAAGAGTGAAATGCTTCCCCATCTGGAGTACTGTCACCCCGTCTAGTCCCCGAGATATGCTAGGGACTGTCAGTTGGTTGAAAATGTTCAAAGGAGGGCCACCAGACTGGTGCCTGCACTTCGGCACCTCAACTACCCTGAGAGATTGGAGCGCCTGAACTTGTCTAGCTTATGCTACAGAAAGGCAAGGGGCGACCTAATTGAGGTGTTTTAGCATCTCAAGGGGCACTACTCAGTCGAGTGACCTTACTTTGAGCTGGCGGACGCTCACCCCACTTGGGTCACAGCTCAAGATTGAAGAAGCGGCAGGTCCATAAAACTATCAGGGCAAACTTTTTCGGAGTGAGAGTTGTGAACTCATGGAACAATCTACCAGAAAGTGTTGTGACGGCACCAAGTGTGAGCTCTTTCAGGACCAGACTTGACCAACACTGGAGCAGGTTCAGGTACATTCAGGAGCTGGTGCATGCCCAGTACATATACTTGCCAACAGTACGTAACAGAGACGTGACCGATCGCCCAAGCGGCTAATGAGCCGATCAGTGGTGAAGAGGATAAAAGTAAAGTACAGTAAAAGTAAACACCTGTCTGTCTCATGCATGTCTTACTCTGCTCTCTTAACAACTGTGCTTAACCATCTTCATCCAGCTGCAGGAAGGCGCCTAAACAAGTGAAGAGAGAAAAGGTCATGACCCTTGTGGAGAAGATATAACTGGTGTACAAACTCAGGAGTGGCCAAAGCTTTGCCGCATGTGGCCGGGAGTATGGCATCAATAAGTCAACTATCCGCTACATCAAGAAGAAAGAGAAGGATATTCGTAATGCTGTTGCCTTAAGTGCCCCCTCTTCTGCCAAGGTAGCCGCTGATGTGAGGGATACAGCTATGGTGAAGATGGAGAAAAAGCCCTTAACATCTGGATTGAGGATTTTAACCACCCCACCGTCTCCTAACTCAACTACAACTGGGCCTCCTCTCCGTCTCTACTCTGACGCTGTTAAACCTTGTGCCCCCCCACAGCCCCCCTCCGGTGACACGACACAGATCATATCCCTCTTACACACCGAGCCTGCCCCGTGCCCGGCTGCCCCCTTACACCCACCGCGCGCACATGGACCCGAGGACACCACCCCCGGCTCCCCATCCCCCACCGGCATGCTGGCACCTGGGGCCCATCCACTCCAGTTCTCCATATCAATTGACCACCATGCAGACGTGCTAGTGGACTACGTATCTACGCCAAGAAGGACGTCCCCCTTGAAGCCGACACTACCACGCCATCACAATCACACCAAAAAGTATGTCCCTCAATGTTGTCAATGCCTATGGCAATGGCCTGGCACTTGCCATTATTAGGGACCTGCCACGCTTTGCCATAAACAGATAAATTGTACCGGGAAATTTCCCCCCACACACTCATCATTCTGTCACTTTATGTAACTTGCTGACAAAACCCATGACCCTTCAGGCTTTTACGCCCTTAAGGCATGAGTTATAAAGGCAAGCATGAACTCTGCATACTTCCCAGATGGGCACTGTAAACGCTTCTGTGCTTCACCTTGCACAGGATATAAGGGGTGCCCAATAAACTAGCCCCCTTGGGGGCAATCTAAGGAATCTTTAACCACCCCCACATCCTTCTCAGCCAGTTTAAGTTTATCCGTGACAAAGCCAAGGCTCTGTATGACCAATTCTAAGGTGAGGAAGGTGGTGAAGGTGAAGAGGAAGTGAGTAGTAAAGGTGGTGCGAGTGCTGATGGTTCTGGTGATACCACAAAGAAAGGTTTTAAAGCACAACTTGAGGACGATGTAGCAGCAAGGGAGTATCCTGCGATCTTTGCTGAGATTATCTGGGAGAAGGGTTACAAGCTGGAGTAGGTTTTCATTGCTGATGAGATTGGCTTGTGGTAGAAGAAGATGCCAGCTCGGATGTTCATTTCCTGGGAGGAAAGGAGTGCATCGGGCTTCAAGGTGGCCAAAGATCGTGTGTCTCTCCTGCTATGTGGTAACGCTGCAGGTCACATGAGCAAGCCCATGCTACTGTAACATGCCAAGCGTCTGCTTGCCACAACAAGAAAGCCTGAATGATGGTAGTGTTGTTCACTGACTGCTTTCACAATTGTTTTGTGAGGGAGCTCAAGGATTACCTGTAGGATAAAGGCCTGGAGTTTAAAGTCCTTCTCATGACTGACAACTGCCCTGGCCACCCTGAGGCTGTCAAGGTTGCCAACAAAAACGTTGAGGTGATCTTTCTGCCCAAGAACACATCATTGCTCTAACCACTCAACCAGGGAGTCATCGATGTCTTCAAGGCCAAGTACATGACCCACACCTTTAGCAGGATACGGTAGGCCTTGGACAACGACACAGGGATATTAAATTTTATCTGTAGAAATTTCTTGGTAAGTGTTGTTGTTGATGTGGAAAGGTTGTGTGCATGGACTGGGGTACTGTACCAATTTTCCAGTGTCATGTTTATGTATCTTTTTATTACAGTAATAGGTGGATTGGTTGTGTGTTTAAAAACATCTTGCAGTTACTGTAATTCAGTCTGTTCACTTGTTTACAAATCTTGTGATAGTTGGAATTTGAATTGACGTTGCAGAAATAGTTATGATTACGATTTAATAATTGCTTTTAATTGAGGATCCAGATTTCTATTTTAGATTCTTATGGTGATTCTTGTTAGTTAATACTGTACTACAGTATGTCCTCTTTTCCACAATCTCTAAGTTAATAAAGTGATGAGAAAGGTAGGCCCAAGTGTGTAATAGTTCTTTTATCTTTAAGATTAGACAGTGTGTTGACAATGGTTATTATCACCGTTTCCTGGTGGTGTGTGTCATGTGTTCAGGTCACCAATCAGGTAAGAGGGAATGCCTGATGGTTTTTGAGAATACTGTATGAATCTCCTGGGTGGCAGGTCATGATTACTGGTCCCTTAATTGTGTAAATTTCTGGAGCTAAAAGTTATCTTGGTAGGAATCAGGTAAAGTATTTTGTATTTGACATCATGCTTGGTGACTTAAGGCCCGTTTCCACTTGAGAGTGGACTCTCGATAGTTACTGTCGATAGTTCTCTCATCTGAGTATTCATACGAGAGCAAACTTCTGCGAGTTTCAGCTGTCGAGAGTATTCCCGACAGTAGCTGTCGGAGAGAACTCTCAGTGGTGTGTCTACCTGACTAGAGCTCCACTCTATAGTGACTCTCAGTCAGTCGGTAGCAATGGGTAGTAGAGGACATGACAGAAAGTTTGCTGCAGCAGTAATAGTTATGCTGATGCTGGAGAAGAAAAGGCAAAAACAGAAAAGAAGGTGTTGAATAAAGCACTGGGTGGTACGACAAGGTGAACTGGGAGCTAACAACAGGCTTGTGAAAGAATTACATATGGAAGATGCTCAACAATTCCATAATTTCACCCATATGTCAGCAGTTCAGGTGAAAGAGTTGGCGAAATTGGTTGGACCATTAATTTTCAAGAGAGACACATGGATGAGGGAAGCCATTTCGATTCACGAGTGAGTTATGGTGACGCTCCGATTTTTGGCATCAGGTAAGTAAACAACAAAAAGTACACCCAAACGTCCTGTCCAATGCCAATAATAAGTATTGATGTTCAAGTGCTTAAATTCAAATAACCTACACCTGTTGCATCAATGAATATGCTGTAAATTCATCATTAATAATCTGATAACCATCTTGTGAGAGGTTTGAATAATAGACCACGTTCTCTGCAGACTTTACTCTTACAGCGTCAGATGGTGACTGGCAACCGGGCGCTGCCACAGACAAGCTCACACCTCAACACATGGGAAAACATATCATACGATGGTACTCCATCTCACAATCTCACACATCAACAGTATAGTTAATTAAAAGTGAAATAGTGTACTCATGGGAAACAGATAATATCTACCATATCCATCTGTTGGCCTTGAACATGACTTTTCAGAGGGAATACGCTTGACGCTTGAATCAGACCTATTAATATATTGATGAGATTGTATTCAAATCCATGCTTCACCTCTTGAGAGCACTGTCAGACTGTGAACCTGGTTCATATAGCTGAGAGTCGACGTGACAGTTGCGGGCTACTATGTGTCCACATGATAGCAAAATAGCAGAGAGTAGCTGTCTGACAGTAAACTCAAACTACCTGACGGTTACTCTCAGAGCCATGTCCACTTGATAGTAGCTCTGCTGACAGCACTTTACTCTCAAGTTGACACGGGCCCTTAAGTTATCCCATGATGGGAATGATTATACAGATTATACTTGTGAGGTTGATTTACTTCATGGATAAATATTCAGCTTTTTCTGTCATTTCTTTCCATGCTGTTTGCCTTTATCAGAAATTGTACTAAACAATTTAATTTTCCTAATTCCAATTATCTTGTAATTAATAAAGTTAGTTACTGGGTAATTTCTTTGGTGGCTCCAGCATCCCCTCTTAATCTATCCTGAGTAATTCTTGAATGTACTTTTTTTAAATGAGACAAGCATTTTGTATTTAATACTGTATATATTTCCTAAAACAGTTTGCCTCATCTTATTCATGTTTTAATATGGTAGTCTTTGTATGTTGTGTCTTCATTATGCATATACAGTACTGTACTGTACTGTACATGTTTTGGTTTGCCTAATCTCTTTGAGGCATCTTTTTTAGTGTTGACTATTGTTGATGACATATATGAAGAGTGTATGGATCAGTTAGCTTTATAAATTCTGTAGTGAGCTATATCATGGGTCATCATAAATGATAATATTCAATACGTACTATTTGGTTAAATAAACAACTTAATCAATCATATTTATATATTTAAATGATGATAATATACAACTTGTACAAATGTCTAAACATATCTTTACAAAGAATAATGGAAGCATATACGTATGCACTTTGACTAAAGAAATTGCATAATCTATCATGCCTGGAAGTGAAAGTTGTGTGGGTGAGTGAGGGTATGTTGACCTACACACATCACAGATGCAGGGGGACGGTTGGCAATGGTGTGCAGTGGGCAAATGATGTCTTCTGAAATTAGGTATCAATGTGTCACAGGTGTTGCACACAAGGGTTCAGCAGTTTATAGCTATACTATACATCATGTCACAGTGCAAAGGTTTCTTAGTTATCAGGCATCACTCCATCACAGGCAACTGTCCTGCACTTTGTTTATCACAAGCCCTCACCAAATTCCACTAAAGTGAGAAATTAATGGTCGATAATGCATATTCAATACCCCACTGCTTCCTTTAGATACTAGGTGAGTATGATATAGGTCAAATCTCAAATATGGGAGCACCAAATTATTTGCTAATTGTGTGATACATTTCACATATTTTCCTAGGTAAGTCTTCTTTTAATATTACCGGTACTAATAGTCATCGTATAGTTCTCACCCCAAATCACCACAAAACTCTCAGTTTCAAACCTCAACAGACTGAGCTCTCCAGTGTGTGCCTCTTTTCCCTCAATGCACAATACTAACTGAGGATTTGGAATGTTGCAGAACACAGGCAAGTGATAAAAAATTCTCCAACAAAAACATGCAATTTACATTTAACTTTAATACTGATGCGTGGTGATTGGTTCCTAGAACAGCAATAGTAAGAGATGGACAAATGCTGTTTATACCTATTAATATTAGATAAATACATTAGTTTTCCCAAACATCAGAAAAACTACATTCCTTAGCTACTATAAAATACAAGCTTTTAGTTGTCCTCAAACTTAAGCCTAGATGTGTTGCATCTTGATCATAGAGCATACTGCAGCATAGATTTTATCAGGATAGAAATAGTGATATAGAAGATGGTTTAAGGTTAAAAGAGGTGCAGATTCATCCATCAATTTTTTATACAAATCATCCACAGCAGTTATGAATTGCAAATGACAGTCTATATATCATTTTCAATTTTCATATTAAACCAAACCACATTATAGATCAGTGATTCTTAACCCAAAAGAGCCTAGGTACTAACCTTTTACAAGTTCCAGTTTCACTTCCTTTATTGTCTTTCTAGATCCAAATAAACAAACAGGTTGAACTGACAGGGGGATGAGTTGGCTGGAGGTTAAGTTGACAGGGGTTAGGCTGATGGGATGAATTGACAAGGAGATGAGTTGACTGGAGGTTAAGTTGATAGAGGTTAGGTTGATGGGATGAATTGACAAGGAGATGAGTTGACTGGAGGTTAAGTTGACAGGGGTTAAGTTGATGGGATGAATTGACAAGGGGATGAGTTGACTGGAGGTTAAGTTGACAGGGGTCAGGTTTATGGTATGAATTGACAGGGGGATGAGTTGATTGGAGGTTAAGTTGACAGGGGTTAGGTTGATAGAGTGAATTGACAGGGGTTGAATTAACCAGTCATCATATACGGTATATCTGTAGCAATTACGGAAGTGCTAAAAATAAATTGGGAATCCCCATGCTACGGTAACACTGCTCCAGGTCAATCAAGCAGAACTGCAGTTTGCTAATCGTTAAAACACTGGCATTGTTTCTACATCTCATTTTTCATTTTTATGCTAGTCTTTCTATTACTTCTTTATCTCTGAAAATTTTTGTTATCCTCATGGGGGACCCTTGAAAAAAAAAATAATATAGTAATATCTTTGGCAGTACATATTACTACTACTACTACATTAATGAATGGCAAGTTTTCCCTTACCCATACCAGCCCATCAAGTTTTGAATTACAAACTTATTTCAGTGGAAATATATACCTTTACTGTACAGTACAGCATTCCAAGTCAGAATTATGCTCATCCTTTGTGCTCCCCCATGAAAGATTGAAACACACCCTTTGAGAGGGCATGCCCCCCAGGTTAAGAACCACAGTTATAGATGCTAATAAAGCTTCTTATTTTTTATATAAATATACTGAATGTTCTTACCAAACTTCTTGATCAGTCAATCAAATTTTTTTTTAAAAATTTCTTATAGCAGAAATACTCACATTACTGTATTGTACTGCTATGAACTGCTGAAGACATTGAAGTAAAACAGCAAAGTATATAGTGTACAATTCTGCATATGAAACAAAAATTTATGTCAAAATTAAAATACTTATTCATGTATTAGTAACGTCTGACAATAGTTATATGCTATTTATAATTACAGTATGTGAATACAGTATTGTTTTCATAAATACTTTTCATGCAAATAATAACAGGTTATAGATCAGCAGCGGTAACCTCAAAATAAATGTACATCAAAGATTTTCCCATTTATTGCAGTATATTCTATTAAATAGATGCATACTGCAAGTTAATGTAATGATACCTTCATGATACCATCATATTTCAAATGTACAATACAGTATATTGATTTTTTGGGTACAATTGTGAATTCAAGAATAGTCGAAACGCAAGTTTGTCATGTAAGTTAAATTAAACACAAAATGATTGTTTTTAGCAGGAAAACATGTTATCACAACAGTATTTATGGCATTTCATCCATGAATCAAAAGCTTCAAGTACTAAAAAATGTAGTAATTTGTGTGAAGAGTCAATAGCTAAAGAAAGGGACAATACTTATGTGAAACTATTTTTTCTTAAACAATCGTTTGAATAATTTGAAGAGAAAATTGTGCCTATTCTTCAGATAAATGGCACTTACATTGCTGAACAGCAAAGATTTATCATCCATAATCTTAAAAAGTTGTTGTGCTTATTTTATCCTTCAAAAATAAGTTAAACTGTATCTTGTACAACCTTTATGATAAGGTATTATATTAGATTAGGAACAGCAGTTTGTTTTCAATCTAATATAATGTAATATACGAATGGGTTAGGTTCCTTAAAACCATTTGGTAAGTGATTTATTGTATAGCAAATAATAGAATACATGGGAAAAATAGGGTTCTGTTCTCCAATGACAAGAAAACCACAATATCATACATGAAATCAGTTCACAAAAAAAAAGGCCTAACTAATGAGAAATGCTGTAGTACACAACTGCTGTAATTTACTACCTAATATATTAAAAACCCTAATAAAATACTATCTTTAAATAAATATGCAGCTAAAACCATTTAAGAAAAGCTAAATCAAAGTTTAACATATCTACCATTTGCATAGAAGCTGGCTGCGTCACGTGTGGCGGCCCTAAAGCTTCACCGTAGCAACGTTCCCCCTCCCAACCCTTAGCAACGCTCCCCCTTGTGCTCTCACACATAAATAAATGTTTATTCCCTTTATGTTTTTGACCTTAAGAGAGTTATTTCTTTTAATTTCTTTGCACATTATGTGTGTAGGATTGTAGGAACATATAACTGAGTAAAGTGAAAACAGTTAAGTTTATCTACTCGAATATTACTTATTAAGTAATTATTAGATGTTTTAATTGCCTGTATGTTGGCCTGGCGAATTGGCTAGGAATTAACATACCTAGGTAACATTGCTGACATCGCATTCCAGCTTGAAAAAAAAAAATTATAACTTAACTCCCACAGCTAACACTCACTGGTGCACGAAGAAATGTTTTCAGGTATCCCTCGTTTAACAATCAATCATTTAGCTATTTTCAGTTTAGCGATATAAAATTTTAACACTCTTTTTTGTTTAACAATGATCAATTTTCAGTTTAGTGATGTTTGACTCACTGGGAAAAATTCAGGAGGGAAAGTAGAAAACTGGGGGTTTTGTGCTTTAAGTGCACATCATTATGATGCTCTAATGTTGCTTAGAAATACAGTACTGTAAAGAAAATATAATATAAAACTAAAGATAAATAAAATAAAATGAAGAGCATGGGTATGTATGTGTGGGAAGTGAATGTATGAGCATTGAGTTAGTGAGCTATAACTGCAGCCAGCTGCATTTTCTCTTCCCTCTACATGACATTATGGCATACAGGCAGCAGCCACACACGTCCCTTGAGTCAGCTTGGTTACTGTGTTGCATGTATATTGTACCAGTACAGTAGAACGTCGAATTAAAGCGATTCAATTTAAGATTATTGATTTAAAGTGACAATGTTTCAATTTAAAGAGAATCTTTCCTATTTTGCAAAGTCAAGCTGGCTCATCATATTTTAAAATTCGTGCCTAATGTTTCGTTGGGCACGCTACACTGTCCTAAGGGCAAAGCTGTACTGTACATGTTGTACTGCGCACATCATTGTCATCCCTAAAAACTCTTTAATTCATATTATGCTACATAACACTCAAATCCACCATGCTTGTAGAATCTCAGAAAACGGGAAACGTTGATAAAGGGTAACTCACCTACTGAATGTTACTGAAGTATTTGATGAATTGTACCCAGGTACAGGTATATAATATCAAGTGTATGTACTCATAGCATTAAGGAGAACTCAAGGTATCTATAAGATGGTTGGGAGAGTCCAACCAGTACGGATTAGTGTACTATAAGGGCTAAATGTAGATCGTGTTTGAACGTCATTCTATTGACGTCTGTGAACAATTAGTGAACATAGCTACCACAGGTGGCCGATGAAACTATAAAAGAACATTGATTTGGAAAAAGGATAAATGTATCAGACCTATGTGAAGTGTTGGAAATGATCCAGAAACTATACTTCAAAGGAAATATCTTGTATGCATCGGTGTGAACTTAATACACCTCGTTATCTCGTGTGACGTATACCCACGCTAGAACGCCTTGGGCGTACCGTATTGATATTATAACCCAATGAATTTCCCCAGGAACTAGCAAACCTGAACTTTACCTTAGTGTGTAATTTAGGATTAAGATACGAATTTATAAGGCATAAGGTCACAATAGATAGGAAAAGAGAGATGTGAGAATCATAAAAATTCAAAGTGAAAATTAGAAAGTGGAAACTGTAAGCCTAGTCAGGGAGAAGTGCGGGATATCGCCTTCAGTAACGCCGCCCTTCTCCCAACACAGGTCCCACGCGGTCTGAGCGCATTTCTGCACGTCGGCCATTACTCCCCTGTGAGGTGATTGTACGCCATTATGCACCTCCACTGTGAACCTGTGGATTCCCTGCATATCACCACCTTCTAGTCTGTTTGAGAAGATTCGCGTCGCCACTTGGAGCGACCTAGAATATCAGACGTAGAAACAGTACTGGTATAACCATGTATGGAGAACCTCCTCCCAAACTCACCAAGAGCGGTGTGCGAACGAGGTGCCTGGTATGTGTACCTAGAAGTATCAAGGGGTTCCATACTTGTAAGTGTGGAGGGTAACCGTGGCGTTGTAATGTGGTGCTATATTGTAACCTAGGGTGCTATATTCTAACAGGTGGAGCAGTCTGTTGTGTTTGGTGTTATGGTAAGAAGGATTGACCGAGGTAAGGAGGTCAGGGGTTGTTATGAAGAATGAGTATGTTAATGATACGTCATTACTGAAGATATGTGTTGTTGGGCAGTGTAACTAAAATCAGAGTGTTCTTCTGAGGAAGGCCAACTCTTCTTGTATTCTGACGGGATGCAATATGTTTTATAAGGAATAAATTAGTTAAGACACGTTGTTGTTTCACCTTTCTTCCCACTATCGATTTGGTCAATGGAAAACCCAACCCAATGCCTTGCTTACTCAGCCCGCTACCTAACGAGCTACATACTGTCCAGAGGGGGTCTAGTGGCAGCGACCTTAAAATTAAGAATAGAGTTAAGTACTAAATGATTACAACAATTTTTGTCTAGTGCAAACTATAGCATGATATATTCAAATTAATCAGTATCTTATAAGAATTCCAGCAATGTAAATTATATTCTCTCTGGTCACTTCTGTGACATTTTATAAACAAAAACAAAACTCAATCTAAAGGACATAAATAAACAAATAAATACTGTCAAACGTGTCACTGTCAACCCCCCCATCTTCCCAACCAGGGTTGGGTGGTTATAGGCTTACAGCTTTTATCTCATATAATATCACAGAATAAAGTTAGTTGAATATAATTTGCATTGCTAGAATCCTTGCAAGACAGCGAATACACTTAATTTGAATATAAACGTCATATATTTTGCACAAGAGATAAAAAGTTTAGCCCTTTAATAAAATTAGTTAGAACTAAAATTTGTACAGGTAGTTCTGCTATAACGCGATAATTGTGTTTTTGTAAAATATCGTGTTATAGAAAATCGCGTAATAGAAATAACAGGGCTTATGGAGAAAATAGGGTTAGGTGCAGATTACTCGAAATCGAAAAAATTTAGTAGTTAGCCTAACACAAAGGATAGCACAGTCTAAATAAATGTTACATTCATATCTAATAATGAAATCATACAGTAAATGTAACACTTTACCTTGAAAAAATATGAATGTAACTTGATGGGGGAGAAGGGTGATTTTGAGGTTGATAACATCGAGCTTCTCTTCAAGTGTTATATCCTTTCTTTTACGATCATCACCGGGAATTCTATCACCAGAACGCTTCTTGGAGATATTCTTCTTTACCATATTTACAATTGATACCACAAAATTGGAGAAATAGTAAGCAAAAATCGCGTTATAGCAAACAAGCGTTCGCGTTATACAAATATCGTTCCTAATTCATAAATCGTGTTAGAGCAAATTCGCGTTATCAAAACACGCGTTATAGCAGAACTCACTGTATGTCTAATGCGAGCTATAGCATGTTTATATTAAAACTAATCACTATCTTATAAGAATTCCAGCAATGTTAATTATATTCTCGTGGGTTAGTTTGGTGACATTTTATGAGATAAAAACTTATATTCACTCTTAAGAACAGATAAATAAATAAGCACTAGATCTTGGTATCAACTGTCAAACATATCACCTTACCTCCCATCTACCAGTCAGTAAGCAGACCATTTTGCATCCCTTAATTTTAGCTGTGTTGATTTATTTGTGTTTCTTTTAACATAATATCATAAAAACAATGTTTCATCTATTCTAGGAGATGTGCTGCGGTGCATCTGGGTAGACTCTCAGTCTTTTTAGTATTTTGTGTTTCTCTCAAGTACCAAACTAAATTATTCCATTGAAACAACACTTCGATTTAGTGCGAATTCGGTTTAAAACGACCTCTCTTGGAATGTATCTCGCATTATACCAACGCTCTACTGTACATAAATGTGAGGAATAAATAAAAATAATAATAATCTATTGAATAAAATATTAAATTACTGTGTTACCATTTGGCTATTGTTTCACTCCACATAGGACACAAGACAGCCGAGAGATCCCACACGCTGCTTCCACCTTCCCCACTGTGTGCTAACTCCCACGCACATAAGAAATGTTTATTCCATTATGTTTTTGACCCAATGAAAAGAAAAAATATATTTTTATATTTTTTGCACATCATGTATGAATAATTGTGTGTGCATATAACAATTAAAATAAGAAAAGGAAGAAAATTATGTACAGTATATGAACCCAAAATTGTGTTGAAAAATAACCATAACAATTCACAGCTGGCACGAAGAAATGTTTTTCCCTTTATGTTTTTTACTTAAATTTTTTTTTTACTTCTTTTTTTGCAAACTGTATGAAGAATTGTGTGCTCGTGTAATAGAGAAAAAAATTGAAGAAAATTATGTATATCTACCTGAAATTACGAGCTCAATATTAACATCGATCACAGCTAAACCTTACCCGTTGAGAGTGGTACTGGGTGGTGAGTCAGTTACACAATTGACAACTACATGCCATCTCCCTGGATATTATTCCTCGTTTAGAATATTATTTAGGATTATCCCTCATTTAGTGATCATTTTGCTTCATAATGGGCTTTTTAGGAATGAATCCCCATGATTAAAAGATGGATACCTACAGTATACAGTGACCCCTTGTTTAACGAACGCCTCGGTTAACGAAATTTCGGTTAATGAACTGCATTCCATAAGGATCTTCAATTCGGTTAACGAACAAAAATTCGGTTAACGAATTTCTTACGAACAGACCTCAACATGTTTTCGCTTGCACTGACCGGGCAACCAGCTTTAGTATCAGTCCGCCAATACATTAATCGGTTCTAGGGCTTAAATTCCTTACTATTTTAGTAAATATCAAGAAGTTTATACTATTCAATAATTTTAAAAGTTTAATATTCAATTTTTTAGTCATTTTAACAATTATTGAACATAATTGAAGGTAAAGAAACTAGTTTCTGGCACGCTATCCAGCCTGTTAACACACCATACAGGCGTCAGTCTTTGTGTCTTTTCAGTGGAGGCAACATATTGCTTGAGACTCTCTTCAACTAAATGCTTTTTTCTGTGTTTCCAAGCAAATTATTGGTCATTTTGAAATTTATTTTGCATATTGACAATATATAATGCAGTGCAGTGTTGATTTAAAGAAAATAATCTTGAATTACACCAAGAGAACTAAAATTTTATGGGTGAAATGGCGCCATGGGGTGACTTCTCTTCCACCCCAATGCCTTCTCTTCTCCCTTCTCCTCCTCCACCTCCCACTTCAAATGCACATCATCATCATCATCATCATCCAGGAGCCTTCTACATACACACCTCAAAGTAAGTGAACTTTTCTACCATTTTTGTTGAATTTCGGAAATTTTCGGTGAGCTGGAACCAATTACCCAAAAACCCATTGAAACAATGGTTTCGGTTAACGAACTTTTCGGTTAACGAACGACCTTCTGGAACGGATTGAGTTCATTAACCGAGGGGTCACTGTATTCCCTTTATGTTTTAGACCCTATAATAATAATTATTATTTTTTTGCAATGTGTGTGCATGTAAAAAAAAAAAAAATGAAGAATGTTATGTTTATCTACACAAAATTACGATTTGAAAAATAACCAAAACATACAGTAAAAACCCAAAAGTTCGAGATCACTCTTAATTTGTAATGTTTTGCTGTTACGAAATATGGCAAACCCTCAGAAGTCAGGACAATTTTGGGGGGATGGAGGTCCGGACTTGCCGATTGTCCAGACTTTTACGAAGTGGGGGTTCTGGGGGCCACTGTGCAACTAAGCAGCCACTCATTAGTTCCCCCCAACGACCCTTAAATTTGTATTTTAATGTATAATAAATGTCATGTGTATTTCATTTTACATTTTTCCTTTATATATATAGTAGTACAGTTAATTGAAAAAAAATATATATTTTTTAAAATATGTTACCTTATTTATTATTAAAATATACAGTATACTGTATTGTCTTTAATGGGGATACTGTACAGTGTTCTAATCAGATTTGATATAGGTCTAACCAGAACTAATAGGTACGAGATGATACTTCATGTGTAAATGTGCTGGAGGAGTGGGAATTACTGGTGCCGTGTTCGTGTTTTTTTTATTTATTCATTATTATATTCTACTATGATCAGCCTCTTATGGCTTAGATATGTTTCATCATAAATAAAGCAGGTACAATATAACATAATGTACAGATGTATTAAATAATAGATAAAAATACAATACTGTATATACAGTAATTTGACTTTAAAATAAAAGGACAAGGTCACTCAGAAGGTACAGTAATCTTTTCCCTGATGGTCTTGGCCACTCATTCCCTCCCTCCTTCTTAAAGGTAAGGGGACGGGGAGCTACTTGTTACCGTGTTCGTGTTTATTTTTATTTATTATATTCTCATGTGATTAGCCTCTTATGGTGTATGTTCATCATTAATAATATAGAATATTAAATAATAGAAAAATGATTGTAATTTGACTTCAAAATACTGTAGTGGAGACATGGACTGCAGCAGGTGTGTGTGTGTGTGTGTGTGTGTGTGACATATGGATGATGCAATATGTGCTCGTTTTCTGCTCTCCTTCTGGGAGGATTTTCTTACCATTTTTCTGTGGCTGAATGTGTGTTGGACTTAAAGCTAACCAATCACAGTGCAGCATTATGGGTGAGTCCATTCTAAGAGTGAGAGAATAAACTGCTCACTCACAGGTCCAGACCTACGGGATCTGGACTTTCGAGGATTTACTGTACACAGTAAGTCCTCATATATGTCGTCGCCCTGATTCCCCCCATGTTGTTTCGGTACAACATCGCTAATCTTTAGATAACGTCCTGACCACTCAATTTAACGTAATTTTTGCGTCATCACAGACTACTTTTTACGGCGCATCACCCTCCCTGATCTTGCCGCGCTACGCTCTCTCGGGAGGAGGAGGTAGCCACCAAGTCTCAGTGACTCACCACCCTCCTCCGCTCCGGCCCTCCTCCTCCCCTCCCGCCATCCGCCTCCTCCACTTCACTACCCACCACACACTCGCCCCACCTCCTCCGCCCATATGCAGAATTTATTGCAAACAGGCATGTGAATCCATCCATTCAGTCAAAGAAATGTCACAATTAGACATACTATCTCTCTATTCTATTGAGAAATAAAGGCATTGTACTTTCTACTGATTACAGTAGTACCCCGATTTACGCGGTCAATTGAACCCATGGGGTACCGCGGAAAGTGAACAACAGCACATATGGGATTAATTCCAATAGAGACTGGCCCTACCCCCAAACTCCACTTTTTCAGACACAATACCTATGTTGTAGTAAAAATTACATCTTAATTTTATGATGGTATGCACACACAATTAATAATTAAGAGAAATATCAATAATATTAGTTTTTTTAACACTTACATTAGTAGAAAAGATGGCTGAGCACACGGGGATGGGGGGTTGGTTCTGAGGCAGAGGGCAGATTATTGGCCCTCACCTGTATCACTTGTATCACTATCCACCACATAGGCTTGCAGGGCCTCTTTGTCAAACCCCTCAAAGTCTATATAAGTCCATATCCTCACTTTCACTATCACTATCACTGACTTAGGCCGGCTGTGGTGGGTGGAGGGTGAAGAACTCGGTAATATTTTGATGACTGGGCGACCTTGTGCGCATCCTGCCCGCGCCGCTTCCCGCGTATATGAGTAGATGCACATCGGAAAGTGAAAGTTCGGTTCTGGCGAGGCACCGCGTAAATGAGAAATCGCGGAAAGTGAAACCGCGTAAAGCTGGGTAATACTGTAATTCTTTTTGTCAGCCACATATATGCAATCACTTGGTGGTCCTCACACTTTCTGAAGCTCCACACTATTTTTCCTCTTTCTATAACTTTTTTCAAACTTTGCCCAAACAGTATACTGTAGTGTACAAGGTTATTGATGGTACATCATTATTATTCTTACATCTTTCATAATTCATACAAGCAAATAGTTACTGCTAGATATGAAAAATCTTAGTAAATATCCACAACCACTGGCTAAATTGATTGGTGGAAATTCTATATGAACTATTTTAATATAAAATTGCTGCTTATCATGATAATATTTTGTGGGAAACTGCTGCTCTTGTTTTTTGATAAACCAAAGTATTGAATACTGTACTGTCAAATGTTTCAGGAACTGTTACTGGAATTTCAGACTAAAAAATGTATAGAGGTGTGTCTTAAATGATAAAGTATACTTCAAAAAGTGTTTATAAGACTTAAGACTCTGGTGTCAGATGAAAGGCTAACAAGTGTTTGAGAAGTGTAGTAAAAGATAAGGGTAAAAAAATTTGTTTTCCCATATTTAACATAATTTCTCACATTGTTACTAAATTCGTGAGTACCTAATAGTTCAAATACACAGACCCCGAGGCCCATTCGAAGTGGTCTGTCAAAAAAAAAAGAAGAAAAAAAAGAGCTAATATCTTCGTCATAGAAGTAATGAAATACGTGTTTTTTGAAAGTGTTAATCATATTGCTTTGAATAATTAAAGCTGGAAGATTATTCCACTTTCTAACAATGTCATTAGTGAAAAAATATTCCAGAGTTTAATTGTACCTGTCAGCATCTTAGCTTCAACCCATTACTTCTCATAAGAGAGTTATCATCAAGTATCAATATAGGGGGTCCCCGTCTTACAAACGTCTGACTTACGAATGCCCGCAGGTACGAACGGGGTTAAACTTGAAATTTACAGTATTTTATTTACCTGATGACTTATTTTTATACTTTCATTTACTGTATTTTGTCATTCTATTTCTTCTTTTGTCTTAAATTAAGTGATTTTAGGTGTATATAAGGGCTTAGTCTATGATATAGTGGGATTTTAAACATTGTTCTGTAAGTACGGTATGCACATAACAAGTGTTCTGACTTACGTACAAATCCAACTTAAGAATGCCTTCAGGAACGGAACCTGTTTGTAACTCGGGAACCCCCTGTAGTTTGTTTGGGTCAACGTAGGTGAACCCTTTGAATACTTTAAAGCATTTGATTAATTAACCCCGGAGTCGACATTTCTTTAATGAAAACAAGTCTAATTCCTCCAACCTCTCTTAATAGGGTTTTTACGTAATGACGATATCATCTTTGTTGCTCTATGCTGGACGGCTTCTAATTTCACAAAATCCTTGACAAAGTGATATTGTGAAATTAGAAGCCATCCAGCTATGATACACATAGGTAGTTGCTTTGTCGATTTATTGAAAGAAATAAACAAATACAGAGTTGCCTATACAACTGTGAAATATGGCATGGGTTACAGAACACATTGTGATATCAGAAAGTGTAAAATGATCAAGTGGATAGGATGGAGGGGCACATTATAATGCTTCTAATAGTGGCGTTGTATGACGTCATTGATCTTTGGTTAATGAAATGCTAAGGAATCAAAGAATAAAATGCAAAAAAGGAATACTCAGCCAATGAGAAATAGAGTACTGTATATGATGTAATGTATGAACATGTAGAGTGTAGCTACTATAATCAGTACTGGCTCATCTGGGGTGGAAGTATGGGATTTTGTTTAATTTACTCGGAACCAAATGAACTTAAATACCCTGTACAGTAACGTGGAAATTAAGGTGAAATTGCATAATGTTGCATTAATGAGGTTGTGCAGCCGACCAAGAACACGAGTTATTTTTTTCCTCAAGACAAGACATATTGGTTTATTAAAGTTTTGTGTGGGTTTAATATAGATTATTTTTGGCTTTACATAGGTTTTATAAAGCTTTGTCTCATTACAGCTCATATAATAATTATAGGTTTTATGATTTCGTATAAAGTAGGGAGTGAGGACAAAAGTTACTCCCATAATTTTTTTTATAAATTCGATTTTGAGAATTGCAATTAAATGCCAGGTAGCGACGTGTCCTCCAAATATTACATATTAAGTAATTATTAGATGTTTTAATTGCCTGTATATTGGCCTGGCGAGTTATTGCTAAGCATAAACATACCTAGGTATAAGCAAGATGTTGCATTCTGGATTGAACAAAAAAAACCATCCACCCTTGATATATTTCTCATTCAGACTGTCAAACAAAAAAAAAAGCAGATATATAAAGCAAGCATAATAAGCATTAATTTAGGTATGTAAGCACCAAAGGTGGGCAGTTGCGCTACAAAAAGTTGGGGCGCAACTTTTTTGGTTGTGCATGCAATTGTGCCGCATAGTTTTCCAGAGAGTTGCAGAACTGGTTGCGGCATAACATTTACAAGCATTTTCAAGCGCAAAGGGCAAAAAATTTTGGCAATAATTGAAATTGGAATACGACCGCATAAACAAATGTGCATCCCGAGAGCCGAGCATTATGAAAATTTATGTTTCTGATGGAATGATTCAGCATACACAGGATACAGGTCGAGCAGCATATTTCAGAACTGTTTAAACAAGATATGACCCTCGGCCTTCCCCTCATCTGTCGCTCCCTCACTGTAGTTGCCAGATTTCATCTTTCACATAAACTCTAGAAACTGGAGTTAATGTGAAAGATGAAATCTGGCAACTACAGCGAGGGAAGGGGAGGGAGGAATGATTCATATCATAACCAGTCAGGCAGTCAGTAGCACTGTAGTTAAGGCGTCAGTTTCTTGTTTTTTTTTGTTTCTTGTTATTACTAGTATTGTGGATCGTTTTGTGACGAGGAGGAAGGAGAAGGAGTCTGTGGCCGGCAGCAGTGATCCTGCCGCTGCTGACCAGGACATGGGCACGGAAGTTGAAGTGACTAAGACTGTTGACAGCCAGTCCACTGAGACTGAGGCCAGTGGCAGCCAGGAATTTTTTTGTAATTTTGTAATAAAATATTGATAATATTAACTTTCATATTTTATTTATATTTTGTTTTACTTGTAAATAGGCAACTTTTTTATTTTAGTATTTGTTTATTTTTATTTTTTTAAACTGCCCATTGCGGTTGCGGCAAAACTTTTGAAAATGGTTGCGGTTGAGGAGCAAAAAAAAAGTTGTGCGTGCCCACTTTTGGTAGGCACAATTTGAGACTGTTATTCACCAGTGTTGAGTCCATGTTGAGTCATCGTTCCTCCCCTCAGCCAGCCCCTCTGATTGACAGGCTGGCTGATGCTTTGGCCACTGTTTTCTGCCATTAAGAGTTTTAAAAAATATCCACACACATTTTGAAACAATTATGGACTAGTGGTAGTTTCTGTGAGCTAATGGAAAATTTTTAGATTTAGCAGGCCTGCCAACACATGCATGCCCTCACTATGTTGATACCCCATGCCTATACCACCTTTTTTATATGGTTACTGGAGAAATACAGCCATCTGTGGACATAATAAATGGCTTCTCTCTTAATGAATTTTTTGTTAGGTTACTATGTTGTGGGAGGGAGAGAATGATAAAGTGAGACATTACCTTCAATACAATATATCCTTTCATTATTGTGTAAAAATAAAAATTATACATTATATTTTATCTCCATAAAAACACACAGGAAAAGGGAAACAATGTAGCACCATTGTTTCCCTTTTCCTGTGTGTTTTTATTGAGAAATATGGATTATATTTTATCTGTTATTGAAGACCTTATATTATTTATGATGAATCGTGTGCCATAAGAGACCGATCATAGTAGAATATCATAATTACCAATCAATAATATTCAGGTCAAAAGCTGACCTTGATGGCAGTTGGTGGGTAGGGAAGAGATTACCTTCTGATACAGCTTGTCCTTTTATTTTGAAGCCATATTACAAATTATATACTATATCATACTTTTGTCCACTATTTAATATATTAATTATTTATGAAGAAACATACACCACAAGAGGCTGACCATATGAAAATATAATATAGAAATGAATAAAAAACAACAAACTGGCAAATATGGCATGGCCAGTTTGACCCCGTACCCCCCTCCTTTACGTAGGGAGCGGGTGAGTGGCCAGTGAACTTTTTCCTTTGTCTTTTATACACCATAATATGAGAATACTGTATAATAATAAAAATGAACTTGCGATTGTGGCAACAGCTAGTTCCATACATCGTGTCATCTCATACCTATTAGCTCTCGTTAGGCCTATATCAAGTCTGATTAGACCACACTATCCCCATCAAAGACAATATATATACTACGTAAAACGCTAGCCATCATTCATGGGTAAAACAGAAGAGTAAGTATTGCTGAGGAGTTTAGGCATGATTGTATAATGCACAAAGTTGGAGAGAGGAGAAGAGAAGGAAGGAAATAGAAGAGAAAGAAGATAAGGGAAGAGAAAGAAGATAAGGGAAGAGAAAGAAGATAAGAAGAGAAAAAACATAAGAGAAGAGAAAGAAGATAAGAGAAGAGAAAGAAAATAAGAGAAGAGAAAGAAGATTAGAGAAGAGAAAGAACATTAGAGAAGAGAAAGAAGAAAAGGGAAGCGAGAGAGATATGAGCAATATATACACTGAACAGTATTGATAATTCATTTAATAAAAATTTGTGTATTTATGGGAAGAATTCCCACCAGGCCACATCCCACCAAACTCAAAAGAGGTCTGTTGCTCCTCCCCCAATCGTTGGAACAACGGGGTAGTCAACGACACTTGTAGAGTATTTCCCCAATATGTAATCGTCGGTTATGCGAAGAATCAGTTAATGGGAAGTCAGCTTATGGGGTATACCTGTAATTTTTTTGTGCCTTTTGCAATATACAGCACAAATATTAGTCATCACAAAAATCCGATTGCACTAATGGAAACCTTGTATATTTTTTTTTATCTAGTGGAATATATAGCATGCAGTTGGTACCTCAGAAAATATTTGAGCCAAGAAGTGGGGATGATGTTTTGGATTTTGTTTTGTAACTTGAGTCAAATATCAGTGTTTTATAGTTGTTGTTTTTCAGATTTTTATTTTGCTTATGTGAAAGCCTAAGCTACTCTGAAGGCAATACTGTCAAACAGATGTGAAAATAATTCCTTGATCTAAATACCAGCGCTTGAAAAAAAAAAAAACATGAGTTTCTTCATGCATAACAAGCACAAAACACAATTTGGTAGGATCAAAAGCTTACAAAAAGCTTTCCCGTACGTGAGAGGATTAATAAATTATACCACACCTCGAGTCTGAAAACTGCCCTCTGGACTGCAGTTGTTCAAACTCAAGGTGACTCATGGATAAATAGAATTCTTGAGTGTCATGAACTGTATGTGTGCTACCATGATGTTGTTAGCTAGTCTTGGCTTTTATCAGCTAGTCCTGGCTTTTGTCAGCTGATCAATGACCTTCTTTTATTATTAAACTTAAAAACATACACAGTAAAATGAAACATTTAAAATTGAATTAATGCTTCCCTAAGAAAGGAAACATTAAAAGATGTATTTAGTGTTCTTACTCTGAAGGCAAAGAGGATATGCTACATTCAATAGGTATAGTAATGAGCTGACCAGTGGCAGATGATAAAGTGAAAAAAAAAAAGAAATCTCCTCTTCTCACTTCAACATTCGTTCCATCATTTCCAAACACACTTTAACAAATTAAAATGCCCCTAGAGTCTGAAAAACTGGTCTGCAGTTGTTCAAACACATGGTGACTCATATCATGGGATAATGGCGTAGTGCTGAACCCGTTGATCTGTGCTAGCAGATGATGTGCCCGCTCATGCTGCCATCTATTGAGGGTGGAGGAAACATTTTCATCCAATGATTGTCTTTGTTTGATATTTATTTATTAAGCTTTTATACCCTTATTTTATGGAATACCTATATACTATATTATTACAAGTATTAATGCTTCCAAGAAAAGAAATATTACCAGAGGTCACAATCTCAAGTTAAAGAAGCCAGAAATTGCCAGAGTTGTGAGTTGCTGAACAGCAATAACCTGCCAGAGAATGCAGTGGGGTTTCGTATGCACAGTTATCGCTTATGCGGTTGGCTGAAATGTGATCATAGTTATAGCTCATGCGAAAGTCATGGGTAGCATTAATTTAGTACAGGTAATCATTAGCTTATTTAACCCCAAATTTAGCGATTTTAATAATTTTAGTTATTTGACATTATTTCTATAATGTATCAATATTGTAATGAATAAATAAAAACAAACTGGCAAACTCGGCACCGATCAGTCCTCCCCTCCCCCTTCCTTTGCAGAGGGAGGGGATCCGTGGTCAGGGAAGAGATTACCTTCTGCTTCGGGTTGAACTTTTATTTTTAAGTGAAATTACAAATTATATATCAGATTTTTTTGTCTATTATTTAATGCTGTATGTTATATTATTTATGATAAAACATACACCTTAAGAGGCTGATCATACAAGAATATAATAAAAACAACTGGTGAACACGGCACCGACCAGTCCCACGCCCACCCCCACCCAGGCACGTTTACGCATGGCGTCATCTCATGTACTCATTAGCTCTCGTTAGGCCTGTATCAAATCCGATGCGACCACTGTACGGCATCCCCATTCAAGATAATACAGTATACATTTTTTAATAATAAATAAGGTACTGTACTGGTAATATATTTTATAAAGAATAATTTTTTTTTAATAAATCGCCTAGGACCCCCCCATCACCCAGTGATTCCCCACACCACCACTATTTGGTGGAGTATCACATAATTAATTTCCTGGGCTTTCTTAAAATATTTATTTAATAATGTAGATGCAGTTTAAGTGACATTATGTGTCATTTTGGAAGGTTAAGTTGGTTACCCAAAGGCATTCAAGAGTAAAGGTCTGGCGAGTCCAGTACAATACAGGTACTCCTCGACTTACGACCACCCGGACATATGAATGCCGCAGTCGTAGAAAATATTTTTCAAATTACATATTTTCGAGTCCCAATGTTAGTGATCACGCTGTGTACTGACAAAATTTTCGTTTGTAATTCCTTTGAAAATGGCTGGCAAGTGTAAAAGTGAGAGTTCTCGTGGTGCTGAGAAGAAAAAGAGACACCAATTATAGATTTTCTATGTATTATTTTCGCATTTTCGACTTATGACCAATTCGACTTACGACCTGGTCATCGGTGCCTAACCCCGTCGTAAGTCGAGGACTGACTGTATAGCAATATTAACATGTGTTAAGGGACATCACGGATTTCTGTGCGGATGCGTACCAGTATTATATATACAGTACCTGCGCAAAATGAGATGTCACTGTATTGTGACACTGAAGAGTTGTGTAATAACTTCGATTAGCACAAATGGTACATGTGGTTCCTTGTGAAGGCCTATTGCACCTGTAATGTCGGCAGTGCGCTCTCCCTTTTCAAAATGTTCAATCACTGTCATTTTCATCTCTAATAAAATAGATTTTCATTGTTGCTGGCTATCAGCATTACTCTTAGTTACTTTTTGGTCAATTTTCATTCATGTTGTTGAAGGTTATTAAAGATAAATCAAGAATCACCAGATAATAGCCAGTCATTGCGATATGCATATGACCAAAACAGTAGTCATAGGCAGTGAACCATCATAGGTGGACTGGTATGATCATGTCTTGACATGTTGCATTGTTGCAGCTTTTGTTAAACTGTGAACATTTTCAAACTATGTAATCAGTTTTCTTGATTTGTTCCTTGTGCTAATGCAAATTTCATGTTGTGTGGAACTCAAGTTAACAGGGGGACTACCTGTAATAAGAATTGATATATACTGTATTGGTGAAAACAGGATGATCTGCAAATTAACAAGTGGCTGATATAATGAGCATAATCAAACCCAGCAGAGGGGCAATAAACAAAATCACAATAAATGTTTTTTTTTTTTGTGCAGACAAGTTCTATGCTGAGATAACAGAGACAATGTATTTGTAAGGAACGTACAGTGAGTTTGGTCATATTTCATGACATTTACTGTATATTACTTATGGCAATCTTTATCCACATTTATTTTTCCTACAAAATTATCACCTGAAATTAGAAGATAAAGTATTAAAGTCTTAAATCCTTTCGAACTAAAACACCAATAGTTTCCAAGTTCAAGTGAATGTTTGTACAGAGCTGTAATATTTGTTTGTCAATACCGTGATACCTCTATTTAACAGACCCTATGCAGAAGAAAATCCATTGTATCGAGGGTCGGTTAGACGTGAAACCTCCATCTAACGAGCTATTACGAGATGAAAAGTCTGTTATATTAAGGGTCTGTTAGATGTGAAACCTTCATCTAATGAGCTATCAAAAGAAGAAAGTCAGTCATATTGCGGGTCTGTTAGATGTGAAACCTTCATCTAATGAGCTATTAAGAGAAGAAAAGTCTGTTAGATGTGTAACCTTCATCTATTGAGCTATTAATAGATGAAAAGTCTGTTATATTATGTGTCCTTTAGATGTGAAAACCCCATCTAACGAATTACAGTACAGTCAGCCCTCGCTTTACGCGGTCCCACATTCCACATTTCCACGTTTACGCGGTACCCTGCCGAAACCGGAATGCTCACATTCCGCGGTGCGTGTACCTCTTTACGCGGAGAGCGGCTGGCGAGCCGCGCCATTTTTGGATCCAAACCTCCTGCCATGTTGTGTAAGCGGCGCGAGCAGGGTGCGCACAAAGTCGCCCAGTCATCAAAACATTACCGAGTTCTTCACCCGCCACCCACCACAGCCGGCCCAAGTCAGTGATAGTGATAATTATAGTGAGGATATGGACTTATATGGACTTTGAGGGGTTTGACAAAGAGGCCCTGCAAGCCTCTGTGGTGGATAGTGATACAATTGATACAAGTGATACAGGTAGGGCCAATAATCTGCCCTCTGCCTCGGAACCAACCCCCCCATCCCCGTGTGCCCAGCCATCTTTTCTACTAATGTAAGTGTTAAAAAACCTAATATTATTGAGATTTCTCTTCATTATTAATTGTGTGCATACCATCATAAAGTAAAGATAATATTTTTACTACAACATAGTTGTGTGTCGTCAAAAAGTGGAGTTTGGGGGTCGGCCCGGTCTCTATTTCAATTAATCCCATATGTTATGTTGTTCACTTTACGCGTTTCTAACTTTCCGCGGTACCCTGTGGGTTGTATTAACCGCGTAAAGTGAGGGTTGACTGTACAGTGTATATGGAGAGAAATCTGTTATATGCAAGTTTCACTATAATAATCATTGGAACTACAGTAATATAAATGTAATTTTTTTTTAAATTAGGTCTCATTACTGAGAAACAAGGTTCCATTTTCTAGCAATGATTTTGGGGTATGATGGTGAGTTTTAGAACTGACCACAGACTAAGTTGGTTATTTACATAATTCAAGACTTGAGATTCACAATTTACTTCATGTAACTAAATTTCCTAACACTACAATATTCAGAAATATAT
Organism: Homarus americanus; assembly: GCF_018991925.1. Classification (NCBI taxonomy): domain Eukaryota; kingdom Metazoa; phylum Arthropoda; class Malacostraca; order Decapoda; family Nephropidae; genus Homarus; species Homarus americanus. Next base: position 3,740,435 of record NW_024748109.1, read on the forward strand.
GACAGTTTTACATTCAATTTGGTTTCATCCAGACATAGTTTATTTTGTCCATCATAATATATAAGAGTGTAAGGAGTGTTCCTAGTCTTGAGGAGAGGTGGTGGGATAGAGACTATGCACTGTGGGCCATTTGATACCTTGGAGCACTAAGTGACTGTTTTTATTTACTTTTTTTTTTTTGGTCATTGTACTCAATTTGTCAACTTAACCCTTTTATTACACAAATACAGTACAGGTGCTCCTCTATCTACAAGCTTTAACTTACAAACATTAAGAGATAAACAAACAAACCTATCCATGTTACTGTACAGTACTGTACTCTACTGTATTGTCTAGAAAATTAATACTGTATAAGCTTTTTATACAGTACATTAAAATACTGATAAAGGCTGGTAAGATATATTGTAGAGTAATGTGCTTTATTTATTATTGAGGTATAGCTGTACTGTATGTCCTTTATTTTTTTTACAATATTTTTTATATCTAAACGAGTACGGTAAATTTAGACTTATGAAAAAGTCTCAGGAACGTAACTTGTTCATAAATAGAGAAGCACCGTTTATGTTAAGGTCTTGCCAAATTTGTGCTTTTTATAAGGTGTTTTATAATGTAATGGTATAAAATAATTTTGTTCCTTACTAAAACATTGTATCATCTAACAGATATATTTTTATTAACCCTTACAACATTGGGAATTTACTGTACAGTATATAGTTATGTATGCAGCACTGCTTCGAGACTACATTCTTGTGTTGCTTAGAAATTTGTAGGCTGCTACTAAAGTTCTCAACTAATGATGCTTGTAGAGAGCTTATTATTGTCTTCTTGGCATCTGTTTATTAAATATTTCATTTCTGAAAAGTCAAACATTTTTCCCAAAATTTCTTCTTCCCAAAATAATTTTATATGTCGTCACTTGTTCAATTATGGTTCTCATTACCTCACAATGAGACGAGATAAATGGGTGTTTACTTGGGAAACACATGGCCACATTGGCATAGAGAGCAGATTGATCACTAATTCTTTCATTTTTACATTTACACTCTTGGATTAAGGGAGGCGCTCTCCCACAAAATGCTCTGGGTCTGACCTGTTACACACCTCACCGCACTTAACTGCACCATACGAGAAATAATTGTACATAATGAGTCATTGCAAACTTAATATTCGAGATAAAAAGGTGGGATTTGTTGCATTGGCATTGTAAACAAATTACCTACAAAAAGTTTTGTACAATATAAATAATCAAGATAAAATAATCATTTCTAAATGTAAGTGCAAGTAGAAGCTATCACGATTCATCAGACAATCAATACGTGGTGCAATCTCCTTGCACATTTTACATTTTCCCAGCCCTCCACCCTTGCCAGCAAATGAGGCATGGTTTAAACTCTCTCAACACTGTTATGAATAAATGAAATCACTGTGATGCATGAGAAATCAGCACAAGCCGCAAGAAAATGCCTGAGAAATGTGGGTCAAGGTTATATCCTGGGTCCTTTAAACACAAAAGGAAGACTAGTGTGGTAATCTTGAGTGCATCTATATTGCTACCAGATCGCACCGATGTTGCCAAATATGCGATTAGTATATCTAGAGTTCATACAAAAACAAAATTATTTAAATTTAAATTTTTGACTTCGCATATGAAAATCCTAAGAGATAATTTATATTATACGCAATTTTGCGTATGAAAACCCCACTAGTGTTAAGCTGCTGGACTCATCCTCTCACTCTGTCTCTTTCACCTCTGCACTTGCCCTCATTCCCAGTCTTGCTAAGCACCTCAAAATTCGCACTTAGTTTTCCCTATCTAAATCTTGCCTCACTCTCATTCCTACACTGTTTTCACAACATATTCATCTATGATGAGAACGAAATAATAAATATCTCCTATGAAACTGCCATGAGGCACACGAATTGGGAAATCATGATCCATCTGGTTTCCACTTTATATGAAAAGAAATGACCGAGTGATCTTTGAAGCCCATCCCATTTTTTGACTGAGCCTTCTGCTTGACAAATCTTGTAATGTGATCACAAAATCTACAGCATCAGGGCCCAAAGTGCCCTTTTACCATTAATAGTAAGGCTCTGGTCTCATGATTGGTCTAACTCCCTAATGCAACCATCAACCTTAATGGGGAAATTTTGAGACAAAGGAATATGTTCAGCTTTGACATCATACAAGCATGTTTTCACAAGGCCTCCACCTGTTACAGGTCAGCCATCATACAATTCAGGCATTCAACCTCAGTTCTAATCAAATTGTTCTACCCACTGGAAGGGAGGGACAGTGTCAGAGTTGCCAAGCTGTTGGTTCATCCATAAAATAAGATTTCAGGATCGATCTTGCCAAGAAGATGGGAGGAAGTGGTACTATAAATGTTTGAAATGTCAGTGTGACATTGCATCCAAGACCCTTTAAAGAATAGTTGGACACAAGAAACTTAACTTACAATTTCCATTCCAAACAGTTTCACAATGTAGTCTCAGGGAATCAACTAATACAGATTTTAACTAGTACTGTACCCAAGTCCCCTTGAATTGGATTGACTGTAAGAACAGCCTTACATCAAGGCCAATATCATTGAAGTTGTGCACCAAAGATAAGCAACCTGATTGGCTTAACGTAGTGATTTTTAGAATCATGTTAGAATTACAATCTCTGGTTGATTTACAATAAAACCCATACTGTACTTCAGCATTAACAATGAAATTATCTGTAACTATGCATAGCCTTCACCAGACAAAATTAATAGTTAGAACCATTCTGTTTCCATGCTTAAAAATTAATGTTAACTAACAGAAAACTAGGTGTCTTACAGTTAAACATGAATGTCAGAATCAGACAAGCCTATTCAAAAGAGAGTCAGAGGAGATAAAATTACTCCTTCTCCTCACAGCATGAAGCTCAGGAATTCCTTCTCCCAGAGGTAAGAGGAATGAGAAAATATCCTCCATCAAAAAATATTCTAACTTTTCAAACACAAAATTTCCTTTAGAATTTAGAAACCTAAAAACTGGCAGGTCACCAATGGTCACATATAATTTTAAGAAGAAACACTTTGAAAGACTCTTAAACTTTCAAGAAAAGATTAATATTAAAAGCCTCCTTTAATGGCCTGGTACACCTTTCTGAAACCCTGTCCCAGGTCTAATTAGCAACCTATTCATCCACCCACCCTAGTTGCAAAGATTTCTGAATGAACATGTACTTCTGCTCCCTCAATACCTTCAGGAAAGAGGTCAAGCCTCTCCAGAAAAAAATGAGGTAGCAGTGGACTGTTGTCCACCATGTGATTGAAGCTCTTCAATTATCATGAACTGGAAAATTCACAGGGTTGCACAGTACAGAATGTCAGCACAGATCCAGACCCCCAGGATATACAGGTCTTATCCTATTGGATCATTTGAAAAATATGCAAAATCCTTGTCCAGTCAAGTCTTATTTCAGGAAAAATCATCATAATTTTCAACTTATTCATGCAGACACAATGAATCATCTGTGCAATCCACTTACACAATTCAAGGAGGCATGAAAAGAGAGGGCATAGTTCAGACTTACAAGAAACTAGTAAAAAACCTTGATGGTTCTCAATGAAAGACCCAATCCAGCATAAAACCAACTGTCAGATCCCTTGAAGGGTTTGAAGGATTCCACTACATTTTGAAAGTAAGAATTCACAATAATCGGACCGGAGTGATTATTATTATTATTATTTTTTACGGGGAATAGCCCACCCGGGCACAGGTCATCGACCCACATTTGGTATAAAAAATGAGCAGAAGACAGGATGAGCAACGGACAACAAAATCAGGTTTCCCCTTAATACAATGTTGGGTTATGTTACCTTGGTATGCCAAAGACACTGGTTTACCTTAAACTGGGTCAACTAGCAATTGTAAACACTGTTGCACCATGACACAACAAAGGCAAAAAGCCTTTTACTGATAGTACTGTACTGGAGTGCTTAAGAGAACATGGCTCCAGCCAAACTGCTCAAAGCACAGTATTCATAAGATGAGGGAGATGCACTTTAGTTCATGATATAAGATGTAGGCAAACTTGAAGGCAACTTCTCAGTCTGGTGGAGTGACAGGAACCAAGGGATGATGCCTGAAATCTATGATGGCCATCCAGTAATAGCTGAAGCCTTAGTGTGAATAAACTGATGTGATGTCATGAATCATCACTCTTAATTTTAGTGGTAACTTATACCGTACTTCCATTTAGGGAAATGTTTGCTATGGAAAGTGAAACTAATCATAAGATGTGGTCCCAGCTACTAATATCATGGGTGCCTTAAGCCTTAACCCCAAAGGCTTGGTGAGTGCATTACACAAATCTCCAAGGGAGGGGACATTAGGTAATAAAAAAGGGAGTAAGGCACTGCCATTTCTGCTAATACATATACTGCAGTAGGTTAATAAATATGATTATGAATCACTACACTGATGACTTTTTGTATCAAACTACAGGTATCCCCCATGCTACGGAAATATGCTCAGGCAGAATTTGTAAATTACAACCATTAAATTTGGGATACGGCCTGAAATTCGACATTATAGAAATGGGGCAAAAAAAAAAAAAATTCAACACAAAAATCATGACATAAAACATAAAAATGTCATAAAATTATAATTTATTTGGTATGGATTTCTTGTTGTTTGTTACCCCCAAGCATGGGTATGAAGTGTACCCACGCTGCCGGATTCAGCAATTTGTTTATATCTCCCAGCATGTACACTTGATCTCTCGAACCCCAGCTCTTGGATTTAACACTTATGTATGTATCTTATTCAAGACTGTCCAGTGTATTACCTATATTCAAAATGACTGAAAAGAGGACATCAAGTGCAAGTGAAAGCAATGGTGCTAAAAGAGCCTGTAAAGGAATTATGTTGGACATAAAACTTGATGTTTTATGGAGATTTGATGTGGGTGAAAAACTTTGCCAGATAGCAAAAACATTGGGGCTTCCTACGTCTCCCAATAATTTCCATTCTACCACCTCACCTCACACAGCACTCAACATCATTTGTGGTGAGTTAAATTCAAGTGTTTTGTGTATTTATTATATTATATCAAAATAATCAATGTATTTGTTTAAAAATGTTTATTTTCTTTCATAAATGTGCTTGTATTACTTCTTTTTGCCAAAAAATTTCTTTAGGAATGCATCTCAAATTACATAATGGAAGTCAAGAGGAAAATGGAGTTCACTTTACGGTCAACTTTTCAAGGAAGCATCCCTTCCATAACCCAGGGGATTACTGTAACAATAAAATCAAGCACAAGGAAGGCAGAAAAGTATTGACTCTCCATAACTTTCCTTACATATTCAAACTATATGATATTCTTTCTAATGTCAATTACTGATGAAAACAAGCAACGTACAGTACTGAGCACATTTTCAATACCTAATTGGAATGGACTGAACTGGACTCTTCAGAATTTCCAATCAATCAGAGTTTCCATCCATCCAGAAAGATCGCGAAGTTTTCTGACAGTATTGAGTTAAGTCTTTCCTCTGAGCAAGCAATGCCAAAAAATTACAGCTATTCCCAAAGAAAAAAAGAATAATGGAACATTGTATAATAACAGTACATTTTACTGCGTTATTTGTGATAAAAAAAAAGTAGCCTGAAAGCTTATAGTTTTATTAAAGAATAATTTTTTGAGGGATTCTTTCCCTCTTGCCTTTCTCTTTGAATTCTAATATACTGTACTGATTGCTGTAGTTCTTAGGATAAACTGAAAAATTTTAACACTAATTTGTTCCAAGTTTCTACATTTGCAATCAAATGACACGTAAAATATCATGGCAAGCTGTGGATTTTTTGACACGTCATTCTAATAGTATAGGTGTAAAGTCTCCTTTAAAAGCAAAATCTTTTTAAAAGGCAAACTAATCATATACCAACTTAGGATGATCACTTATATATCAGCATTTATGCAATGCTGTTATTAAAAAAAATACCCTATCAGCTTTGTATACAACTGCAAGAAGGATAATTAATTTGGTCTGAATACAGCTAAGGAAAGAATGCAACAAACTTCTTTTATCCTTTGAACAAACCTGTTGTTGACAATTAACTACCCTACACTACAACAGACTAATATTGCTACAAGACTTAATTTGATTATAGTAATGAAAAAGAACATGTTCAACAGATAACTAACAAGATCATCATCAACAACATTTCTATACAAGATCTACATGTACAGTTCTAGATATATACATAGGTTGTAACTTATACTTACTATGTACAAGAAATGTGAACTATAATTAAACAACTAGCAAAAAATTCTAAAAATATCACCTTATCTATACCTGGACAGTTTTATATATATATATATATATATAGGTGCTACACCAACATGGCATTGCAATATACGATCAAAATGCACGTCAGTTTTTGATGAATTACTTTTATATTGGCCTCTATGATCTCATGTCTTACCAATTTACATGTTTTCTAATAGACCATCCTGATCTTGAGTAATCAAACACTTGACATAAAGTAACAGAACTAAGAGCAAACTTGCTTAATATCTTCAAAGCATATTATTTAAATAACTTGAAAAAAAAAGGAGCCAAAATCAATATTTTTTTTATATAGGTACACGACTCAAGTAGCCATTGAGCTAACTAGAGTATGCCTTAACAGTTTTTTTTTTCTAAAGTGAAAGAATGAATTATTAGATGAATAATCCTGACATCGTTTCAGTAAATAAAATATTTAATAATCCCATTACAGGTGGATATATTTTGAAAACTGCTTATATATACAAATACCACCATCAGCACCAATATCTCAGATAAGGACTGAGCAAGTATTAAAGATGTCAATAGATAACATTATTTTGAGGTTCAAGTTACACTTGAGCTTTACAGATTCACTATTAACACTGGTCCACAATATCCATCATACATCCACATGTATTATCCCACAAGACAGATATTTCAACTGCAAGTACAACCAGCAACTTCTGATACGTCAAAGTCCTGAGGTATCCACATAATTTCATATGTATTATATATTATCAAAGAAACATCTCTATACAACTAAATGTCTCTAAACATGAGCTGAGATAAAACAAAAATTACAAAACACATGAATCAATTGTACAGACGTTTCAATCCAACACATGATTCATGTAGGCTCCAGAAGAAGATACTGAGCCTATGCTCAGCTATCATTCACCATATTTCTTAGGTAGCATCTTGAAATAAGTGGATTAACAACCTTCTAGGCAGAATGACCTTGTGAGGGATTAACATAAGAAGAGTGAACAGTCCTACCTTGACAAGTATTGCGTATCACATTTTGTTAGGCACCAAGAATCATGCTTACATCCTTGATATAAGGTGAATGTAGATAGCCACTCTCTAGACAATTATTATTCTCAGCACAATTGGTTTCTCCCAGTAAGCCACAAAGTCTGAATGAGGAAATGTTTGGGATTCCAAGTTAGCTACTTGGAACACATGAGGAAGAATATAGGTCATAAATAGCATTATCCATAGTAATGGAAGTATAGATATCCACAACACTGGATATATGGCAACATTTATGAGTGAATGAAATCCCTTCTGGTTCTTTACAAGAGTATCATCCATAACTGAATGTTAACACTATCTTTAATTACACTAGCGTGTATGGTGTCATATAATACAATGTGTACAGTGGACACACAGCATCAGCAACACACAACACAGAAATGTGCACATCTGACTGGGTCTGTGCACAATTAGTCTTAATATTTGTCACAACATTCCACTATCAGTTTTATCTGAACGAATCTTTGCTTAATATCAATATTTTCAGTATTTGGTCACAACAGTTTCTTTAAGAAATAATAAAGCCTATAAGGACTACAGTAGCAGACTAAAAATACAAACTGGGTAAATTTCTTGTTATAACCATTTGTAAAATATTATTTTAGGCTATAATCTAACCAATAGACAACTTTTCTTAGAAAAAATCCTGAAACCATATTTTCTAGTGGAACCTGTTGACAGCATCTCTCATAACTCTCTTATAATACACATTGGTTATTACTAATTGTGGTGTCCTTGTTGTCCTTTATAATGCAAACCAGGATTTTTCTGTTTACTCATTTGGATGTACCAATAACCACACTCTATCACACCACCAGTCTCTAATGAGGGCAAGCAGGTGCAACAGATGCTCTCTAGATGCTAGTTCTTCTTCTTTGAGCCATATCTGTCTCAGCACACTTTGCATCAAAGTTACAGTCTGCAGTCTTTATTTTCACAATCAATCTGCCATAAGAAATTCAGTTCCAAGTGACTAAACCACAAACCCAAAGGAGAAGGGAGGATGTCTGAGCACCCTGGCTATGATTAGCTCCACTTGAAAAAAGGGATTTCATGTTCAATCCTCCATTTCTATTATGCAACCTTTATACCAATGACTATCATAACCAAGAGCCAGTTCAACAAGAGTGAGGGGGTGATGAAACTAGGGAAGCTTCAAGTTTTAGACAGACATGCACCCTCTAAGAGAGCAGATCCAGTAGGCCATCTTCTTAGGCAGGGTGGATACTACATACCCCACTCTCCCTTACCATACACATTTTCCATATTATACTGGAACCTTTAAGAAAGAAGGTATCAGTATTCAGAGCCCAATAATTTGTGAAACAAATGTCCTCTTGGAAATAAGTTGGGTGATTTGTCCCTGAAGTTTTATAACCAAATATACATCAAGAATGTTTTCATGAGAAGAATTTATAAATAACAGAAAATTAACAGAAGTTCTTCTATTCCATATCCAAGGAACCCCCAGGTGAATTATTATCATATTTAAAACCAATCTTAAAAAAAATAATGGTGAAACTAAGTGACTACTGCATAGGGAATCCAAACATGAAGTTTATAACACTGAGGATGAGCACAAATTACCGATCTCTGCCCATTTCTGGCATATAACAAAGAGAGCATCAGAGGAGGCTTTAGATAAAATTTCTACAAAAGAGGAAACCAATTCCTGCTAAGTTATATCGGAGCTACCAATTATGTAATGCCTGAAATAGCTGAAGTGTCCTTTTGACCTGTACACTGGACAAAGGATAAAATAAATATACTCCCATAGCAAGTGTCCAAAATCCCAAAGAATTTTTAATGCCAGTTCATGCATGACCCAATGATGAAAGAGAGTCCTCATATTGTATTTCAATCACTTTTGTATCACCTCTGATGCCTGGAGATCTTGGTTCCTCTTCCTGGAACCATGACAGTATCTCTACTACATGCACATGAAGTGTTCAGTCCCCCCTTCTCCTCAACTTTTTCATGCTGATGGAGGAAGAAAAAGCTTCATTCTAAGTCTCTTCCGATTATGAGACATGATACAGAACATTACAAGAAAAACCAATTAGAACTACTACTAGCAGTATGAGTAGGTAAAATATCAAGACATCATATTGTCTTACTGCACTTGGGAAAACAACATAAACCCTGAGACTTTTCATGAAGCAAACACAGGGTCTGAAAAAGAAACTTTATCAAAATACCATAATTTGGCATGGATACCATCTCACTCACTTCATATTCCTTACGCTCAAAAAAGTCAAAATTTACAAATTGAAATTAAAAATAAATTAATTCACCTAAAAGACCAAAATAAAAGAGCCTGCTATCCAATTTCAACAAATGGTCCTATACTATCTTCAATACCCACTTTGCCACCTTACTTAAACACAATTCCAAAAGTCCAGTCAAAACAATAACAACTAGAGTATACAGAGTAACTAACCTAAATTCTCTAATGAAGTGCTAATAATAACTTAGAGATTCTATAACAGGGAGCACATTAAAAGCATAATGAATGATTTATAATCTATGCTACATCAACCTACAAGCTTTAATGAGTCACTCTCTTGTTTAACCCAATGAGTGCATTTCCAACCACATTTTATAAAAAAAATAACTTTGTACCCCAATCACAATATAAAACCAAGATTAGGCCCAATAAGATTCATGTTCAATGATAAATGAAGACAAAGTATTAAATCTCAATGTGCCTTGGGGTTCATTAGGATTCAGGGTCCAATGGTCTTTCTGCCCAAATAAGGCCCAGTTTTAATATAAAATAAAGAGTGAGCATTAACACTCATGTGCTAATAAGTTTAGGTCCATTAGGCCTCATGCCCTGATAAGATCAAGTTTTAATGGTCAATGAATGTTGAGCTGAAACTTAGATACATTCAGTCTGGGAGCTGTTAAGACAAGGGGCCCACTGGTCCCCACAACCTATTAAGACTGAATTTTAACGACAAATAAAAAATGAGAACTACTCTTTATGTGCCAATAAGTTAGAAAACGAAGACTTAGCCCAAAGCTTGATGTTCCTGCACCAGTCTCTAACAATCATGCACAACATTGCCAAACTCAACCTATGCAAGGTAGTTGCAGCCCTTTTGAAATTCGCAAATAATTATGAAAACAAATGTAAGCATGTCAAATCCCTCCACAAATTAATTGGAAGGTTTACCAAAGGAATCTATTTTTTAAAACCCACACTGGTGCTCCAGGGTCAGGGCTACTCAACCCAACATAACCACAAACCCAGAATTGAGCAAGTCGGTAAAAACATACAAGATCCTTCTATTGGTGTTACGTGTATAACATTTAGAACTGTATTTGTTCCTGCTGACCATCACTTAAGTATCAAAAAGGTACTTGATAATTAGCTTATGTTGGTAATTAGCAGTGAACTAGGATGGTACATACTTCCAAAATGGCAAACTGACTTTGAAATCAATGATGTTAGCAAGTAGTTTTCATGCAAAGTATACTGACTGAACAGCCATTACTTAAATAAGACTTCCTAGCCTCTAGGACGGTAACTAATAGATTTAGATACTCACATTTAATCACATTTGAGGCTGACAATGCAATGAGAGAAGGAGAGATGATTGCTATACTTTGACTTACAAAGGAGAGTGGTATGGAGACTCAAAATTTCCAGTAAACAGCCTGTTAAATGAAAGTCTCCTGATTTTATGACATACAATAGAAAAAGTCTTTAGGCTTAGTTGTATAGTACTTCTTGGTACTACTGTTATCCACATATTTTTTTAAATTTTTGACAACTGGTACACAAGTCAAGAAAAATTTTACTGGAAAAATAAACATGAGGTTATTTATATTTAATTTCTCTATGACTAGTAGAGGTAGTAGCTTAAAAGCTACAACACCATCAGTAATTATTCAAAACTGGAAAAATGCATAAAGTCAAAACCACGAATCAACTTGTACAAAAAACAATGCTATTCATAAAGAGAAGTTTAAATGTGCTAATCATGTTTGTTCTAAACCTTTGGTATATATCACTGGTGACGATCAAGCAACTCCTCATTTTGTACATGAATATAATATTAATAATACAGTAATAATAATAATAATAAAAAAAAGTTAAAAAAATTCCTTAATATGTTAATTAGATTATATTTCTATAAAAACAAAGCTCACTACTGCATTTAGCAAAAAGGCATGCTATGAACTATAAATCACTTGTTCCTGATAATTATTCAGTTTTCACATATAATAAAAGAAATAGAAATATACAGTACAATAATAGTCTTTTCTTTGCAATAACTCTATAAGAATGTGAATAAAATAACTATAAATCTAAAGACTTATTCAAAGAAGAAATATATACAGTGGGGTATGCTATAACGAACGGATCCTACTACGAATATTCCTATAACGAACGGTTTTACCTATAAAATTGAGAATGCTATAACGAACGAAACTCCTACAACGAACATATAATTTTTTATTTTTTTTCTAATTTATTGTTTTATTATTACAAATATTAATGATATTCTTTATTTCAGGGGTTTAGATGCATATTTATGCACTTTTTTTACAATTTTTACAATTTTATATTATATTTTTCAGTGTTAAGTGGTTGTATTTGGGGGCCTGGAACGGATTAATCCTATAACAAACGAATGCTCTAACGAACAAGGTTCTAGAACCAATTAGATTCGTTATAGCATACCCCACTGTAGTTTAATGCATTATACATACTACAATATGATTTACTACGAACACAAAAAATATTTATGAACATACACTGTACATGGATCCTTATAAATGTAAATATCAGATGGATAAAACAAAGAGATAACAGTCCATGTCTTACTTTAATACAAACTTCAAGTTATAAAGTCACGTGACTGTTTATTCAATACAGCAGTACAGTATATCAGTACTAATTGTATTAATCGCTTTTATATTTACTCAACAGCAACAATGGATTAATTCTCATTATAAATTAATTTCCTTCTTCATATACCCATGTTGAGCATGAACACATCAAACACCAATGTAGAATGGTAGCTTTACCTATACAATACAAAGTAAAGCAAAATCAAGGGCACAATTTTCTTGAAAACACTTTTTGGATAAAAGAAGTTCCTCTTACAGAGACTGATCAATGCATGACTTTTTTTTATCTACAACAAAGATTACATCTGGATAAGTAATTCTAAATAAAACTAGAGCTCTATGATATCCTTCACATGCCATGCTGTGAATCCCACCAAGTGGATTGTGACCTTCAAGACCTTGATAGGGTAGTAATCTCAGGTCAATATCAAAACAATTAACAATACTCCTGTTTCCTGCTAGCATGACCTCTAGTCCAAGTTTATCACATGTGGCTGGGCAGCCTTTACAAAATGGTACCCTTCAGTGTGATGAACAGATACAAGCCCAAGATATATTGAGTCCCACAATACCACATGAGACATGAAAACAAGAGAGGGGGTATAAGTAGCTGCAAGTGGACAATACTCCTCAAGCATGCTCACAATATGAATTACCTTAAGAGCTTCAAGTTAATGGAAGAAATACCTATGATATCTTATCAGAAGAGTAAGGGAATTAATACATCCATAATGACTGTATACCTTTGAAAAAAAGACTACTAAGAGCAAGTTCTTAATTACCTAAAAAGATAGTATTCAGCCTGTTGCCATTATATATATATATATATATATATATATATATATATATATATATATATATATATATATATATATATATATATATATATATATTATATATATATATATATATATATATATATATATATATATATATATATATTATATATATATATATATATATATATATATATATATATATATATATATATATATATATATATATATATATATATATATATATATATATATATATATATATATATATATATATACAGCAGTTTCACTTTCACTTTATGCAGTGCATCTACTCATATCGCGAAGCAGCGGGCAGGATCGACAAGGTCGCCCAGTCATCAAAACATTACGAGTTCTTTACCCGCCACCCACCACAGCCGGCTAAGTCAGTGATGGTGAGGGATATGGACTTTGAGGGGTTTGACAAAGAGGCCCTGCAAGCTATGTGGTGGATAGTGATACAATTGATACAAAGTGATACAGGTGAGGGCCAATAATCTGCCTCTGCCTCAGAACCAACCCCCATCCCTGTGCCCAGCCATCTTTCCTCTAGTTTAAGTGTTAAAAACCTAATATTATTGATATTTCTCTTAATTATTAATTGTGTGCATACCATCATAAAATTAAGATGTAATTTTTTCTAACGTACTGTAGGTATTGTGTCTGAAAAAGTGGAGTTTGGGGTTTCGGGCCAGTCTCTATTGGATTAATCCCATATGTTCTGTTGTTCACTTTCACCTGTTTTCACTCGCGGCACCCCATGGGTTCAATTGACCCCAGTAAATGGGTACTACTGTATGTATATAATATATATATATATATATATATATATATATATATATATATATATATATATATATATATATATATATATATATATATATATATATATATATATATATATATATATATATATATATATATATATATATATATATATATATATATATATATTATTCACTACACTTGTGCCAAATTTAATAAAAATAATTTTCAGTGGTAAGAGTGGTAATAGCAAAATTACTAAAAATAAATAAAAAAATTTCTAAACTTGAGTCAAGTCTGAAAAAATATCTTAAAAGCTCTTTTTTATTTTGTGAAAAAAGACGTGATGGAAAAGTAAGTGGAGAAAAAGAAGGCAAAAATCACCCCCTCCCCCACCCTCCTTAATAAAACCAATAAGATATATATAGTTTAAGTGAAATTATGATTTTTTAATTAAATTCCAATATGTAGCACATCTAGTTCACAATTCTCAGGCCAAAACATATACCCTGTACTGTACTGTACTGTATAGTACTAGCAAAATATGGTCATTGCCAACAATTCACAACATTTTACAGCATTAACAAGGGGAAGTACCTTAAAGGTGAATAATCTCTATAATTTCTGAACATTACAGTCAGGAAACTTACAAAAGATATATGGCTCCACAAATGGTATAAAATATGCCCTGAAAACATAAATAATTTTTTCTGTTGGCGAAAGTATCAAATGTTCTAATAAAATCTATGGGGGGGGGGGGTATGAAGCCACTGATACATATATTTCAGTATATCAAGGGACCTGTCTAGCATGCAAATGAAGTGCACAAAAATAAATAAGACTGTGAATTCGAGAGCCATAACCTTGGAAGCATAAAAGCTGAAAATGCCAAATCAAACATTTGGGAAATACTATCTTAAAACTTGAAAAGAACTGATCAAAGTAAAATAAGTTATTGAATGGAAGCTATGACTTTAATGAGAAACATGGTTTAACACTGGAATCATAAAGTTAAAATCATCAAAATCAAACTTGGCCTCAAGATTCTGAATAAAGATGCAGAGAGCAGGATATTTCAATTCTTGAGATTAGGATTTCTTAGCCTTACATCTTTTGATTATATGCAAAAAACAAAATCTTTAAAACAATGCAAATAAACAAAATCTATGTGGATCTGCAAGCCCTTATATAATAAAAAGCCATGAAGGCACTTGTTCTGAGAAAAGAAACTGTACTAGAAAAAGTCTTCATTCATCATTACACCTGACTGAACAGGGATAATCAAGTGATATTAATAGGAGTTAATGCAGCCACTTATTCCCTTTTAATATATTTTCCTCTGAGATACATTATCCAGCCATTGCCTATGTAACAGTTGAGAGGTATTTGTTATAACAAGATCAGCAGCAAGAAAGAAAATGTGAAAAACACTTGTATTCCACTATACTGTATAATTATATTTTTCAAAATGATATTTATTCTTTTTAATCATCTTTCTCTGTTATAGGTATTTTTGTTATGATTATTTGTATTCCTGTTGGAGAAGATATATCTTTATCAACATTTAGTTTTTATTGTACAATTTTAAGTGTCATTTTTGCTATTATTATATTACAAAAGCAAACATAACAATAATTTTCAGTTACAGTTTTGGTTCATAACTATTAAAGGTCAATAAATTAATTTTATTGAGAATTATATAATATTACAACCGGAACTATCAACACATTCTTCACTTTAAAAACTTCATGAACATAATGACAGAAGCGTCAAGTTACTGATTAAATATTGATGGGGAAATATCTTTAGATACTTTGTTATAAATAAAAGGAAGCAGACACATGTCAATGATTAATAGATAAGTTCCCTGTAAATGAATTCAGCAAAACTGTTGACAACCATTATAAAATAATAAGACTTACTAATGAAACAATTAGGCAAAGACATACACCCGAGAGATTGGCTAACAGCTAATCAATTAGGTCATCTCGTTATAGTAGGATGGCATTTTTCTTTTTTCAATTAAGAAAAGATAATCTAAACAATGCCTTGAGTGCTGTAGACAAGTTAGATGTAGTCAACAACAAGTTATAAAGTGCCAACTTTACCCAATTCTTCACTTGAATCTGATCAGTCCCCTGAGTTCAGAATGCAAAGTCTTTACATTAAAGTTGCAACTACATTTATTCTAGGTGATAACTGACATTAAAATTACAGCTCTAAAGTCTTCATTTATTTTTATTAGTGATATACAGAAAGAAAAGAAAAGAAAAAAGAAAAGAAAGAAAAAAATTTTTTTTATGTTACTTAGCACTAACTTGGAAATGAGCCATAGCGCAATCTCAACACAGCATCTGCATCACATATGTATTTGCCTGCGGATGGAAAGATTATTTAATTAATATTTACTGTAAGTTGTCAAAGAGTTGATAATTCAAAACAGAGTTGTGGAATATAGAAACATGAAAGATTAATATTGAAATCTTGTTTTATGACCACCAAGCTCACACTATGAGACTTGCATAACAAAGCATCAAATCCACAGGATGCACACCTAGGTACAGCACCAGAGCTGGATTAAGGCTCTCGTGGGCCTGGGGCTAATTAATTACAGAGAGCCTAACTCAGACTACAGTCAACCCTCACTTTACGCGGTCTCACATTCCGCGTTTCCACGTTTACGCGGTGCCCTGCCAGAACCCAGGATGCTCACATTCCGCGGTGGGTGTACCCCTTTACGCGGGTGAAGTATAATTTTCTTATTTAGCTCATAAAATTCATACAAATTATCCGGCCAGAATATAATTTACATTGCTGGAATTCTTACAATTTGATGATCATTTTGAATATAAACATCATAGATTTTGCATTAGACATACAAATTTTAGATATAATGTTTACTCTGAGTAAATATGTTATCTTTTGTGCAAAATATATGACATTTATATTCAAAATATTCCTGGTCTTACAAGGAATCCAGCAATGTCAATTATATTATCCTAACTTTAGTCTGATTTATTATTTATTACTACAAAGGTAAACAGTCTGGTATTCCCACACAGTTATCTGGTAGGGAGGGACCGGCGACCGACCACCTGGCATGTGTGAAGAATATTTTTTTTTTAATTAACTGAAGATATTTGTTTTAGCTCATAAAATTCATACAAATTACCCGGCCAGAATATAATTTACATTGCTGGAATTCTTACAATTTGATGATCATTTTGAATATAAACATCATATATTTTGCATTAGACATAAAATTTTTCGATATAATGTTTACTCTGAGTAAATATGTTATCTTTTGTGCAAAATATATGACATTTATATTCAAAATATTCCTGGTTTTACAAGGAATCCAGCAATGTCAATTATATTATCCTAACTTTAATCTGAGGTATTATTTAATACTAAATGTTAAAATCTAGTTTTTTCACCCACCCTTTCTCTTGAAGGGAGGGTTGGGACAGACTGACCATCTGGTTCGGTTGGAAGAGGGGGGGAGGCAAGGTGGGGTACTTTGATTGACAGATAGTGTCATGAAGAATATTTTTTTTTTTATTAACTGAAGATATTTGTTTTAGCTCATAAAATTCATACAAATTACCCGGCCAGAATATAATTTACATTGCTGGAATTCTTACAATTTGATGATCATTTTGAATATAAACATCATAGATTTTGCATTAGACATACAAATTTTAGATGGAATGTTTACTCTGAGTAAATATGTTATCTTTTGTGAAAAATATATGACATTTATATTCAAAATATTCCTGGTCTTACAAGGAATCCAGCAATGTCAATTATATTATCCTAACTTTAGTTTGAGGTATTATTTATTACTATACCTGGTTTTCCCCCCAAAATTTCTCAGAGAGGGAAGAGCCAAGTGTAGTGTGAGAAGAGAGGGAGTTGAGTCCATTATTTGAATGGACATTAACTTGGCGACTGTATTTCTCTTAAGTATTAATTGTGCGCATGTACCATCATAAAATTAAGATGTTATTTTTACTAGAACATAGGTATTGTGTTGGAAAAAGTGGAGTTTGGGGGTCAGCTGGTCTCTATTTCATTTAATCCCATATGTTATGTTATTCACTTTACGCGTTTCTCACTTTCCGCGGTACCCTGTGGGTTACATTAATCGCGTAAAGTGAGGGTTGACTGTATTTGTATAGGCTTGTAGTGGATTCCTCCCCTACAAACGCTTGTCGCTGAGTAGCCGACCCCGCGAATTCCCCAGTGTATGCCTCGTGGTCTAGGTCAACCAGCGCCGCCTTACATGACGGAGGTCAACTATTAAGCCACACCTACCTCCGCTATATAAGACCTCACCTCGTGGTGATCTATCTCTCTCTTTCGACCTACACCAACCAACAAGCAACACCTCCTCCTGCCTGGCGGCCCTCGCTCCTGCCGGCGAGCATGGCGACCCACAAGCTGGTCCTCCTCTGAGCATCCTCACCAACCAGCTCTCTCTACATCACGCTCGTAACCACGCTGCCACTTCCCAGCACCAAGCAGCACTGTACATCCAATACAATATGTATACAGAGAGCACATTGTGAGTTTCCTTTCTCCATCCCATCCTGAGTGAGAACCAAACATCACGTACCCCACAAATGGTGACCCCCGGAGATTCGCACTCACACAGGAAGGAGGAGAAACTGATCACTCTCCCAGTCTTCAAGCAACATGGAAGACTGGCTTATCCACACAGAAGCAGCTCTCATCGGCTCTACATCTACTGTCTCTACTTCGCACGTTAGACACCCTAGAGCAGCTCTACTACTCTAAGCAGACACCAGCTCCTCTTCCTGCCCCAAGCACCACGTCCTACCGACCCCAACACACCCGTCCTGCCTCAGACGCCGGCCCCGGCCAAGCAGTACCCCCTGCCGCTCCTCTTGACGCGGCCCCTGCTCCTGACGCGGACCCACACACCCCTCTTTTCTCCCTCAGGTACCCCCTGCTACTGTCCTGCACCCTGCTGCTGTCGTGGACCCTGCTGCTGTCATGCACCCTGCTGCTGTCATGGACACTCTTCCTAACGCAGCCCCTACTCCTGACCCAGGCCCACACACCCCAGCAGGCGCATCTGAGGACTCTGTACCTGTCGCGAGGGAAGCACAACATTCATCACCTCCACAACCCTCCTTCTCCCTCTTTTCTCCCACAGATCTCGTGTATCTAGACAGAGTTGCCCCCCTAGCGGCTGGCACATCCATGCCCTCGCCGTTATGTCCCACATGTGGCATGCACCGCCCGTTCTGCCTCACATGTGGCACACAACTCTGCCAACCTCCAGCCGCACCCGGAGGGAAGGGGGAGTATTGTAGTGGATTCCTCCCCTACAAACGCTTGTCGCTGAGTAGCCGACCCCGTGAATTCCCCAGTGTATGCCTCGTGGTCTAGGTCAACCAGCGCCGCCTTACATGACGGAGGTCAACTATTAAGCCACACCTACCTCCGCTATATAAGACCTGATCTCGTGGTGATCTATCTCTCTCTTTCGACCTACACCAACCAACAAGCAACACCTCCTCCTGCCTGGCGGCCCTCGCTCCCGCCGGCGAGCATGGCGACCCACAAGCTGGTCCTCCTCTGAGCATCCTCACCAACCAGCTCTCTCTACATCACGCTTGTAACCACGCTGCCACTTCCCAGCACCAAGCTGCACTGTACATCCAATACAATATGTATACAGAGAGCACATTGTGAGTTTCCTTTCTCCATCCCATCCTGAGTGTGAACCCAACAACCCGAACCCCACAGGCTAGAGTATAGAGGCTAATATGTATGTATGTATGTATGTATGTATGTATGTATGTATGTATGTATGCATGAATGTATATTATATATATATATGTACTGTATGTATGAATATATGCTTGTATGTATATTATGTATGTTGTATGTATATTATGTATGTACTCCATTTATATACATTATTTATTGAGCCTAGCTAGCAGCGTGTGGCAATGCCTTTTATCATGTCACCACACGTTTAGATAATGTGCCTGGCGACATATGGAAGCTGCTACATGTATCACTTGCCACTTGTCGCCTGAGAGGCCAGTTGACCCACAGAGAGAGTAGGGGAGTACCGTCTTGTTTGTACCTGTGCAGATCCAGCAAATAGAAACTACAAAGAACTCTACAGGTGTTTGTGTTCGCTCCTGTAGTTAGAACTGAGTACCCAGAACATGTACATGGCGCAGTGAGTTAATTGACTGGATCAGTGAAAGTGCTTTTGTAAAGTTTGTCTGTGGCAAGACCGGCTCATGAACTCCCCCGCTCCATCAACCGCCGTCTCCCCCAAGAACTTGTTTTGAATTTATTGCAAGTTTGAGAAGTGTTGCAGTGACAGCAAGTTTCTGTGAAGTGTTATAAGTGCCTTGTGTGTGCAGTGCTTTAAGTGTGTGACCTTTTTCTAAAGGATTCTCCAAGGTGGAAGGCTTGTACCGGGCATTTTTGAGGAGCAGCGTTCAGCGCACCCCCCTGGAGCGTGTCTCGAGGGTAACTGACTCGGTGCGCTCGCCCGCCTACACTGTTCCAGCCACACACCACCTGACGCACACACACACACACACACGCACAAACGGACAGACTGCAGTCATTTCTTTATATATATTTTATATATAATCTACTTTTCTGTGTATTTAATTAATTTTTTGTCTCAGATCTTGTTGATGCGACGGGCTGACCGGTCAACACCGATTTGAGATACAGTATACAGATTAAGTAATTATTTCTCGTGCCTTAAGCAGTGGTGTAGCTAACGTCCGGATGAGTCAGACGGATGACAGCTCTACAGAGATGGATGACCAGTCGGAGCGAGATGCTCCATCTCCCCCACCACATCTCAAAGTCCTTCACCTCGATCTTCAGCCTTGTCTTCAGAGATAATTGCTTTCATGAAGTTTATGAGTGATGAAAGGTACGAGGACGAATCTAGACGACGTGTTGAGGACGAAGAAAGGAGACGAGCAGAGGCAGACAGAGACCACCAACGGAAATTGGAAGATAGTTCACGGTTTGAAGCTTTGATATCTCGCCTTACTGCTAACCAAGCCCCTGGCTCTTCCACTGCTTCGGTATCGATTGGCTCAGGTACCTCGTCAACGCCTTCTTCACGCCCCCCAGCCCTACCCAAAGCGGCTGCCCAACCCCCACCCATCTTGAAGCCTGATGTGACTTTCCAGACTTTTCATGAATGGCAGCGACGGTGGATTGATTATGCTACAATGGTGGATCTCCAGAGCTTGTCAAAGCCTAAACAACTCATTCAGCTACGTATGTGCCTGTCTTTGGAAACGCAGTGTGTCTTGGAACATACGTTGCAGGTGCCCCTGACATCCTCGTTGTCTGTAGAGGAGGTACTGGATGTTCTACAACGGCACATCAAAGGTCAGCGGAATGAAGCTCTACGCAGGAGGGAATTGTTTAGCTGTAGACAGATGGAGGGCGAGACTTTCGATGCTTTCTATGTACGACTAAAGAGAGCCTCGGAAGAGGTAGACACATGCCCAGGTAATCACCAGCAGTGCGAGGAGACCCAGTAGAAGCAGGTGATCCTGATGGGTGTTAAGGAAGAGGAGCTTGTCCAACGCCTCACTTCCCTCAACTCTTCCTCTTCTCTTAAGGATGTGTTGACAAAATATCGCTCCTATGAGGCTGCCAAGTGTGCCACCTCTGCCATCTGAGCTCCCCCTTCAGCTGTACGGGCTATGTCCCAGTACATGAAGGACAAGAAGTCAACGCCTTCGCCCACCACGCCCATGCCCGGCTCCTTTTGTAACAGCTGTGGTAAGCAGCACGGAACACAGGTGTGTCCAGCTGCTGAGTCTACCTGCAACAGTTGTGACTGTAAGGGCCACTGGTTACTTACAGTACGGTGCCCAGCCAAATGCATCCAGTGCAATGTGTGTGGTCGTCTGGGCCACTACAAGTGTTGCCCTACTAACAAACCCAAGGGACAGCGCCCTTCCACCAGTGAGGGCCGCCCACAGTTGTCCAATCAGAAGTACGATGACCCTGGACAACGCTCGAGCCATATTAGGAAGGTGTACTCCCCCTCGCGTCCCAGGACCAAAGTTCCCCAGCACATCAGCGTCATCGTGACCTACAGCAGTGTGTCAACCCATCTCGAGATGCTGCCCGACACCGGCGCTGATGCTACAGTCATCAGTCCCCAGCATTTGTAATGCTTGGGGCTCTCTCCAAGTGATCTAGGACCGCCTCCCAAGGATCTCCGCCTCAGGGCAGATGGTTCACAGATGGCCCCAGTCCTAGGTTCACTCCAAGTACATGTCACCTTTGGCAACAGGTCGTGTCAAGCCTGGATTGATGTGCATAATGGTGTCCCGACTCCTTTGCTGTCCTACAGACATTGCCAAGAGTTGGCCATCATCTCCCATGCCTTCCCAAATCCTATTCTCCAGGTAAAACACACCAACAGGGTACACGAAGGGAGCAGCAACCACCCTGCCGTCGCCCTACCCCTACCTCTTGCCAGTGACACCTCTCCTTCGGTAGTTGTCCCTGCTGAATCACGTCCCCACGTCTTGGCTTGCCTTCACGACAGTCACCGTGGAGCTGAGGCCACCAAACGGCGTGTAAGACAGACTGTGTTCTGGCCCGGCATCGACTCCGACATCTCCAATGCTGTCCATGCGTGTGAGCCCTGCCAAGTACTACAACCCAGCCAGCAGCAGGAATCCTTCATGAGTGACGACAACCCCACCCGCCCCTTTGAGTCTGTGTTGGCCGACTTTTTCTGTGTGTCAGGAAAGTCCTTCCTGGTTATCGTCGACCGTCTCTCTGGTTGGCCGGTTGTCATCAAGTGCGGTAATGATACGACGTCTGCCGCCACCATCAGCAAGTTCCGCCACTACTTCCGTGACGTGGGCGTTCTTGTGTGCCTGCAAACCGACGGAGGGCCCCAATTCACAAGCCGGGACTTTGCTGTGTTCCTTGACCGATGGGGAGTCCGGCATGTGTTGTCATCGCCCCATTACCCGCAGTCCAACGGCCACGCTGAGGCTGCTGTCAAATCCCTGAAGCACCTCATCCTCAAAGTGACCCCTTCTGGGAATATTGACTGCGAGGCCTTCGACCGGGGCCTCCTTGAATTTCGCAACACACCCAATTACACCGGACGCTCCCATGCCCAGGTCTTGTATGGACGCCCCCTCCGTTCTTGTGTCCCTGCTCACCCTCAGTCCTTCTCCAAGGAGTGGCAGGCTAAGACAGAGAATTGTGATCGCCGAGCTGCCGAATGTGCTCATAATGTCGTCGCCCGCTACAACGACCACGCCCAATCTCTCCCCAAGTTGAGTGTCAGCACCCAAGTCCGTGTTCAGGACCTGACCTCCCTACGTTGGGATAAAGTGGGCGTAGTCATGGGTCTCGGTAGGTCACGGGACTACCAGGTGCGGTTACCCAGTGGTCGTGTGTGGTGGAGGAACCGCCGTTTTCTCCGCCCTGTAACAATGCCTTCTGCTGACCCCCGTCACCAGTGTTGAGTCCCATATCATCCCCAGTGATCAAGTCCCTTGATGCTCAGAACGGATCAAAAGAAAAGGTCCGCTCAAGACTTTGCTATGGGCGTGTGGGGGAGGGGGAGGTGTATGTATATTATGTATGTTGTATGTATATTATGTATGTACTCCATTTATATACATTATTTATTCAGCCTAGCTAGCAGCGTGTGGCAATGCCTTTTATCATGTCACCACACGCTTAGATAATGTGCCTGGCGACATATGGAAGCTGCTACATGTATCACTTGCCACACGTCGCCTGGGAGGCCAGTTGACCCACAGAGAGAGTAGGGGAGTACCGTCTTGTTTGTACCTGTGCAGATCCAGCAAATAGAAACTACAAAGAACTCTACAGGTGTTTGTGTTCGCTCCTGTAGTTAGAACTGAGTATCCAGAACATGTAGAGAATGTATATTTTATAGCTTGTTTATTAGGGCTATGAAATACTGTAAACACATGGAGTCACCCACATAGTGACAATATTATCACCGATTATAACATTAGCTTATTTACAGGGATATAATTATGGCAGCAATTGATTTTTAGTTTACATATCTATTACAATCT
This sequence comes from Homarus americanus, assembly GCF_018991925.1. Lineage (NCBI taxonomy): Eukaryota > Metazoa > Arthropoda > Malacostraca > Decapoda > Nephropidae > Homarus > Homarus americanus. The sequence continues at coordinate 3,764,324 of NW_024748109.1, forward strand.
CTTCAATACATATACACTATCATTAGCAAGTGTCATCAGTTATAAACTTCTACTTTGTAAGTATTTGCTCACTCAAAAGTCAGACACTCACTCTCAGCTAAAAGACCGTAAACAAACTCCCATCTCCCGCGACTGAGAAGCTCCAAACCTTCATACTTTGGCCAAAAGCCTCAGACTTATTTCATCAAGAGCCAATCACAGCTCGAGAAGGCTTCTATTATTTGCCAACCCCAAGGTGGAAATACTCTCTTGCCCAGGGTGGTAAATTTGGACGTCAGAGGCGCAAAATATAAACAGTAATGAAATCTAAAATAATGATCACCAGCTGGAAAAGCTCTCTAATATTTCAACTCGCCTGCCAGGATTTTTTATCACCTGTGGTGAACAGACTGGCTATTTTGTGCTAGTCTAAGAGACCTATTAGAGAAAGGGTTTATATATTTGTAAAAAAATTTGTGGGCCTATTTTTCTAGTGGGCCTGGGGCTACAGCACCATCAGCCCCAATAGTAATCTGCCCCTGTACAGCACACCCTTTAACATATGTGGCTTGAGCTAATTCATTGATTAGTTATACTTTTCCATTACAACTGAGACTATAAAAGAGATTTTTAGAGGAGAAGGTCACCATTTAAGGTTAAAAAATCAACAAGTTATATTCTGCTAAGTTTAGTCTGTGACATTTTATGAGATAAAAACTTTAAGCCTAAAACTACCTTCACCCTGGCTGGGAGGAGGGGGATGGGGTGAGGTAAAGTGTTGACAGCCAGCGGGGAGGTTACAAAGTGTGTAGTTATCAGTCAAATAGAGGGAGTTTAAGTTTTTCACTTATAAAATGTCACTGAATTGACTTGACAGAATATAACTTACATTGCTGGAATTCTTGTAATACAGGTATAGTGATTAATTTGAGTACAAACATCCCATAGTTTGCAATCGACATAATTTTTTTTTTTATTTAACTTAGTAAATTTGAGTACACGTTTGTCCTCAGGACAATTAACTTGTAGAGGTACTTAAATGTACTACACTCAAGGACAAAATTTTTTATCTCTTGTGCAAACTATGTAATGTTTATACTCAATTTATTCATTATCTTGCAATGATTCCAGCAAGGTAAGTTATATTCTGCTAGGTTTTGTCTATGACATTTTATAAGATAAAAACTTTAAGCCTAGAACTACCTTCACCCTGTTTTGGGAATGCTTCTTAGGGAGGCATCTTAACCCAGAACCCCCAAATTTTTGGTTCGAATCTTCCAAAATCCGGATTTACAGAGTCCGAATCTTCAAGGGTTCATTCTAATGAATAACAATATGACAACTGATTTTCTTAAAACAGTCCAGATAAGCAGTGTTATGTCCAGGTCCCCCTCCCCTATAGATCTACTTTTTTTGGACTTGAGCTTTTTCTTCACAGGATCTACCCCATTTAGTCTGGTGTACAGATGCGAAAAGAAAAAATGGATTTTTTATGTTGGGTGAAAAAAAAAAAAAAAAAATTCCCCCCAGAATTTTTCCCGGTATTCAGCCTTTCCAAGCGAACTTTAACGAGGATGCTAGACTTAGCGTTCCTTCCGGAATGCTGACCTCCCGGTCTTACTAGCATTCTAGAGTTATGTTGAGATGGACCTTGCATCCTTATATGGGTTATATGAAAACCATTCAGGGTGGAATTCTTAACCCAACAAATATTGCTAGAGTAATGGTGAACGATGTTGCCAATGGAGAGCTATGCTAGCAGCTCAGCACTGTTAACCCTGCCGGATGATAGTGCTCACTCAGGCATTATATAACTTATATAACAACAAGAGATCTTATTGAATTAACTTACCGGTACTAATAATATAACAATTACGAGTCATATTGGTTAGGTTTGGGAGAAAATGTTATCTCCCTTACATTTTTATAACGATACAATGTGACTCATAGTGTTCCTCCTAGTTTAGATGAGTGATGTGCAACTGGAGGATAAAGGGCAGGAGTCTGGACTAATGGATGATGGAGGCGACTATGGGACTGTCCCTGAGGAGCTAGTATTGAGTGATGAGCTACAAGGACTAGAAAGTTCAGCTCATACACTACATACAAGGAATTGTCTGTCAGTAGAGAATGTGAATTCAGTAGTAGTAGTTTCACCCAAGACCCAAGGGGACCGTACTACATGTAATTATCAAGGATGTAGAGCCACTTGGATTACTAAGATAGATCCTCATATGGCTTGCATAATTCATGGCAGCTGTGTCTCAAACAACCTGTTTTCACTAATGGATTGTGCAGTTTGTTGTGATCAAATTTTTCAATTTAATCAAGCCACAGGAGACAAGAAAAAATTATTGCAGATCCAAATTAAAAATAGGTGAAATAAGGTCATGAAGAGTAAATTTTTAAATGTAAAACAATGGAAAGATCCCAAGTTGGCAGAAAGTTTAGGTTTATTGGTGCTAGGTAAGAGAATTAATCCCCAATTAGACAAGCCTGCTTCTGCTAAGAGGTCAAATCAAATTTAATACCATGTCAGAAATTGGATTGGTTAGGTCTCCAGTGGGATACAAATCCGCAGTCAGTCAGCCTACCAGAAGCAAAAGTAACAGATGTGATAAACCAAGTCGAAGCCTTTTGTGTAAAGCACGAGGTTTCTTGGCACGATTGGGAAAAACTTCTGGGTCTGTTAAATTTTGCCACAATAGTGGTTTCCTTGGGAAAGTTAAGGAAAAACCAACTGTCTCATCTGGGCTTGGAGTTGCTTCACAGAAGCAGAAATATTGCTTCTTCTCTCCCTATTCAGATCAAGAATCATCTGTTATGGTGGACAAAATTGGACAATCTAATAGGTTCCTCTCCCTGGGATCTTGTTTGCCATGGACAACAAAACGGCAGTGTTTTGTCTCAATCATCAAGGCTCAACCAGGTCTTGGCCTCTTCTACAAATGTCAGAAAATTTTTTTCAAAGTTTGTAACACAAACACTTTACCTCAAAGCAACTTATATACCGGGAGTACAAAACAATTGGGCAGATGCGCTGTCCCGTCTCCGACCAGTATCGACGGAAACAGAATGGTCCCAAAAGGTCTCAGAGTTCAAGAGTCTAGTGACGAAGTTTGGAACTCCAAAGATAGATCTCTTTGCCTCCCTAAAAAATCACAAGATGCCACTTTATGCATCTCTGGAGAGATTGAATCTTTTAGGAAATGCTCTACTCTTAGATTGGAACCTTTGGAATTCAATCTATCTGTTCCCACCTGTGAAAATATTGCCCAAAGTGGTTCACAAACTCAGATCCTTCCAAGGCAAGGTCTTCTTAATTGCACCATATTGGATCCTACAACCTTGGTGCCTGGATCTGTTGGACTGGTGCCTGCATCCGCTACAATTGCAACAAGAATGTCTAGACCAGGTACTTCATTCTCAGTTCGAGACATCCTTGGCACTTCACGCTTGGAGTTTCTCAAAAGGAGTTTAAATAGGTTGTTGGGTAATTCCAATATAGCTAACCAAGTATTAGCAGGTCATAGACCCCAAACTTCTATGCAATATGAGAAAGCTTGGAAACTTTTTCAACAATTTATCAAGTTAGCCACTCTAGAATCATCGTCGAAACAGTTGTGTTAGAATTTTTAGAATTTCTGTTCAGAGTTAAAGGCCTTCAAGGATCGACAATTGCGTCTTATAAATCAGCATTGGTTGACCCTCTGGCTTGGGGTTTTAATATTACAGTGACCCCTCGTTTAACGAACACCTCGGTTAACGTAATTTCGATTAACGAACTGCCTTCCATAAAGATCTTCAATTCGGTTAACGAAGTTCTTACGAACCGACCTCAACATGTTTTCGCTTGCACTGACCGGGCAACCAGCTTTAGTATCAGTCCGCCAATACATTAATCGGTTCTAGGGCTTAAATTCCTTACTATTTTAGAAAATATCAAGAAGTTTATACTATTCAATAATTTTAAAAGTTTAATATTCAATTTTTTAGTCATTTTAACAATTATTGAACATAATTGAAGGTAAAGTGACTAGTTTAATGCGAGGCATCCAGCCTCTTAACACAGCAAACAGGAGTTAGTCTCTCTCTGTTTTCACTGGAGGTAACATCTTGCTTGAGACTCTCTTCAACTAAACGCTTTTTTCTGTGTTTCCAAGCAAATTATTGGTCATTTTGAAATATATTTTACATATTGACAATATATAATGCAGTGCAGTGTTGATTTAAAGAAAATAATCTTGAATTACACCAGAGAGCTAAAATTTTATGGGTGAAATGGCACCATGGGGTGACTTCTCTTCCACCCCAATGCCTTCTCTTCTTCCTTCTCCTCCACCCCCATTCTAAATCCCATCATCATCATCATCATCCAGGAGCCTTCTACATACACACCTCAAAGTAAGTGAACTTTTCTACCATTTTTGTTGAATTTAGGAAATTTTCGGTGAGCTGGAACCAATTACCCAAAAACCCATTGAAACAATGGTTTCGGTTAACAAACTTTTCGGTTCACGAACAACCTTCTGGAACGGATTGAGTTCGTTAACGGAGGGGTCACTGTACTTTGAACCCAAGGATTTATCATATGCTCAGATCGTCCTTTTTCATTCAGAGACCCCTTCGGCCTAAGAGAATCCCACCTTGGTCTCTGGAAAAAGTTACTAAATTTCTTATGGGGCCTAATTAAAATATAAATCTGAACAGGGATAAATTACTCCAGAAGGCAGCCTTCCTTCTAGCAATAGCAACAGGTATGAGAATCGGTGAACTGATTTCAATTTCCAATAATCCATCATTATTGGTATTTACTGAGGAGGATGTTGCCCTTTTTCCTACAGAGATCCTAAGAAAAAATGAAAGAGAAGATTTTCAAGCTCAACCTATTAGGATAAAATGACTAATGGATGAGATAAGGGTTCCTCATATACTGTGCCCAGTTAAAAATCTTCAGGAATGGTTAACCAGATTCCCTAATCGAGGCCTCTATTGTTTCTCATCCAGGGATGGTAAGAAATTGTCTTCTAGTCAAATGACAAAATCTTTATCTCAATTAGTGAATCAAGCAGACCCTGGCAAGAAATTTTTGGCACATGACACCAGGAAATAAGCAGGGTCTGTGGCCTTTCTGCGGCATAAGAGCCTCAGTCAGATCAAGGAAATGGGCTTTTGGAGACCTTCAAAAACTTCCAAAGACAGCTAGTCAATCTCCACAACCAGCACCTTCTTCCTCATCAGAATAAAGTGAGTATCCTCATTGAGATATGTAAATTATAATTTTACCTTCCGGTAAATGTTCCTAATTTTGGAAATCTTCCAAACGGTTTAATCTGGACCTAAGCTAGCGGAGCCTTGTACGCAACGTCACCTCCCTCTCCACCTCCTGCTCGGGTATTCAAGCTAGGCATGGCATTCTGGGTTGAACAAAAAGCCGTTTTTTTCTAAAAAACAGTTTTTGTGATATAGCCCAGAATGCGACGCCGATAACCCACCCATCTCCACCCCTCGAGAGTTGACTTTTGTTTACTGCTCGCTCTAAGGCAAGAGATGACGGTGGCAGTGCATATGATGGGGGGTGAAGGAGGGGGTTTCGAGAATTGCAATTAAATGCCAGGTAGCGACGTGTCCTCCTAATATTACTTATTAAGTAATTATTAGATGTTTTAATTCCCTGTATGTTGGCCTGGCAAGTTATTGCTAGGCATTAACATTACCTAGGTATAAGCTAGGCGTCGCTTCTGGGCTATATCACAAAAACTGTTTTTTAGAAAAAACCTGCTTTGATTTATTTTTGCACTTTCTGTATGTAGGATTGTGTGTATATAATGGCATAAAAAAGCATCTCCCTGAAATTAAGAGTTATAATAACTTTATACTTTAAGGCAATTACCCCCCCCCCCCATCCCCACATTTTGTTTGTAAGATTGTGTATGTATGGAAAAAAAATAAAAATAAATAAATAAATAAATAAAAAACTACATAGTGTATCAACCCAAAATTGCAAGTTCAAAAATAACCATAACATACCATACAGCTTGTATGGTATGGTTGAAAATATCCCTGACCGGCCCGGGAATTACTTGGTGCTCATTTTAAATAGGACTTATCGGAGAGTATCTTTCATGTTGGAAATACATAACCCGAGGAGTGTCAGTACTGCAATTTCAAACAACATATATCTACTAATGAAACTCACCTGAAACAAATCTCTTCTTAATGAGAGAAACTCTGTATCCTGAGCCAACAAGATTAAATTCCAAGCCTGAGACAGTTGTTCCTTCACAGTTGAACTGGGCTGACACAGTAGCCGGGGTAGAAGGACCAGCTGCTACATCAAATTTAGCCCTTAATGACCCTACACCAGCATCAGTGGAGTGTTGAGAGAGTTCAGTTAACTTCCACACTGCTCTTTGCTGGTCTTTTAACCTGGTGGGATAACACTGTATTTAGGATGATGACATACACAGTATCATTAGACACAATATGAAAAATATATGTACAGTATTAATCAAAATTTATGAAATAATAAAATAATGAGTGTCAAGGCTTCAGTGATTAGGCAGTTTTACAGCAAATATCCTTGAAATTCTCAAAATACATAAAATACTTTCTCAGTTCATTCAGTTTGTGACTGCTACAATAACTATATCCATTCTATAAACCTTTTAAAGCTAAAAAATCCATTTCTTGGGAAATCTTAAATACAAACTGTAGCTTTGTATTATAATATACAAGCAAAAAGGATGATTAGTGTAACCTCTATGCAATAGGAAGCAGTATACAGTATTGGCAATCTGTGTGAGTTTATCCGTGTTTTATGGCAATCACAGGAGAGGGGCAGAAACTTCCATGTTATGCCATTCAAATATTGCATCATGATATCTCCGAATATTGCGAGTTATTGCACATCATTTTTTCATAGCAGTGACAATGCAGAAAAAGCATTCGAGTAGCAACCATCTTAAAACAGAACTTCAGTCACTGCATTGTGGTAAAAGGCATTAATTTTTTTTACATGGTAAAACTGATCGAGTGCAGATTGATCCATTGTATAACGGTCATTGTCTGTAAGCACTAAATGTACCTAGCAAGATAATTATAATACTGTAAGTCATAACTCTTCATGATGTTAATTAATTCCATCCTATGAGGATGTATCTTAGTAAACTTATTCACAATGATGGTCACATCAAGTTCAATGGAATAGTGAGAGCAAGTCAATTAAGACGATCCAGGCCTATAGTATTTCTGAGACAGGTTTTGAGCTTCAATGTTGGGGGTAATGCGCTTCAAACTCGCAGTTTTGATGGACACAACTGCCCAGCACTGTCTTGGCAGCCATCACATTAGGGAAGAGGATGGGGTCGATGCTCTGGAGAGTCTGTCGGATGTCACTTGGTATATCATAACCAGCAGCCTAGTTTTTCTGCCAGTGATACTGAAAGACAGCCAACTATCCTGACAGGTTGTTGAAGCTTGGCAGGTCCTCCTTGTACTCCTGACAGAATACCTCAAAATTAGTTTGCCAACTATCAGGGTGTTCTAGGCGTTTCTTCTTCACTGTCAAATTCTTGTTTACGTCTCACAGTAACAAGCTTACTGGTAGACACAGTTAGACTTGCACTGATCTTTGTTGGCTGTGCACATAATTTACAAAAAGCCATAATGAAGTTCAAAAAGCAGACTCTTCGCCACTCATGAAACTAAATAGATGTTAGGGAAAACCCACATTGCTGCCCTCCTCAGTAGTTACAGCAAAGGACTGGCACAATCATCACTACAAAACTCCTTGTATCCAGTACACCTGACGTCACCTCAAAGGTTTACACTCACATCACCTGAACTCCATCTGAAATTCCTCCTTGAGGCATCACCATTCCCAGCAGCAATCACTGTTGACAATGTCAGGTAACACATTCAATGATTTAGGATAAATTACCCTCGGATAAAGTAAACCATACATATCATTGCCCTATGTATCAAACCTCACTGTTATTAATTCAGTAAGCCAGGATCTCAATGTAAATACTGGTTTGCCTTCAGATATACAGTACAAGAATATCTTACTATTCACAACCCTACTTATCCACAATTGATATTTTAAAACCCCCATTCGATATTCACAAACCAATAATACTCTGCCTATTCGCATATAGATTTTATAAGTCCAAATTTAGCTTCAGTAGAAAAATTGTTGAACATTCAATTATTACTTTTGCACCTTAATTTAAACTCTAACTCTCTCTCTACCAATAGTGGTGTCCTACAGCAGGGTTCTATTCTTTCACCTTCTCTCTTCCTTATTTTTATCAAGTGATTTACCGGTACTTCACAATATGACTAATTCTATCCATTCTTATGCTGATGATTCGACTCTTCACCCTTCTTCACATTTTTCCCTTCCCCCTAATTCTCAAACTAGATCTGTTTCTAGAGCTGATATCATTTCATTTATCAATGCAGATCTGTGCAGCATCTCTGAATGGGGAAATAGAAACTTGGTGAAATTCAATAGTAATAAAACTCAGTATTTACCAATTACACTTTCCAAATTAGATGATTTCCCACCAATCACATTTCAGGAAGGAATCATTCTGTCAAATTCTAAAATAGATATGCTAGGCCTCACCATTTCCTCTAATATGTCATGGAAGCCAGACATCCTCAACATTGCTAAAGCTGCATCCTGAAAGCTGGGAATGCTGTACAGATGCCGTAGCTACTTCACTCCTGAGCACTTTATTATTATTATTATTATTATTATTATTATTATTATTATTATTATTATTATTATTATTATTATTATTATTATTATCATTATAAGTGTTGTTGTTATTATTATTATTATTATCATTATAAGTGTTGTTGTTATTATTATTATTATTATTATAATTATTATTATTATTATTATTATTATTATTTTATTTTCAATTTTGTATCTTTTATTATACATTTTATTTAGTCTGAATTATTATTATTATTATTATTACTACATTTTTACCCCCCAGGCCTGGATGTGGGTCAGTGATCTGTGCCCGGGTGGGCTAATCCCCGTAAAAAAAAATAAATAAATAAAATAAAATGGTGAATGGTCAGTGGACCCTAGACTTGATCCTCAATACTGTTATTAAGAAGATTATCCCTAATCCCCACCCTTCCTCAATTAACGAGACAGGTCATGTGACCCGATTCCTTTGTTCTGTGTCTTTCTCCCTTGCTTTGTTCTATTAGTTGGCTGAAGAGGGTTCTAGTATACCAGCTCCAAGATTCTTTCATCAATGTGGGTTTTTACTTCACTTACCAGTGTGACCATTACACTTTTGGAATATCATTTACATATTACTGTATTATTTGACTTATTATCACTGTATGTATATTTAAAAAAATATTTATATTTGCACTGTAATTATAAAAAGGATATTTTATGTGGCAGCCAAGGCGACTTTTTTAAACAGCTCGGTTATTTCGGATTCATTCCAAATACAAACTGTTTAATTCATTTTTTAAAAACAAAAACAGAAACTCACAAATCGAGCTAAAATTTGAATTAAAATCCAAATTAGCGTGGGTACACTTTATATTACTCTCGGTATGTAAGTAATATAGTACTGTAGTACAGTTCATTAAAAAATATATGTTGGCCTGGCGAGTTAATGCAATATATATATATATATATATATAATCAACGACCTCACCAGCCAGGAATCGAACCCTCGACCTACTGGGTGGGACTAGGGAACGCTACCGACCAACCCACAAGGACACTAAAAGCAGTCCTAGACTCTGTTATATTTCACACAAAGCCTGTTCATCGAGCTGATGGCGCCGTGAACCTCATTGGGAACCGCCCGTGCCTCGTATGTGGTGTCAGTAGCATTTTACCGAATCCAGCTGGTATGGTGTTATATGGACTAAAAATGAAGTATATATATGGTACCTCGTGTTTCATACTAGCTGGATTCGGTAAAATGCTACTGACACCACATACGAGGCACGGGCGGTTCCCAATGAGGTTCACGGCGCCATCAGCTCGATGAACAGGCTTTGTGTGAAATATAACAGAGTCTAGGACTGCTTTTAGTGTCCTTGTGGGTTGGTCGGTAGCATTCCCTAGTCCCACCCAGTAGGTTGAGGGTTCGATTCCTGGCTGGTGAGGTCGTTGATTATATGTTCAAAGTCCGCGTGTTATATGGACTAAAAATGAAGTGTATATATATATATATATATATATATATATATATATATATATATATATATATATATATATATATATATATATATATATATATATATATATATATATATATATATATATATATATATATATGCGGGTATAAAAGCTAGACATCGCATTCTGGATTGAACTAAATATATTTTTTATAAAATATAATACCTTAGTCTTTAATGGGGATACTGTCCAGTGGTCTCATCAGATTCAATATTGGCCTAACGAGAGCTAATAGGTACAAGAGATGACACTTCATGCAAACAGGTGCTGGAGGGGGGGTAGAACTGGCTGCTGCTGCATTCGTCAGTTTTATTTTCATTTACTCATTTCTATATTTTCGCATGATCAGCCACTTATTAATAATATAAAACATTAAATAATAGAAAAAAATACAATGCTTAATTTGAAATTTGACTTCAAAATAAGAGGACAAGCCGAATCAGAAAGTAATCTTGTCCCTGACCACTGATTCTCTCCCTCCACAAAGGAAAGGAGGGGGGGGGGGAGGACTGGTCGTTGTCGCTTTTGTCATTCGGTTTTTTTATTATTTATCAATTATAGTAGAACGTTGATTTAAGGCGATTCAATTTAAGATAATTGATTTAAAGCGACATGCACAATTAAGGACAATGTTTTAATTTAAAGCAAATTTTTTTATTTTGCGCAAGTCAATCTGGCTCATCAAATTTAAAATTTTGCACCTAATGTTTCTCTGGGCACGCTAAACTGTCCTAAGGGCAAAGCTGCACTGTACACGTACTCAAAATAATGTACTAAATGATTACTAAAATTTTTGTCTCGTGCAAATTATAGCATGTTTATATTCAAATTAATCACTATCTTAGAAGAATTCCAGCAATGTAAATTATATTCTCACCAGTCATGTCTGTGACATTTTATAAGCAAAAAACAGAAACTCAAGGTAAAGGACATAAATAAACAAATAAATACTTCACTAGACCTTCGGCGTCAACTGTCAAACATGTCACTGTCACTTCCCCTTCCTCCCTCCCTTCCCCTCCCCCCATCTTCCCAGCCAGTAAACAGACCATTTCGCATCCCTTAATTTTAGCTGTGTTGATTTATGAGTGCTTGTTTTAACATAATACTACAAAAACCAATGTATTGTTTATTCTAGGAGAGGGGCTGAGTTGCATCTGGGTAGACTCTCAGTCTTTTTAGTATTTTGTGTTTCTCTCAAGTACCAAACTAAATTATTCCATTGAAACAACACTTCGATTTAGTGCGAATTCGGTTTAAAGTGACCTCTCTTGGAACGTATTTCGTGTTATATCGACGTTCTACAGTATAGTACTGTACTGATACATTGTAAAATAAGTGTGCCAATTACAGCTCCTCCCAGACTAACGACCACCCGGACATACGACCGCCTCAGTTGTACCAAAATTTTATCAAATTACGTATTTTCGAGTCCCAACGTCAGTGATTGCGCTGTGTACTGAAAAAAATTTCGTTTGAAATTCACTTTAAAATGGCTGGCAAGCTTAAAAGTGAGAGTTTTGTGGTGCTGAGAAGAAAAAGAGACACCCACTTTAGATTTTCTATGTACAGTGGGGTATGCTATAACGAACGTAATTGGTTCCAGAACCTTGTTCGTTATAGCATTCGTTCGTTATAGGATTAATCCATTCCAGGCCCCCAAATACAACCACTTAACACTGAAAAAATTCTGTGGAAAATGTAAAAAATACGGTACTTTATCTTACCTTAGTGTTATTCAGCATGCAGGTACCCCTAAACACTGGCACATCACTATCACTTCCACTGGGAGTCTTGGCTTTAAGGTCCTCAAACAATTGTCTGGCCTTCTCACAAATTATAGCTTCACTAATGTTACCACCTGCCATTTCTTTCTCCTTTATCCACACTAAGAGTAAATTTTCCATCTCTTCAATCACATTACACTCTTGCTTTGCTAAGTCTAAAGATTCCCTTAGCCACTTGCACAGTTTTTAACTCCTCTTTATTCTTCAAAATCGTACATATAGTCGATTTAGCCATCCCATATTCATCACTAAGTTTTGCAATGCTTCTTCCATTCTCACGTTTCTTTATAATTTCTTTCTTAGTTTCAAGGGTTATTAGCTTTCTCACTCGCTTTGGACGATTCATTGTTACAATTGTATACTTGTATAACAAAATAGTTATACAAATAACGCGAATTTCCACATCAAAAGACGAAATTTCAACAATAACAGTGGTGCACTGGCTACACAATGAGACAAAGATGGCGCCTGACGCTCTTGTTGTGGGTCGCGGTACAACAATATTCATGCGCCAGGCGAAATAGTCCCGTATTCATCCGCGTTCGTTGTAGGAGTTGCGTTCGTTATAGCATTCTCAATTTTATAGGTAAAACCGTTCGTTATAGGAATATTCATAGTAGGATCCGTTCGTTATAGCATACCCCACTGTATTATTTAAGCATTTTCGACTTACGACCTGGATTTGGGTCCCTAACCCAGTCCTAAGTTGGGGAGGAGGTGTATAATACGCATACAATGTGATGAAAGTTATCGGAGAGACAGAGGAATCCACTTCACTAGACGACATGCTGTGGGATATGGAAGACGAGGAAAATGAGTTTGAGGCGGTGGAAGGAAGTGTTGGTGGTGTGGCGGTACCAGAGCAAACTGAGGAAGGCATGACTCAGCGGCAGGTGACGCAAGTTCTCAGCAAGGTTGAAGAACTCAAGGATGCTTTAATGAGTGTTGAGCCCAGCCTGCTATGTAGTGACAAACTTAGTGCATGGTTAGACAGTTTATTGGAACCTTACAGGCAACGTCACCAGGAGTTTATTAAACACCTCAGCCAAGCTCTCATCACTGCCAATTTTCCGACTCTACTATATGATGAAGATCAAGGAGAATCTAGTGATGATGACCCTGCCACTCTTGAGATTGGTGATGAAGTTGAATTCAATTTTATGTATCTGAAATTGATTTTGAATGCTTTGAATTCGACTTGCTTTCATCCCCTGCCTCGGAACCCCATTGTTTCCCAGAGCTTCACAAACTTTTCCTGGGATTTCTTAAAATTTTTATTTAATAATGGAAATGCAGTTTATTTGCCATTATGTGTCATTTTTGGAAAGTTAATTTGATTACTCAAAGTCGTTTAAGAGTAAAGGTTTGGCGAGTCCAATTCAATATTGCAATTTTAACACGTGTTAATGGGCAGCGTCTGCACGGATTTCTGATGCATGAACGCGTGCCAATATGATATACCAACGCAAAATTAGACCCCACTGCATAGTATATGTACCGTAAATATTTATCACACTCATACATAAAATAGATGGCAACACCTGTGCCTCATAAGGCTACGGACAATTTCAGCATCAATTATCTATTTGTGTCTTCCCATTCTGTCTATCTGACCTATTCTTCCACCCGTAGGGACTGGGAAGTGGTGGAGGGGGGTAGTTGGTGCTAGGGGTGAGGGATCAACTAGATGCTAGTAACCAATATGCACATCTTCTTATCACTTGCACAACTCTCTTGCTCCCATGTCTAATAGTAATTACACTTTCTCTCTGAAAGACGTGGACTTTCACTTTTCACACGAAGGGGGTTACAACATCCCACTTGGGCATTCCCAAATACTGTATACATAATTTAAGAATATAACCTAGACTAGAATTCTTAAAAACACTACAAATGAAATTATCCAATTAATTAAAAAAAATATATATATATAATATATATATATATATATATATAATTTCTATTCTCATTACTACACAAGATTCCAACTTACCACTGGCCTGGGGGTTTGGACTGCATGTTTTTAACAACACCATCCATGGGTACTGTTACATTTACATTCAGTAAGGGAGAAGGGGAGGCAATAGCATGAGGATATTACTTGTAGTCTCTAAAGTCAGTGTGGCTGTATTTCACATTTTCCATCTGAAACCAACTTCAGTGGCATGAACTAGCTCCATTCATGGGTCTCACCTGTTAAGATTAGTTAAATTAATTAGTACTTACTGTAAGAACAAAACAAATGTAAAAAATAAAATATATTTTTTTTACAAATGAATGTAAAATTAATTTAAAAAACTTCTTGGTCATATATCCAGCATGGAAAAACCATCCATGTCAACATTATCTTAAGAATGTGATACAGTCGAACCTCTAAAATTCTGAATGCTTGGGACCAAGACCTTCTCCCACTTTGGACGCTACAAAAACAAGCAGTATAAAATATCATAAAAAACCATTGTGTTACTAAAATTATCTACTCATGTATAGTCTGGATTTATATCAATTGAACCGAAGTCCAAGAAACCAGAAATGTGTTAATGAAATAACAGAACATAGGGATTAATTGAAATAGATCAAATAACTCCAAATCTCACTTTTTTCCACACAACACGCACTTTTAGTCAAAATAAACATCTTAATTTTATGATGGTATGCACATATAATTAATATCAAGATAACATTTGTTATTTTTAACACTTCACAAGTAGAAAAGATGGTTAAAGCACGGGATGGTTCGAAAGGAGGCAGATTATTGGCCCCACCTGTATCACTTGTATCAATTCACACCACCACAGAGAGGCTTGCAGGCCTTGTCAAACCCTGAAGATGGCACACGAAAGCGCTTGGGAACTCAGGTCTTTCTTTCCTTGTGGTTATCAGCATATACAGATCACGCCTACATACAGTGATTTACTTGTATATATATATATATATATATATATATATATATATATATATATATATATATATATATATATATATATATATATATATATATATATATATATATATATATATTTTACTGTGGTCCAAACACATATATTGTATACTTTTCTCCACAAGGTTTATTTTTGTCCATTAGGTACAAAACAATCCGAAAAAAATTGGATCATTTAAAGCATATTTAGAGGTCAACCTGTCCTCTTTTTCCATTTAGTACTTAATAAGGATTTTTCTGGGCCAGATAAACATTATAAAACACAATAGTCTTTATTCAGCAAAATACAATTATAAGTTTTACAAATTACAAACTAAATAACTCTAGAACACTAAACACATTCTTTATTTGTATCCCTTCATTATAGCAGCTTTGCTTGCCAGTTGGTAACTTTCATGATGAGCTGCAACAACCTGAAAAGGTACTGTTGTCCTCTTTATATATAGACTATTATAACGCCTATGAGCAATTGCCCTCTCTGCCTGTCATTCACCACCTTCATATTTATCGACGATTCTCATTGTGATAAACACTTCATCGCTTTTCCATGTTTTGGGGATCCTTACTCAAGAACAGTTGTGTTTCTTTGCCATCTAGTAGAACATCAAAATATCTATCGCATCGCTTGAGTAAAAAATGAGGCCACATTACTGTAGAGAGTTTCATCAGAAGGGCATAATACTTGAAAAAGTCCTGTTTCTTTGGGCACTGGAATTGTACAATATTCTTCTTGGTTTCAGTATCATCCGTCATCAAATACGCTTAGACCGATAAGATGTTCTGATAGATACCAGAGATGTCGGCTAATTGCTGCTTGTGTTAAGGTGCAACTTTCATGAGGATATATTCTTTCAAACCTTCTATTAGCTGCAAATCAGTTGAATGGAGCTCAACAGCCATTGGTGTCTGCTCAGAATCTCACATACATTATGCTCATCAACAAAGCCAGTTGTGATATTGTTTTTCCGCATGATAATGTGAATTGATATTTGAACAGATAGATATATGATTCCTTTGCCATCCCATCTGCATGTGTAGGACCAGGAACCCAAAGGAAACCTTACAAAATCTGTAACTAAGTCTAATATTACAGGTAATAATTGCCTGCCATTCATATGCCATGACACAAGATGAAACCTGCATAATATACTATTTAGATTGATAATGAAATAATTGGAGAACTGATGAGATATAAAATGAAATACAACTCCATCTGATTAATGGTAACTCTTGTCTGTGTTTCCTGTTTCAACCTGTCATTGTCAGTCCTATGACTCAATACTCTGACTCTTTGCCCTTCCAAATAGGCAACTAGGCTATATACATTGAAATATACCCAATATAATGTGTTGTGTATATTAAGACTATATATGACAAGAAAATTCAGTCCTACACTACAAGTATAATATGCAAAATGGATTGACCTCTAAATGTTAATGAATATGGATAAAATTTCAGACCTTATCTATGAACCACATGGACAATTTAAGGCTTAGGAGCAATATATTACTACTTATATTTTTACCATATAGTTTTGGACCTAATATATATATATATATATATATATATATATATATATATATATATATATATATATATATATATATATATATATATATATATATATATATACTAAACCCTGACTTACGACGGGGTTAGGAACCCAAATCCAGGTCAAGTCCGATATGGTCGTAAGTCCGAGTAATTTTTTAATAAAAAATCTAATAAATATAAAAAGAATAAATAATAATATCGGATACATATAAGTGAAAGTAATAAATACAAGGAAGGATATGTGACTGGAGCACTTAACCTTTAATATCAGTCTCATAATTTTTCTAATTTATACATGGAGACTACATTAACTGAAAACTTTTGAAGAATAGAAAATTTTTTTTTTTTTTTTTTTTTTTTATCTGAGGCGTCAGTCCTGACGAGTCGAAGTCTGACGAAGTCGTGAAATTATCAGATGTAAGTCGGTCTAGTATATATATATATATATATATATATATATATATATATATATATATATATATATATAAGAGACCTTGATTCTATTAACTTACACCTAGAAAGGATGATTTTCTATGCACCAAACATTTTCAGTTTAATATTCTATGTATAATTAGAAAATTATGGAATCATGTATTCAGCTTATCACATTAAAGCAAGTGCTCAACACTGCATCCATTTCATTATTATTACTTTTACTGTACTGTCATTGTATTTTTATTAAAAAAAATAATATATTATTATTTTTTGCTATGTCGGACTTTTTAACCTGGATTTGGGTCCCCAACCCTGTCGTAAGTCGGGTCTATATTATTGAAAACCAACTAATGTGTTCATACATTCATTATTATTCTGCCCACCATAATAAAGTCAAACAGTCAGTATTTTCAACAATGTTGCCTTGAGAATTTGCAGTCCGAATTCATCGATGAGGAATACAAATATATATATAATATTGGCTCAAACCTTAAATACCTATATCTTTCTAGACAAATGCTTAAACACACAAAAATTTTTATAGAACTGGACCAAGCCCACCCATGACCATATATATATTACCAATAATACTAATTTCTCACATTCTGCACAGCTAAAACCTGAACGTCAATGTGGCATTTAAAAACTCATGCACTGTTAAACAAATGTTAATCAAGAACTCCCCAACAACACAATTGGCATATTAAAAGTTCCTTGCAAGAATGTATGTTTATTTAGGCCAGACAGTAGATCTGCACTAGAATTAAACAACACAAATACAGTGTTAGGACAGGCCAGGAATCCAATGCTCTGTTTGTTCATTTGAGGGATACAAGCATTGCATTGACTGGGATAATGCCTCCTCAATATTAACATGTAAGTCAATTGACAGTAGGAACATCATAGAATCTCGTCTTATTAAACATACAAGCATTCAACATGAATTTGATAACGGCAAGATGGACAATTTGTAATTAAGAAGATTTTGATCAGGTGAGAACGGGTCACTTGACCATCTGACCTGACCACCAACTGCTAGGTGCTATTTAAGATTAGTAGGGCCATTACCTAATACCTGAATTGTGACCTGGTTCACCCTCCTCTGTATATATACACCTTGATTTGTATTATCTCTCTAGTCTGTACTCACCCCTGAGAAGATGTGAATTACACTAAAGCTTAGAACTGTGTTTTTCCGGTTATCAGCATATACCCAGATCACCAAGACTCACAGTGATTTCTTATATATATATATATATATATATATATATATATATATATATATATATATATATATATATATATATATATATATATATATATATATATATACAGTATTACTTTAACGCGTTTCACTTAACCTAGTTGCATATACGTATGCCTTGCAAGAGCTGAACCTTTCACTTAACACGGATTTTTCCTTATACGGTGAGTGTCCGCTCGAGATGCTATTTTTATTTGCACGCCACCCGGCTTCGCCTGCTCTCGCTAGTGAAGCCACAAGGCTGGCGAGGTGTCTTTGTTGTAGTTATCACTGATCATATGATGGACGGACTGTGATTGCTGGCATCTCTGCTGCTACTGAATTGTTCAAAGTATTATGACGAATGAACCCAGAGGGAGGAGAGAGGAGGAGGAGGATATGCATTCCAGCCGGCAGTTTGATCCCCTGGCGCACACCTGTAAACGCGCTTCCATTGTTCCGTAAAAATGGCTTCCGCCGACCAAGAGAGACCTTTCCTTACCTGGACCCAGCGGCACTAAGCCCAAAGAAGACACGACGCTCATTGTTACGATGAAGTACCAAATTGTTCAAGATTTAGAAAGGAAGACGCGTTGATCTCGGCTACCAACATGAGCGCCAAATGAATCTGCATTATCAAAAGGATGCAGCCAAGATCAGCGGAAAATCACAAAATTGCAGGTGTCATCTATCAGGTATTTCCAGAACAGGTGCTGGCAAAAGTGGAAAAAATGCTGGTGATATTTGGTGCATCAGGCTACGCAACATGGCGGACACGCCGCCAGTGCAGGAGATCGCACGGAGCCATAATGAGCAGTGTCAGAACTGGGAATTGCAGAGCCCAAACCCTTCAATGCTTCCTCTGGTTGGCTGCATAGGTTTAAGAAGAGGAACAAGATCACCAACATCAACATTGGTGGTGAGGAAGCGAGTGCTGACCGTGGTGGCGGTAGAGATTTTCCCTCCGTTTTTACGCGGAGATTGTGAGGAAGGACAGGTACA
This sequence comes from Homarus americanus, assembly GCF_018991925.1. Classification (NCBI taxonomy): domain Eukaryota; kingdom Metazoa; phylum Arthropoda; class Malacostraca; order Decapoda; family Nephropidae; genus Homarus; species Homarus americanus. Next base: position 3,783,496 of record NW_024748109.1, read on the forward strand.
GGACGACCAGGTGTTTAACATGGACGAATCGGTCTTTCGGAAAAAGTTACCTTCCAAGACCTTTCAAGTCCAGTCTACAGGTGCAAGGGTCGAAGCAGAGAAGGAACGCATCACCGTCCTGTTTACCACCACCTCCGGTACCTGTAAACGAAAGTTATCGGTGATTCACACAGCCCGCAAGCCGGACGCAAAGAATGGCATGAACAAGCTTATGTCCACTGCTAACTGACGAAAGGCGTGGATGTCTTCTTCTCTGTCCCTCTTCTGTTTGACGACTGTTTTGTTCTCGGCGGAAGAAATTCCCGAGCAACAGAATGTTCCATTCAATATTTTGTTGCTCCTCGACAACGCGACCTGGACACTCGCCCTACTTGGATCGTCACCCCAACGAAAAGTGGTCTTCCTTCCTCCCAACACACGTCATTAATCCAGCCCATGGACCAGGAGTTGATCTGCAATGTAAAGCTACAAGACTCTGCAAAGAAGTTCAAGCTCCTGAACGACTCTACCAACACCAAGGATGAGTTACGAAGCTGGGTGACACCGACAGCGAGAGAGAAAGCGAGACAAGGAACAAGAGGCGGTGACTCAAGAACTTCTCGCAAACAATTTTGAAGAAGTTTAACGTTAAACAAGCTGTAGACTTTGGTGAGGCATGGGATCTGCTGACTATTGCTATATCTGCCGGATGGAGACATGTGTTGCATGGCAACAAGGTGAGAGGAGGAGTGACCTGTGACTGGTGAGGTTCAGACTGTTGCAGTAGTGGACCTTGCCAGAGAAGCTGCGCCAATTATAAAATGAAGGCTTCTCCAGACCACCAGCAAGACATCCTGGAGGTGATCAAAGATCCTGAAGAATGCCACGAGATGTTAAGAAGAACACGCCAGTGAAGAGGAGGAGAAGCGTTATTCTCCAAGAACCGTAAGTCATAGTGATATTAAGTGTGCCAGAGTTTGCGAAAAAATATCCGCCTTTTCCGCGACAATGACGATGAACGCTGCAAGTCCCATACCCGACTGCAGGCGGAGCCAGTACTCCGCTGTATCATGACAACATCGCCAGCCAGCAAAGCATAACCGAAGTTTTCAGCCCGCAACCCACCACACACAGCCAGCCAGTGATATAGAAAGTGAAGTTGACTTTGAGGGGATTTGCCAGCCCTGACAACTGTAAGACAGTGATGTTGATTCAGTAATGGTGATTCACCTGAGGGCCAGTAATCTGCCCTCTGCCTCGAACCAGCCTCCATCCCGTGTCGACCCATCTCTTCTACTACCGAAGGTTCACCTAACTTTAGTTTCTAGTAACCTTCATTTTCCTATGTTAACCTTTATCTTTCCTAACCTAACCTCTTCTATATTACTTGTTTTTTCATACCATCATAAGTTAAGATAGAATTTTTACTACACATAGTTGTGTGTCAAAAAGTGGGTTTCAGTCGGGCTGGCTTTGCTGAATTAATCCCATATGTTCTGTTGTTCACCCTGGTGTTCAATAACTATATATATATATATATATATATATATATATATATATATATATATATATATATATATATATATATATATATATATATATATATAAATAAATATATAAGTAAATCGCTGTAGGTACTCTGATCTAGGTTATGCTGATAACCACAAGAAGAAGAAACATGTTCATGGTTAATTACTTAAGAATCTTCAATTTAGTTAATGAACAAAAATTCAATTAACGAAATCCTTACGAACATCACGTTTTGTTGTGAGCATCAGCTGATGGTCTAGTCTGCCAATTCAGTAATCTGTACTATGTTTACATTCGTTTCCAGTGGAGTAAATATCAAGGAAATTGTGCTCTTTAATATTTGTGCATTTTTATATTAAAAATATTGGTCATTCTAAAATTTAGCCATCCAAGCTCTGTCTACATTAAGTTTTTAACTATTATTTTTGGCTCGATATATGTAACTTTATTCATTTATTGAAACTCATTTACATGCACACACACTGTCTTAAGGGCAAAGCTGTATTGTACATGTAATCAAAATAATGTACAAAATGAATACTAAAATTTTAGTCTGAGGAAAACTATTGTATGTTTACATTCAAATTAATCACTATCAAATAAGAATTCCAGCAATGTAAGTTATATTCTCCTCGGTCACTTCAATGAAATTTTATAAGCATAAAACGAAAACTCAATCTAAAGGACATAAATAAACAAATAAATACTTCACTAGACCTTCGACCCCAACTGTCAAACGTGTCACTGTCACCCCCCCCCATCAACCCTGCCAGGGTTTGGTGGTTATAGGCTTCCAGTTTTTATCTTATATAATTTCACAGACTAAAGTTAGGGGAATATGATTTGCATTGCTAGAATGCTTGCAAGACAGTGAATAATTTGAATATAAACATCATATATTTTGCACAAGAGATAAAAATTTTAGCCTTTTTTAATAAAATTAGTTAGAACTAAAATTTGTATGTGTAATGCAAACTATAGCATGTTTATTTTCAAACTAATCACTATAGTATTATAATAATTCCAGCAATGTTAATTATATTCTCCCAGGTCAGTTTAGTGACATTCTATAAGAGAAAACTTAAAAGTCACTCTTAAGGACAGATAAATAAATAAGCACCTGACCTAGGCATCAACTGTCAAACATACTCCCCCACCCACATCAGCTGATCGCAAGTAAACAGACCATTTCACGTTCCATAATTTTAGCTGTGTTGATTTATGAGTGTTTGTTTTAACATAATACTACAAAAAACAATGTTTTGTTTATTCTAGGAGATGGGCTGAGGTGCATCTGGGTAGACTCTCAGTCTTTTTAGTATTTTGTGTTTCTCTCAAGTACCAAACTAAATTATTCCATTGAAACAACACTTCGATTTAGTGCGAATTCAGTTTAAAGCGACCTCTCTTGGAATGTATCTCGTGTTATATAAACGTTCTACTGTACCAGAAAACTGGGATTCTACAGTATAAAGTAATCTTGTACTGTATTATCCAGTACATATACTCAATGATAAAAAATTGAAATAATTTGCATGATGATCTACCTTCCTTCTTCAAAACCCTTAACCTACACATCTATATAGTACACACTTCACTGACACACAAGGCTTCTCAGCAAGTGTTCTGTATACAATACCACAATACCATACTTCATACCAAACTTACCTGATATTTGACCATGTCAACATTGAAGTATGATGCAGAGGGATTATTTTCAGCTTGTTTTCTCAACAAAGAGGTGAGTGCATTCATATTAAAGTTGAAAACTCCACATTCTGGTGTTGATTGATCATTATCCCTGCAAAAATTATTATAAATTATTATGATGAACACCTTTTCCTATAATCACACAAAATTCAGGCGAGATATAACTCTCTTAATTTTAAACTGTTGATGACTAGTGTGTGTACTAATCTAGAATATACTATTGAAGATCTTAGTTGTTAAAATGCATCAATATATTACTGTTTAACATCATCATCACATACTGATTTAACTATAACTTCCCATTACCAAGTACAGTAATGCTATACAACTTTCTCATACATAAGTAGAATCTTTACTTTAACTTCTAATTACAGTAGGCCCTATTACACAATCTAAATGATGTGATTCTTATCAATAATACAAGTGAATAGATAATTAATTTTTACATCAGTGTCTCTATATCAATACAGTTTCAAAGAAAAAAATCACATTGCACTCCCATAGTAAGGGTCCTAATAATATTAGGTTAGGTTAGGTTACGTATTAGATTGTATTATCTTCCATCAATAATTACAAATTAATCTAAAATAAGTCATAGAGAGTACGCAACAGCTGTCACTGTAGTACAATTAACTCCAGTGATACTGGAATACTGTGTAAATAATCTCTTCATTAGCCAGAATCCCCAGTCCTGGAACTCTTCAATAGCCAGAATGAAAATCAGCCAGTAAAAATTTTCCGAGAAAACTTTCTCTATCCAGGATCCGTATAAAGTTTCCAGAGATGAAAATCAGGCATATTTTCCAGAAAAAGTATGATAAAATCTCTCCAAACCTCTCCATTCTGAGCCTGGGATGATTTCCGAGGATGAAATCATGACCAAATTCCGGAAAAATTCTGTGAAACTCTCTCCAAGCCTTTCTGTTCCTGGGAACAAATATTCCGGGTGTTCCGAGATTGCATCATGCTCCGCTGCATCCCGATATGACAGGCGTGTGGGTGGACTAGCAGACTGGCTAACTTGGGCTGTAGGCTCACATGCTGCCATTGGCTAATGCTGTCATGGAATGCCTGTGACAGGCTGATGCACCTCCCAGCTTATCCCCTCTAAGTTTAGCATCATGATGCACTTAGTTCATAGTCCTCTGCCATTGTACAGTCTCGTTCAAGATTCTTCAAACACTGTTGGAGACAGCTGGCAACTCAAGGCCGTTTGTTTACTATAGTATGCCGCAAAAAATGAGAATAAATGTAAAAGTGATCGGTGACTGGTTACTTAGTTCCCTATTGCTTAATTTACTGGTTGGTCTTTGTTGTTTCATATTATATTACGTACTAGAGTAAACAAATGGCCTTGAGTTGCCAGCTGTCTCCAGCAGTGTTCGAAGAATCTTGAACGAGACTGTACAAGGTCGATTCCTCACTTGCTGCTGCTTTTGCATAAATTTATGATCTGCAGTACTGTATCAGGACCCAATCAACCAAGAATACTGTGTTAAACCAGAGTTAAGACATTCAGTGATTACAGTGTAGTAATTTAATGTGAATTAACATGGTTTGTGTGAGCACTGTGCAGTAAAGCCTCGAATAACGATGGTAATGTGCCCTCCAATATTGCAGTGTAAGGTGAATCATTGTATCATGAATCATTAATGACCATTAAGATAGAGCAATAATAATATGCGTTCCCTAGTGTGACGTTTTCACATATTTTGTGTTACTTTTTAACCCCCGAAAAGGAAAAGGAATGAAAAATAAAAACCATATTAATTACCGGTAAATAATGGTTATTAATGCACCTTATTCAATACAAATCAATAATAATATGTAGTCACACAAGAAGAGATGGGACACCATTGGTGTTGTCAGTGTTTACACCCATGACAATGGTTCTCCATCCGAAACTGAAGAAAATAAGACCCTGGTTGTAGGTGTAGTAAAATTATTGTGAAAAAAAAATATATATTTTTTTTAATTAATGATATTTAATGTATGTACAGTAGAAGTAACCAGTGATGGTAAAGAAAAAGAGTGAGACTGATAGCAGAAGGCCAACGTATGTACAGTATGTGTGTATGTATTACGTGCACACTCATGGAAACAGCATTATTTCTCTTATGTACAAAAGATTCATTATTGTTTATTACTGATAATGTCTACTAGATTGAATTAATGTTTGTGCACAAAATGAAAAATCAATTCTTTAATAATATGTAGAATATTAAAACACAAATAAGAGACGAGACGGCATTGTTTTCGTTAGTGTTTACAAAAGGAAACTGAAGAAAATAAGATCCTAGCTATAGTAAAATTAATGTAAAAAATAAAAAGAATATGTATGCTTTAATTAATGTTATTTAATGTAAATATATGGAACAATACAAGTAGCTAACTACTAACAGTAAAAAAAAAAGAAAAAGAAAAAAAGAGGATTGCGCAACGCCAATGTATGTAAGTGCGCACACGTGAAAACATAGCGTCATTTCTCTACATAAGAATATGAAAGCAACATTTATTACTGTTCATATATGTTTTAATTAATGCTTAAGAATGTAAAACAAAAATTCTACTCACCAATAGTGGTAAAGTTGAAAACATAAGGGCAGCCAATGTTGTTGTGTGAGGTTTTACTCAGATGACGAAGTTCCTAAGTCATCAAGTTATCCATATGAAGCTGTAGGTTCAACTCAGGTTGAAGTTGTAGCTTTCCATAAAGATGCCATAGCTGTTGCTGAACCTGAAGCTGTTACTGAACCTGTAGTTGTTGCTGAAGCTGCTGCTGAATTTGATGGTGTAGCTGAACCTGAAGTTGATGGTGTACTGTAGCTGAAGTTGACAGTGTAGCTGTAGCTGAAGTTGATGGTGTAGCTGTACCTGAAGTTGACAGTTTAGCTGTACCTGAAGTTGACAGTGTAGCTGTACCTGAAGTTGACAGTGTAGCTGTACCTGAAGTTGACAGTTTAGCTGTACCTGAAGTTGACAGTGTAGCTGTACCTGAAGTTGACGATGTAGTTGTAGCTGATGTTGATGGTTTAGGCCTTCAAATAATAAAACTGTCTAAAGAACCTTGCACAACTGCTTTCTTTTCTCATTATACATCTTTATGTAGGGGTCATATGCATTTTTCACATCCATGTTAATTTTAATGTCTCGTCCTGTTTATGGATCCACTTCAGAAAATATGTTCATTGCTTGCTCCATGTATCAAATGCTTCTGCTAACCCTTTGTCATAAATTTGTGAGAAGGTGAGGTTGAGGTATCTATCTATTGGTGTGTTTGTGGTCCAGTCATGCTCTTGTTCAAATTGCATAAGTTCTTCATTAGTTAGGTCTTATTTGTGACTGTTTAATAGCTCCTGAACATTCTCTTCATCAACTTCTTCAAATCCTTCAATGTGCTTGGCAAGCTCAACAATATTTCTTTGCATGTTTGGCATGGTTTCCTCAAAACTTTTGAAGGTTTTTACACATTCTGGCCATAATTTCCTCCACACACCATTCATGTTCCCTTTTGTTACTTCCTTCCATGACTTTCCAATGTTTTAACAGCTTTTAGAATATGATATCCATGCAAAAATTCTTTTATGAATGGCTTTCCAGCACCATCTGTTTCTTCAATCAGTTGAGATATGGCATGGCATAAATAACAGGCCTTAAATGATGATATAACACCTTGGTCCATAGGTTGAAGTATGGACGTGATATTTGGTGGAAGAAAAAACTTGTACATGTTCAAACAATTCATTTAAGTGAGCTGGGTGGCCTGGGCATTATCTAATATAAGCAGTGTCATGTGTGTTATGTTTTTCTTGGCGCAGTATTCCTTTAATGCTGGGCAAATATACTTTTTGAACCAACCAACGAAAAGAGTCATTGTCATCCATGCTTTACTGTTTGACTGCCAAATTACTGGCCAAATTTGTTGACACACACCTTGGAATAATCTAGGGTTTTCAGTGATATACAGTAAGAGGTTTGAGTTTAAAGTCACCTTCTGCATTACCACCCAAGAGGAGTGTGATACGATCATTGGCTGTTTTGAATCCTGGTGCAGCTTTTTCTTCTGTGGAAATAAATGTCTAGGAAGTCATTCTTTTCCAATATAGTCCTGTTTCATCAACATTAAAAAATTGACTGGGCAAGTAGCCGCTTTCCTCGATTATTTTGCATGGTTCTTCTGGATAAGCAGCAGCAGATGAATCACCACTTGCTGCCTCACTAGTGATTTTTAAATTATGTAACTCGTGGCATTGTTTAAACCTAGCAAACAAGCCTCGACTCACACTGAGTTTTTCAGTTTTAACACTTTCACTTTAACTTGTATTTTTAAGATCGTTAAACAATGCTAGGGCTTTTGTTTGAATAATAACAGTGCTCAATGGAGTATGCTTCTGATTTTTTCTTCAATCCATATACTTAAAAGTCTCTCAATTTCTTCCATAACCTCACTCCTGCTTTGGCAAACTTTATTTGCACTTAACAGAGTTGTAGACAGAGCACTTTTTTAAATTTTTTCTCTATTATTATGGATAGTCTTCATTGTTGATTCTGCCATCCCCAAAGCGCTTGAAATATCCACAGACCTCTCACCTTGTTCATATCGTTTTAACACATCTAGTATCTCGACTAAGCTTATACACTTTCTTTTAGCTTTTTAACCAGCACCACCATCACTTGCTCTCTTGCTCATGTTGAATAGGGACACAAAAATGCCGTAAGAAACCTGAGAAAGTTTTTCTCCTGTTCCTGTTCAGATGCATGAAAACAAAAGGCCCGCCAAGCTGCGACTGTTTATACTATTGATGTTGGAGTCACCACACACAAGCCCGGCAGCCTCCATGCACAAGGCGTGCTTTATTTTCTATATTTGTATAATACTTATCGGGATTTGGTTATTATTTTGTGAAAATGTAATTTTATTTTATTTTTTATTCCATTTTTGTTGTAAATACGAATAAAATAACGATGTAAATTGAATTGGGTCATAAATTAGCCAGGATTTTAAATATGAATCGTCATTATTGGAGGCTTTCCTGTATATATGGTACTGCGCAAAGCAGAGTGGCAGTGTTTGTGTACTGTAGCCTAAGTACCATACATATGGTACTGTGCTGTGTATATGTGTAAAATGCTGAAAGCTACAGAAAAAACCCATTGCAACAAGGGGTCGACAAGAGGCCCAGCAAAAAGACTGTCCATTAAGGAGAAATTGGACATTCTCAACAAACACGAGAAAAGAATTTCAGAGAATGTGTTGATGCACACACAATTCTTACAGTCATGCAGGTATATCCCATAAACCAACGTCCCATTAACCGCCGCTTTGCATCCTGCACTTCTACCCAACAAAAAGTAGGAAGGATTGGGTGTGAGGTCCTCAGCAGCTTGCAATCTACTCTTTTTTTTTGTGTCCTCCATACCACAAACATATCATTACACTTAGCTACGTACTCACTAACATCCTGCTGTACTACCACTGGCTTGCTAGCTGATAATGCCAGCTTCATTGTTCAAAATTAGGTTTCGACTTTTACGTTTTATTAAAGCTTCAGGACCAATGAAAATAAATTATACTTATCAACAATTGTTGGTTGTGTATGATGGGAGACATTGTAGTTGTGCCCAAGATTAATTAATATTGACTTATAACAAGCCTCTCCTGTGCTAGCTCTTTTCAAAGGAGAGAGTGGAGCTAATCCAAGACTTCACCATGTAGTGAGGTGGCTGGAACCAACAGTTTGATCTAGAAATTACAGCTTATGCCCTCTGGCAAGAGACAGGCAAGGTGCACACAGATGAAGTGATGTCATGACTTGTTACCTTTAATCTTAAATGGACACTTTTGTCTCCAAGTCCCCTTCTTAGAACTCTAGTTTCAGTAAACTAATTAGTAAATTAAACCCATCCACAACTGTCTTGGTGTTTCCTGGATCTTACCTCAAATGATCTTGTGACTTTGTTGGGTAATAACATATGTGAATCACAAAGGAAAAAAGGTAATAAAAAGAAACAGTTGATTAAAAGAAAACAAGTTCTATAAAAAAAATTAAGAGAGGCTCACTTACATTGTTATAAGCTGCTTGTTGGGTAAAACACTGTTAACTTTAGCAAAGTTGTTGACCTTAAATGAAAGTTGTGCAGGAGATGGGTTGTTGGTAAGTACACCAACGATGCCTGCAGGAAAGGACAACATCATCTCTCCTGTTACCTTTACTTGACACCTGTAAAAAAAAATAAATGTATACTGTACAGTCATCACCATACAAAATTTATACTGATCTAAAATTATTACATTTTTGTGCAGAACAGTGGTAATCTACCTAAAAGAAAGTCTTTCATATGCCTGTACAGCACTAAGATTCAGAATAAGTCTGTTTGACAGCGAAAAAATAAAAAGATAAAAATACGATATGTATAATTTTTTATGTTTCAATAATTTTGTGTTTGGTAGTGAAATAACCTTTAACTCCTTCAGTACATCCTGGAAAATCAAGTAGTGCATCAGAGGACGTACCTGGTACAGTACATTATTGGTGGAAGGCATTGGTGGAAAGCACTGGTGTCTCACTACTTTTTGAACACTACTGTAATATATTTTTTAATGTGTTGGGGTGAATATTGAGATCATGGTGGTGATGGGTAATTATGGTGTCGAAGAGCGATTATTGGTGTGGTGAGAGGGATGAGTATTGAAGTGATTGGGGTGATTATGGTGGTGTGTGGGAGTGACTGTTGTACTGTAATACTCTGTAGAGTGATAATACAATAGTATCTTGGTTATACGGAATCCATGCAACTGGCAGATTCATCTAACCGGCACCAAAATAAAATAATAATAATAATAATAATACAGTAATAATAATAAAAATTCCTCCAAAATCATATGTTTAAATACCACAGGCAATGAGGATGAGGTACCATATTTATTGCAATGAAAAACAATAAAATTGATACATAGCATAAAATACAATAGCACATATCTTATGTATAGACAACACCTCCTTCCACATTGAAACCATCCACTGAACAGCATGGCACAGCTGTTAGTCACCCAGCTGACTAACACCCATGTGACTCCTGCGCTGGCTGTGCGTAGGCATTAGAAGGGAGCACGGCCGTGCAGTTATAGCCAAGTAACCCACCGCCTACGCACAACATTCACTTATCAGATATACACACCCATGCTCTTCATTTTTCCTAGTTAATAGTTTTATATTATATCCTCTTCATTTCAAAGTATGTACTGTATTTCATGGCATATAACACGCATTTTATGTCTGAGAAAATGGCTCAAAATATCAGCCTGCGTCCTGTATGTGAAGTTGTGGTCTCCCATAGGCTAATGAATAATGAATTGCCTACTTGCTGTCTCCATTATGCTAAATTCTACCTAGCCCAACTCCAGAATTAAAATTATGTTCTTGCTTACTTACGCACATTAATATTATTTTTAATTACGAAATTACAAAAATAATTGTTGTAAAGGTTTATAACTACAGTCAACCCTCACTTTACGTGGTCCAACATTCCGCGTTTCCACGTTTACGCGGTACCCTGCCGGAACCCAGGATGCTCACATTCCGCGGTGCGTGTACCCCTTTACGCGGAGAGTGTCCGGCTCGACGCTATTTTTAGATTCGCCCCACCCACCTGCTCCCGCCTCCGCCTGGGCAAGCCGCGCGGTAAGGTTGCGCAGTGCATGTCTCTGTTGCGTTATCAGTGACGTCATATGACGTATCGGACTGTGATTGGCCATGCATCCCTACCTCCCTCCGCTGCTAGCTGTAATTGGTTTAAAGTAATATGACGTGTCCACCCGGGGGAGGGAGGGAGGGAGGAAAGACGACGCTTGACCTAGCCGCGGCAGTTTCATCCCTCCAGGCCACACCGTGTAATCGTGCATCCATTGTTCTGTAAAATGGCTTCCGACGGACCACCGCACCCAGAGAGAAACCTTTCCTTGCCTGGACCCAGCCACCCTAAGCCAAAGAAGACACGACGTTCCTTAAGCTACAAGGTGAAGTACAAGATCATCCAAGAGTTGGAGAAAGGAACAAGACAGGTTGATTTGGCGCGCCAGCATGGTGTGAACGAATCTACGATCCGGATGATAAAGAAGGATGCAGCCAAGATAAAGGAGCACATGAACATCACAAAGTCTACAGGTGCTTCTATGATCAAGTATTTCCACAACCAGGTGCTTCTCAAGACGGAAAAATTACTTGTGAGCTACTTGGTGCGTCAGGCGCGACGGAACATGGCGGTCGACACGCGCTCTGTTAAAGAGTACGCACGTGAAATGTATGCTGCAGTGTCACGAAAGATGGGAATTACTGAGCCCAAACCCTTTAATGCTTCCTCTGGGTGGTTACAGAGGTTTAAGAAGAGGAACAAGATCACCAATATCAACATTGGTGGTGAAGAAGCTAGTGCTGACCGTGTTGCGGCTAGGGAATTTCCTCTGTTTTTAAGGAGATTATGGAGGAAGGACAGTACACCGATGACCAGGTGTTTAACATGGACGAATCTGGTCTTTTTTGGAAAAAGCTACCTTCCAAGACCTTCGTTGTGAAGAATGCCAGCAAGATTCGGGGCCGGAAGTTGCAGAAGGAGCGCATTACCGCCCTGTTTACCACCAATGCCTCCGGTACCTGTAAGCTCAAGTTATCGGTGATCCACACAGCACACAAGCCGCACGCCTACAAGAGCATGGACATGACCAAGCTAAATGTCCACTGGCTGACCGCACGTAAGGCGTGGATGTTCTCTACACAGTACCTCTCCTGGTTTGATGACTGTTTCATTCCCGATGTGAAGAAATTCTGTGAGCAACAGAATGTGCCATTCAAGATTTTGTTGCTGCTGGACAACGCACCAGGACACTCGCCCCTACTGTTAGATCGTCACCCCAACGTAAAAGTGGTCTTCCTTCCTCCGAACACTACGTCTATATTACAGCCCATGGACCAAGAGTTAATCTGTAATGCAAAAGCTGCATTCTCTACTAAAAAATTCAAGCTCCTGAACGATTACACCAACACCAGGGAAGAGTTGCGTAACCTGAGTGACACCACCACCGATAGCAAGAGCGAAGAGGACGAGGATCAACAGTTGGCAGAGCAACAAGTACTTTTAAAACAATTCTGGAGAATATTCAACATCAAGAAAGCTGTGGACTTCTTGGTGGAGGCATGGGATCAGCTGTCTGTAGCAACTGTTCATCACGCATGGAGACATGTGTTGCAAGGCATTCCGGCTGTTAGGCAGAGTCAATCTGTGACTGGTGAGGTTCAGACTGTTGCAGTAGCAGTGGACCTTGCCAGAGAAGCTGTGCAGAGTGTTACAGCTGCAGGCTTCTCCGAGACCACCAACGACGACATCCTGGAAGTGATAAGGGATCCTGATGTGACTACCGACGAGAGGGTAGATGATGATGACGTCAGTGAAGAGGCAGGTGGTGCGTCATCCCAAGAAGAACACCGCTTATCCCATAGTAATGTTAGGGGTGCCATCGAGTGTATCGAGAAAGTCAAGCTCCTCCTTTCCGACGACCCTGACGCAAACAGGTATGAAATCTTCACTACCCAGCTGTTGCAGACTATGGAGCCCTACTTCAAGGTTTATCACGACAACATAAACACCAGCCGTCAGCAAAGCATAACAGAGTTCTTCGCCCGCAACCCACCACAGCCAGCCCAAGCCAGTGATAGTGACAGAGGTAGAGACAGTGATGATGACTTTGAGGGAATTGTCAGGGAGGCTCTGACAAATGTGGATGACAATGATGGTGACTCACCTGAGGGCCAGTAGCCTCCCCTCTGCCTCGGAACCAGCCTCCATTGCCGTACGCCGCCCCATCTCTTCTACTAACGTAAGTGTTAACCCCAACCTTTAATTTTCCTAACCTAACCTTTATTTTTCCTAACCTTACCTCTTCCATATTAATTGTGTGTGCATACCATCATAAAGTAAAGATAATATTTTTACTACAACATAGTTGTGTGTCGTCAAAAAGTGGAGTTTGGGCGTCGGCCCGGACTCTATTTCAATTAATCCCATATGTTGTTATTCACTTTACGCGTTCCTCACTTTCCGCGGCACCCTATGGGTTACATTAACCGCGTAAAGTGAGGGTTGACTGTATACAGTAGTATCCTGATTTACGCGATCAATTGAGCCCACAGGGTACCGCGGAAAGTGAAAACCGCGTAAAGTGAACAACAGAACATATGGGATTAATTCCAATAGAGACTGGCCCAACCCCCAAACTCCACTTTTCCGACACAATACCTAAGTTGTAGTAAAAATAACATCTAAATTTTATGATGGTATACAGTCGCCAGGTTAATGTCCATTCAAATAATGGACTCAAATCCTCTTCCCAGCTCACTAGCTCCTACCTCTCTGAGAAATGTTTGGGTGAAACCACTAGATTTTAACGTTTAGTAATAAATAATACCTCAGACTAAAGTTAGGATAATATAATTGACATTTCTGGATTCCTTGCAGGTCAGGGAATATTTTGAATGTAAACTTCATATATTTTGCACAAAAGATAAAATATTTGCTTTGTGTAAACCAAATTATTACATTAGATCTAAAATTTGTATGTCTAATGCAAAATCCATGATGTTTATATTCAAAATGATCATCATATTGTAAGAATTCCAGCAATGTAAATTATATTCTGGCCGAGTAATTTGTATGAATTTTATGAGCTAAAACAAATATCTTCAGGTAAAAAAAAAAAATATTCTTCACGACACTATCTGTCAATCAAAGTACCCCACCTTGCCTCCCCCCCCTCCTCACACTCACGCCAGCTGGGTCGGTCGGTCCCAACCCTCCCCCCCACCCCCGACCTTCCCTCCCTACCAGAGAAATGTTTGGGTGAAAAAACTAGATTTTAACTTTTAGTAGTAAATAATACCTCAGACTAAAGTTAGAATAATATAATTGACATTTTTGGATTCCTTGCAGGCCAGGGAATATTTTGAATGTAAACTTCATATATTTTGCACAAGCGATAAAATATTTGCTTTGTGTAAACCAAATTATTACATTAGAACTAAAATTTGTATGTCTAATGCAAAATCCATGATGTTTATATTCAAAATGATCATCATATTGTAAGAATTCCAACAATGTAAATTATATTCTGGCAGGGTAATTTGTATGAATTTTATGAGCTAAATAAAAAAAAAAAAAAATATAATTCACCGCGTATATGAGTAGATGCACCGCGGAAAGTGAAAGTCTGGTTCTGGCAAGGTACCGTGTAAATGAGAAATCGCTGAAAGTGAAACCGTGTAAAGCGGGTAATACTGTAATGTATGCATGTATGTATGTATGCATGTATGTATGTATGTATGTATGTATGTATGTATGTATATATATATATATATATATATATATATATATATATATATATATATATATATATATATATATATATATATATATATATATATATATATATATATATATATATATATATATATATATATATATATATATGTATATATATATATGTGTATATATATATGTGTATATATGTGTGTATATATGTGTATATATGTGTATATATATATATATATATATATATATATATATATATATATATATATATATATATATATATATATATATATATATATATATTTCATTAGCCCAATAAAGCACGCGGACTTCTACACACAATCAACACCTCAACCCGCCAGGATTCGAACCCACGGCACACAAGCCTATGACTGTGACCGGGGAACGCTAACCGCTGGACCACCAGTAATACCCCGATTTACGCGGTTTCACTTCATGCGATTCTAGATTCTACATTTACTCGGTACATAGCCAGAACCGGAATTTCATTTTACGCGGTGCATCTACTCATATACGCGGTGAAGTATAATTTTTTATTTAGCTCATAAAATTCATACAAATTACCCGGCCAGAATATAATTTACATTGCTGGAATTCTTACAATATAATGATCATTTTGAATATAAACATCATGGATTTTGCATTAGACATACAAATTTTAGATCTAATGTAATAATTTGGTTTACACAAAGCAAATATTTTATCTTTTGTGAAAAAAATATATGAAGTTTACATTCAAAATATTCCCTGACCTGCAAGGAATCCAGAAATGTCAATTATATTATCCTAACTTTAGATTGAGTTATTATTTATTACTAAAAATTTAAATATACTGTTTTCTCCTAAACATTTCTCTGGTAGGGAGGGAAGGTGGGGGGGTAGGGAGGGAGGGACGGACCCAGCTAGGGCGGAGGTGGGGTATCTTGATTGACAGATAGTATTGGTGAAGAATAATTTTTGTTTATTTACTGAAGATATTTGTTTTAGCTGATAAAATTCATACAAATTACCCGGCCAGAATATAATTTACATTGCTGGAATTCTTACAATATGATGATCATTTTGAATATAAACATCATGGATTTTGCATTAGACATACAAATTTTACATCTAATGTAATAATTTGGTTTACACAAAGCAAATATTTTATCTTTTGTGCAAAATATATGAAGTTTACATTCAAAATATTCCCTGACCTGCAAGGAATTCAGAAATGTCAATTATATTATCCTAACTTTAGGCTGAGGTATTATTTATTATTAAAAATGAAAATATACTGTTTTCTCCCAAACATTTCTCTGGTAGGTAGGTAGGTAGGTAGGGAGGGAGGGAGGGAGGGAGGGAGGGAGGGAGGGAGGGAGGGAGGGACCCAGCGATCGTTGGAAGAGGGGGGAGGAGCCGGAGGTGGGGTATTTTGATTGACAGATAGTGTCTGGGTGAAAAGTATATTTTTTTTATTTAGCGAAGATATTTGTTTTAGCTCATAAAATTCATATAAATTACCCGGCCAGAATATAATTTACATTGCTGGAATTCTTACAATATGATGATCATTTTGAATATAAACATCATGGATTTTGCACTAGACATACAAATTTTACATCTAATGTAATAATTTGGTTTACACAAAGCAAATATTTTATCTTTTGTGCAAAATATATGAAGTTTACATTCAAAATATTCCCTGACCTGCAAGGAATCCAGAAATGTTAATTATATCTTGAGCAAAATATATGACGCTTATATTCAAATTAATCTCTGTCTTGCAAGGATTTCATCAATGCAAATTATATTATCCTAACTTTAGTCTGAGATATTATATAAAATAAACATAAAGAAATCACCAATCTTTTATCTTGGAACACGAGGGTGGTGGGAAGACGGGGGGAGAGGAGAGGTGAGGTGACAATGTCTGGCGTTTGTTTGTTTATTTATTTTAGATAAGATTTGACAGTTGGCACTGATGGCCTGCCTGCGTGTTTATTTATCATTACTTAAGAGTGACTAAGCTCTTCTCATAATTTTCCACCCAAACGAACTGGGTGAATATAACTTACATTGGAGGGATTCTTGTAAGATAGTAATTTATTTGAACGTTTTTTTTTTTAATTTAAATTTTAATTGTTTATTCCTTGATAGGGGAAGCAGGATCCTAGTGCTATCACTTGGTACCCCTGTACCATAACACCAGAAGCAACTGGCCAGTGTCACAAGTATATACAGTACAGTACAGTCATCCCTTGGTTATCGCGCCTAATTGGGACCCCGCCGATAACGAAAGAACAGAACCTATGGGATTTATTCTAATTGATTCAGGCACCCAAGACCCAACCCCAAGTTTCCCATTTTACGACCATTAAGACCCACTAAATATATATATAATGTTATGATAAATATCATAAACACACACAGGCATGGCTTGGTTTATTACGAAGTGATGAAAAGGGTACGCTTAATACTGTAGTCCACAAAACATATAGCTATGCTTTTTATATTTGGTCCTTCGTCATACGAGTCCGTTTTCTCTCACATCAGGACGCCTGAGTCCTCCGTTTTCTCTCTTAATCTTAGAGTGCACCAGAAACTTTACTATTTTTAGTAATGCCACAGAATTTCAAATTGCAACCCCAATTGCAACTGGGGTTGCAAATGTTGAGGCAACTAAATATGTCTGATTACAGCAAATGTGTTATTGTCAATTTGTAGGTGAAAGATTTTATCCTCAATCGATGTAGGTTAACATTTCACCTGTAGGCAAATGCTTAAAAAAGCCTAAGTAAGGAAGCATATTCCTTTAACACATAATATCTGACCAGTATGGGGAGGATCATCGTGTCTCCGTCAGGGGGTTGTGGAGTGGTGGTCCAGCAGGTGTCACTTTGTTGTGTTTTTTTTGGGGGACCACGTATATGCGATTGGACGTTGTTCGGTCGGACATTAACCGGCGCATGACTATATTGGTCATTCTGAAATTTAGTTAACATATTGATAATATACAATGCAGAAATTATTATGAAACATGAAGAAGGCATTAGAACCAATGCACTCTGTAAAAAATATGGCATGTCATCATCGACTGCCTCTACAATCAGCTGTTTTATATATAAACAAAGCTGCCAGGAAGACGCTGCATTGTGGAAGACGCACCCTGGTTTTGGAAATGAAATTCTAGGATTTTTATTTTTTTGTATTAGCCCACCTGGGCATAGGTCACTGACCCACATCAGGGCCTATGGGACAAAAATGTAATAATAATAATAATAATAATAATAATAATAATAATAATAATAATAATAATAATAATAATAATAATAAAGAACCATAAAGGAATACAAAAATGAAAAAAAATCAAGAGTGAGAAACAATATACAGTCAACCCTCACTTTACGCGGTCCCACATTCCGCGTTTCCACGTTTACGCGGTGCCCTGCCAGAACCCAGGATGTTCACATTCCGCGGTGGGTGTACCCCTTTACACGGTGAAGTATAATTTTTTTTACTTTAGCTCATAAAATTCATACAAATTATCCGGCCAGAATATAATTTACATTGCTGGAATTCTTACAATTTGATGATCATTTTGAATATAAACATCATAGATTTTGCATTAGACATACAAATTTTAGATATAATGTTTACTCTTGAGTAAATATGTTATCTTTTGTGCAAAATATATGATATTTATATTCAAAATATTCCTGGTCTTACAAGGAATCCAGCAATGTCAATTATATTATCCTAACTTTAGTCTGATTTATTATTTATTACTAAAAAGGTAAACAGTCTGGTATTCCCACACATTTATCTAGTAGGGACGTTGGTGGGGGGTGGGGGGGAGGGAGGGAGGGACCGGCGACCGACCATCTGTTACCGTGTGAAGAATATTTTTTTTTTTTATTAACTGAAGATTTTTATTTTAGCTCATAAAATTCATACAAATTACCCGGCCAGAATATAATTTACATTGCTGGAATTCTTACAATTTGATGATCATTTTGAATATAAACATCATATATTTTGCATTAGACATAAAATTTTTAGATAAAATGTTTAATCTGAGTAAGTATGTTATCTTTTGTGCAAAATATATGACGTTTATATTCAAAATATTCCTGGTCTTACAAGGAATCCAGCAATGTCAATTATATTATCCTAACTTTAATCTGAGGTATTATTTAATACAAAATGTTAAAATCTAAATTTTTCACCCAACATCTCTTGAAGGGAGGATTGGTGGGGGGTGGGGGGGAGGGTTGGGACTGACCGCGCGGTTGGAAGAGGGGGGAGGCAAGGTGGGGTACTTTGATTGACAGATAGTGTCGTGAAGAATATTTTTTTTTTTTTATTAACTGAAGATATTTGTTTTAGCTCATAAAATTCATACAAATTACCCGGCCAGAATATAATTTACATTGCTGGAATTCTTACAATTTGGTGATCATTTTGAATATAAACATCATATATTTTGCATTAGATATAAAATTTTTAGATAAATGTTTAATCTGAGTAAGTATGTTATCTTTTGTGAAAAATATATGACATTTCTATTCAAAATATTCCTGGTCTTACAAGGAATCCAGCAATGTCAATTATATTATCCTAACTTTAGTTTGAGGTATTATTTATTACTATACCTGGTTTTCCCCCCAAAATTTCTCAGAGAGGGAAGAGCCGGCAGTGTAGTGTGAGAGGGGTAGGGAGTGTGTCTATTATTTGAATGGACATTAA
Source organism: Homarus americanus (assembly GCF_018991925.1). Classification (NCBI taxonomy): domain Eukaryota; kingdom Metazoa; phylum Arthropoda; class Malacostraca; order Decapoda; family Nephropidae; genus Homarus; species Homarus americanus. Next base: position 3,802,822 of record NW_024748109.1, read on the forward strand.
CTTGGCGACTGTATTTCTCTATTTCTCTTAAGTATTAATTGTGTGCATGTACCATCATAAAATTAAGATGTTATTTTTACTACAACATAGGTATGTGTCGTCAAAAAGTGGAATTTGGGGATCGGACTGGACTCCATTTCAATTAATCCCATATGTTATGTTATTCACTTTACGCGTTTCTCGCTTTCCGCGGTACCCTCCGGGTTACATTAACCGCGTAAAGTGAGGGTTAACTGTATGTATGTTGTGTTGTCAAAGTAAGAGAAACAATTGAGACCTTGTAACTGTGTGTAAATGAGGCAGAAAGTCAGATGAGCAACCTGGGACTTGGTCACAATTTTCGTGATGCCATATGGCAGCAGGGTCTACCAATATCTTCTCAGGCAGTAGTACCTCCCTGTTTGGTAGCTGCCTACTACCGACACCAGTGAAAACGGTTGTTTGATATCCAGCCCTTTTAGCACAAGTACACACACCTCTTTGAATATCATGACTTAGAACTGTTTATCAGTTGTCATTTTCATCAATTAAAAAAAAAAAAATTTGTACAGTTGTACCCCACTTAACGCGGTCAATTGAACCCAGAGGGTCCCGTGTTAAGTGAAATCCGCGTTAAGTGAACAACAGAACATATGGGATTAATTCCAATAGAAACCGGCCCGACCCCCAAACTCCACTTTTTGAAGGCACATACCTATGTTGTAGTAAAAATAACATCTTAATTTTATGATGGTACATGCACACAATTAATACTTAAGAGAAATAGAGAAATACAGTCGCCAAGTTAATGTCCATTCAAATAATGGACTCAACTCCCTCCCCCTCTCACACTACACAGCCGGCTAACAGATGGTCGGTCGGTCCCTCCCTCCCCCCCCACCCCCCACCAACCGTCCCAAGGAGATGTGTGGGATAACCTCAAACTAAAGTTAGGAAAATATAATTGACATTGCTGGATTCCTTGTAAGACCAGGAATATTTTGAATATAAATGTCATATATTTTGGACAAAAGATAACATAGTTACCTAGAGAAAAATTTTTATCTAAAAATTGTAAGTTTAAAGCAAAATATATGATGTTTATATTCAAAATGATCACCAAATTATAAGAATTCCAGCAATGTAAATTATATTCTGACCGGGTAATTTGTATGAATTTTATGAGCTAAAACAAATATCTTCAGTTAATAAAAAAAAAATAATCTTCACGACACTATCTGTCAATCAAAGTACCCCACCTTGCCTCCCCCCCTCTTCCAACCGCGCGGTCAGTCCCAACCCTCCCCCCCACCCCCCACCAATCCTCCCTTCCAGGGTTTTTAACATTTAGTATTAAATAATACCTCAGATTAAAGTTAGGATAATATAATTGACATTGCTGGATTCCTTGTAAGACCAGGAATATTTTGAATATAAATGTCATATATTTTGGACAAAAGATACCATAGTTACCTAGAGAAAAATGTTTATCTAAAAATTGTAAGTTTAAAGCAAAATATATGATGTTTATATTCAAAATGATCACCAAATTATAAGAATTCCAGCAATGTAAATTATATTCTGGCCTGGTAATTTGTATGAATTTTATGAGCTAAAACAGGCAGTCAGGCAGGGTGGCGGGTGGGGCAAATCTAAAAATAGCGTCTCGGACACTCACCGCGTATATGTGGAAAAAACCCGCGTTAAGTGAAAGTTCAGCTTTGGCAAGGCACCGCGTATATGCGAAAACGCGTTAAGTGAAAGCGCGTTAAGCGGGGTAAAACTGTATAAGAAGGTGAAATCTTTAATACAGCACTCATTTTATACACCTGGTCACCTCTGCATCTAGGGGGCTGTAGTGTTTACATTCTTTCTCTTGTTTTTGTCGGTATGACAATGACGGGAAATATTTTCCAACAGTAGAAGGTAAGCAAAGGTAAACATGTATAACAACGTCTAAATAAAACAAAAAATATTTATTTAAAAACAAAAAAATGAAAGTAAAAAAAACAGCTCATTGTTTACTAAACCAGTGACTGATTGGTTCTACAGTACATATAAAACTGAAGAAAATAAGACCCCAGTTGTAGTTGTAGTAAAATTAATGTAAAAAAATTAATATGGTTGTTTTAAGTAGAGTTATTTAATGTAAATAAATGGAACAATGGAAGTAGCTAACCATTAATGGTAAAGAAAAAAGTGAGATCGCGTATGTAAGTGAGCACATGTGAAACATATCGTCATTACTCTACATAAGAATATGAAAGCAACACTTATTTACTGTTCATATATATTTTAATTAATGTTTCTGATTTTTTTTTTATTGAATTATTGTTTATGTGTGCAAAATGAACAATACAATATCCCACTAATAATACGTAGAATATTAAACACATGAGGAGACGAGACGCCATTGTTTTCGTTGTTTACAAAACCAGAGACTGATTGGTTCTACATACAAAACTGAAGAAAATAAGACCCCGGTTGTAGCTGTAGTAAAATTAATGTAAAAAAATTTATTTGGTTGTTTGTAGTAATGTAATTTAGTGTTCATAAATGGAACAATCGAAGTAGTTAACCATTAATGGTAAAGAAAAAAGTGAGATCGCGTATGTAAGTTAGCACATGCGAAAACATATCGTCATTACTCTACATAAGGACATGAAAGCAACACTTATTTACTGTTCATATATATTTTAATGTTTCTGAATTTAAAAAAAAAATTCTACCCACCAGTGGTGGTAAAGTTGAAAACATAAGGACAGCCAATGTTGCTGTGTGTGTTTTTACTTGGATGACGAAGTTGTCAAGTCATCAGGTTCAACTCTAGCTGAAGACATACAACATAAAAACTTTTTCTGTGATGTTTTTAGTTTTTATTTAACTTTATCTGTGTTATTTTCGTTGGTTTATAAGGATGTTGCTTTATTACAGGTAGAAATTTGCCCAAAAAGTAGGGTAAATAAGGCAAAATTTAGCCGAACATCGAAAATACTAGACTCAAATTAATTTTCTCCATAGGAGGTTGTATTTAAATTTGGAAGATTTTAATTTTGAATGGATTTTACAGTCTAAATGGGTGTTCAAATATGAGAGCCTACTGCAAATAGGTGTCCAAATATGAGAGTCTACGTATAATGAAACAAACATTCCTGCACTTTGAGACCAGCAGACAACCTTTAGCAATTCCTCAATAGATGGCGCTGCCGCACCACTGCCATTAGTAAACAAACCACACAGCAGCAAGGGTTTACTTTTATTTTTTTTTGCAATATATCAACAATATTAGTTAAATTAATAGTTTTATAGTACTGTATAGAGAATACTTGTAATTGTTAAGTAATGTAATGAGGTAACAGTCTTTGTAAGGGGCTGATTTCAGTTGACCCTAAGAAACCCTCTGGAAGATGCATGGTAATTTTCAAGGTATATTTTTGTCATAAAAATTGCGTCTTTCAAGCTGAAAAATACGGTACACTCCTCAATGTAAGTTAAAATATAGTATTCTATTGTTTTTTATTTATTATTGTACAGTATACTGTACAGTACAGTACTGTATTTAGTTTATATTTAATGTTTTGTTAATTCTTTTACCGGTATACAGTACTTTCTATGTACTTTTTCTGTGAATTGGAACCAATTACCCAATATCCCATTGAAATAATAGATTCAGTTTACGAAATTTTCGGTTAACTAATGACTCTGTGGAACGAATTGTGTTCATTAACCAAGGGACCAATGTACAGAGTTCTATGGAAGGAATCCTGGCAGCTAATGTGTTACCGGGGGCTGGATTAACCATAAGTCTAATAATGCTGTAGCCTTAGACCCTCATGATATTTAGTCCCTTGAGTTTTGGCCTTAATATGTGTTTCTTAAACTTAAATCTTCGTCAGAAATTCACAACATCACAAGAAGGTTAAGTAAATAACTTTTGTTATGTTTATCAAGTCTCCACAGTTATTGTATACTAGATTAAATACCCCCACTTTCTGAATATAATATATGGTGCAGTAGTACATATATTGGCCCTTCCCTCTTATCAGCCTTAGGCCCCTCACAACCATTAATGCAGCCATGGTTACCTGACATTGTCAAAGGTGACCACACAATGATGCCTCAAAGGGGAATCCCTGCTGGAGTTCAGGTGATGTGGGTCAGGAGGTGATGTGAGAGTAACTTTACCTGTGACCTTATCCCACCCCAGGCCCTGCTCCGATTATCACAACCCTGAGGACAGTTTGTCAAACCTGCAACTCAGGTACAGAGAGTGACAGTTAGGATCAGAAGCTGGTGAGCCATGCAGGTTAACACTGACATTGAGATCCCGTTACCAACAGGTCAATTATTTGACCGATGTATATGATACCTTTGCATCGGTCAGAATTTTTGGAGTGATGCAAGTGCATCGGTTACATCTGCCTGGATCCAGCCCTGTATCCTCCTTATTTACTGATTCAGTTAGGTTTCTGAAAAACCCATCGTAAGTTGAAATATTGTAAAATGGGATCATTATAACATGGGGTACAATGGGATACGTTCCCAGCCACTCCAACATCAACATGTATAAAAAAATAAAAATAAATAAATAAATAAATCCTACACTAATAATATACATAAAACAAATAAACAACACTCACCACATCATTAGAACAAGCCGGGTCATCATCGCAAATCCCCTTTGAGGCTAAAGGGACTCTTGAAGGTGGAGTGGAGACGTCACTCTGACTCCCACACAGTCTTTGAGACATCTCATGTCACTTCACAATGTCAAGCTTCACCTCCAGAGAGACAGTTTTCCTGGGTGCCTTGGCCTTCCCAGATATTTTCAAAGTTACACTGCTGACTTAACAGTCACAAAAGCAGAGTAAACAATGATAACATAAAAACAATGATAGCAGCCAACACTGCTCACATCATGTTGAAAACAACAGACAAAACAATTTACAGTCACAAAAAACATAACAAAACTCACCTCACAGTCACCGATACAGAGCACAATGTGATTGTTAGTATTGTCCTCTCACTGTAAGGGGAAAAACAAAACAAAACAAAAAACACCGACGATAAGTTACATCACCAATACTGACCGATAATTGTTAAGTTACAAGATCGCAGCCATGTGCGATCACCATGGAATATAGTTTGGTACTATAGTGCACTAGTTGGCCGCTTGGCAGCATGCATGTTGGTTATTGTCAACATGCGCACCGCCATGTCTTAATACATCTCTTTCATTAAAGTGGAATATGTAGATAAGGAGATCATAGATCAGGGAATACCTGTAGTTATTTAAAAGTCTTTGACTGCTCTACTGAGGTATTAAGTGGTCTCTGTCAATGGAGACTTTTAGATATTGTACTGTAAAATAATGAGTCATCCATGCAGTCCATGACACCAAAATACATATTAGATACATCTAAAGGCAAACACAATTATATAATAAATGGTTAAATTACTTACTTAGATTCATCTGTTCCTCTAAAGTAGGCATGACATAGCTCTTGAAAAGCTACAGCAAGAGGTATAGTATCAGATAATCCTATGGTAAGAGGAGACGGACCACGTGAAGTGCCCACCATGCTAGATGTACGGAACTCTAAACTTGATACTGACTCTGCACGTGATAAGCCAGACACTGTGGAGGGGCTCTGACGTCCTCGTGATGATGATGGTCCCTGTTAGGTAAAATAGAAATATAAAGATCATGAGCAGAACTATAAAAATCATTATGTGATAGATATAAAGTAAGTATTTACTGCACATTACAGTGGGGTCTCATTTTACATGGGTTCTCGCATGTGCGGTTATCGCTTATGCGGTTGGTTGAAATGTGACCATAGTTAATAGCGTACACAGAAAGCCATGGGTAGCATGGGTAGCAGAATAGTGATCTTTTGCTTATTAATGTTAATTCGACAAAAAAAAAAGGAGGGGGGGGCTCTGGGTCACTCAAATTATCCCCAAAAATCCACTGCTTGAGAGATGGTGAGTGCTGGCAACTTTCATATGGAAAGCAGGAACGATCAGCTGATACCGCTGTGTATTGTAAAGAAGAGACAGCAATAGCTCATCTGGGAGTGAGACTTGGATTTTAGGGGAAAATTAATTGTTTGTTCAATCCAGAATGCGACGTCTAGCTTTATACCTAGGTATGTTAATGCCTAGCAATAACTCGCCAGGCCATCAAACAGGCAATTAAAACATCTCATAATTACTTAATACGTAACATTAGGAGGACACGTCACTACCTGGCATTTAATTGCAATTCTCAAAACCCTCTCCCACACCCTCCATCACACGCATTGCTACTGTCATCTTCTTGCCTGGCGAATCAGCTGTTAAAACGCACAAAGAAGGTTCCGCGAATTTGTGTTGTAATAGCTGAAATACTAAGTGCCACGAGGATTTTATATATGGTATTTATACATCTTAGCACGGTGAGGAAATCGAGTGACTTTATTTTGTTTATGTCTCTCAGATATTGTGTTTGGGTCAATTCCTTATACAGTCTGGTCAACATGGCAACCACAGCGCGTCTTCTATTATGAAGACGGTAGATCATTAGTGACTATTATCCTCTGCTTTCAAGTCACTTAGTGAATGACGTTGTTTTTTGCCCTTCCGGGCCCGTCTTCACTGAAAAAAATAAAAAAAATAAATAAAAAAAAATATATATATATACATACAGTCATGCGCCGGTTAATGTCCTAGATACGTTCTTGGAAACATGACGTTAACCGAAATGGACGTTGTCCGATCATCACAGAAACTGCATTTATACTTACGTGTATGTGGAATACTATATACGTACATATACACTCTTACTCTTAAATCACTACTGTAATGTGATACAGGTGATTAATTTTTATCTCTTGTGCAAAATACATGACGTTTATATTAAAATTATTCATTGTTTAACAAGGATTCCAGCAACGCTGGGCAGATGGGGGAAGAGAGAGGGTCATTTATTTCTATTACGTTTCTTTTAGTATGGTGTGTGCATGTAAATGGATGACAATGAATGAAGAAATCTATGTAACTCTACCCAAAAATACAGTTGAAAAACTTTTTTATAAAATGTACTACAGTACTGTACACTATAGTACAACAATTTTTATCTCTTGAGCAAAATATATGATGTTTATATTCAAATTATTGGCTGTCTTGCAAGGATTCCAGCAATGCAAATTATAATCTCCTAACTTTAGTCTGAGATATTATATAAGATAAAAACTGTAAGCCTAAAACCCTGGCTGGGTGGGAGGGAGGGAGGGAGGGAGGGAGCCAGCCAGCCAGCGAGGGGTTGGGTGGGGGGTTGAGGTGATAAGTTTGAGGCGAAGGTCTGTGTGTTTATTTAACAGTCCTACTAAGCTTCTCTCATTTTAAAATGCCAGTGAAATGACCTGGGAGAATATAATTAACATTGCTGGGATTCTTGTAAGATACTGATTTATTTGAATATAAACATGTTGTAATTCGCACTAGACATAACAATTTTAGTACCGTAATCAAATTAGTACATGTGCACTCCAGCTTTGCACTAAGGTCATTTATTTCTTTTACGTTTCTTTTAGTATGGTGTGTGCATGTAAATGGATGAAAATAAATGAAGAAATTTATGTAAATCTACCCAAAAAAAAAAAAAAAAAAAATATATATATATATATATATATAATCAACGCCTCAACCCTCCAGGATTCGAACCCACGGCCCATGACTATGACTGGGGAACGCTAACCGCTGGACCACCAGGATACAAAAAACAGTCCTAGACTCTGTTATATTTCACACAAAGCCTGTTCAACGAGCTTATGGCGTCGTGAACCTCTAATGGGGACTACCCGTATCACGTAGGTGGTCAGAGTAACGTTTTACCAAATCCGGCTTCGAAACACGATTGCATGTAGAAGTCCACGTGTTTATTGGGCTAATGAAATATATATGGATCCTCGTGTTTCGAAGCCGAATGTGGAAAAACGTTACACTGACCACCACCACGACCTCATCTGCAAATTTGGTAAGAAGTTTCTGCACCATCCTCGACACCGGCTCCTACTATCACCTGAGATCCCTAGCCCGAGAATTGCTGTTCGACATCACAACTGCATCCAGCCCGTACGTGCACGAACTGATCGCTATAAGAACAGCCCAGTCCCAACCATTGTAAAAATTATCAATAACTTGTAATAAACCAGTGTATTCACTCCCAGTAAATACTACTTCTTGTACTGTCAGTATGTTGAAATGCCCTGTAGTTTGAGCTTTTCCCCATCTAGTTATTATATATCTTATTTATATCACTTATGTTATTTGTATATTATATGTAATTCGAAACCCATTCCCCAATTATGTAACTGTATATTTTCAGCCTTCTGGCTGCCAAGCTCTTTCAATAAACCGTTAACTATTATTATTATTATTATTATTATTATAATATATGTTTGGGGAAAAACAGTATGCTTACATTTTTAGTAAAAAATAATACCTCAGACTAAAGATAGGATAATATAATTGACATTGCTGGATTCCTTGCAAGACAGGGAATATTTTTGAATATAAACGTCATATATTTTGGACAAAAGATAAAATTGTTGCTCTTTCTAATAAAATTCTTAAATTATATCTAAAATTTGTATGTCTAATGCAAATTTTAGGATGTTTATACTTAAAATAATCACCATCTTATAAGAATTCCAGCAATGTAAATTATATATTTTATGAGCTAAAAACAAACATCTTCAGTAAACAAACAAATTATACTACACCTGCGTAAATGATGAAATTTACCGCCTAATTAAAACATATCATTCTGGCAAGGTGCCGCGTAAATAACCAAACGTGTAAACAAAAACCGAGTAAATCCAGACTATACTGTACATGGAATTATCAAGAATGTAGAGCCACTTGGATTACCAAGTTAGATCCTCATTGGGCTTGCATAATTCATAGCAGCTGTGTCTCAGACAACCTGTTTTCACCATTGGATTGTGCAGTTTGTTATGACCAAATTTTTATAATTAATCAAGATGCAAGAGACAAGAAAGAATTATTGCACATCCAAATTAAAAATAGATTGAACAAAGCCTTGCAGAGTAAATTTTTAAATGTAAACACTGGAAAGATCCCAAGTTGGTAGAAAGTTTAGAATTATGGGTGATAGATAACAGACTTAATCCCCAATTAGACCAACCTATTTCTGCTAAGAAAAGCAGGTTATTGGATATTCTAGATAATGAGGCAGTAGGAAGATTACAAGCACCTCTACCTAGTCAGTCTGATTTTAGTGGATTCCAGGATCAGGATGAGGAAGTTGGCTCTAATCATAGTGTTCAGTTACCAGAGCAGGGAGAACCTGTTGAGACTGACTTCATCCTGTCCCCATTTTGGCAACCACTTCCACCTGGGGCAAAAGTGTTGGTTACTATGAGTGGAAACAGGGTGCTGTCGACTGCCACACAGCTGATGGAGAACATTGAGTGTAAGGATGATCCAAACAGGCCTTGGGTAACATTGTTAAGATCTAAGTCTTCTTTGTTTTCAACCACATCTGAGTCTGTGGATTCCTTATTCAAGGTATTTTATGGAAATGTTTCTAAACTTCCTGATCTCTCAGCACTTACAAAGAGACAGGAATGCCAAGCAACTGTGGGTCATCATTCATTGTTTCTAGAAGGTGATACTACAATTTCTTGGCCTGATATTAGCCCCAAAATGATCTCTGAATTAGATGAAGTCTGGGCTAATATATTGAAAGACTTAACACTCATTCCCTCAGATAGGAATGCTCACAAGTTTAGTTTTTGAAGTTCCTTATATGAACTTTCCCAGTATTTGTCGGCTCCAAAATATGCTGATATAAGTTATGAAATAAATTTGAAACAAGATGCTTTTACACTGTTGCTTGAAGAATTCAAATTTAGGAAGTTGGCAGCTGATAGTTGGTCTGCAATATGATGTGTCAGTTATTGACTAAGTTTGTGCTGGACTATGAGGACAGTTCAGAAGTAGACACATGTTTTGCTGCTGCTATACAAGGGATTCCATATTCCCTGTACAACTCATTTTTGGAAATGTTGTTGAAGGCCCTAAAACTTAAAGCCCAGCTAAGGAAGCAAGCCACTACTAATGCTTCAAGCGGTAGTGCTTATTTATTGCTTCGTTCTTCCCCTCTTTCTCCTGCTTTGTTTGATGAACAAACATTAGTTAAGTATAGATCAGCTGTTGAACAAGTTATTAATGTTACTGTTCCCAGGAGTCCTCAGACCTTTTGGAAATTTAAAAGAGGAAGGTCTAACAGGGGAACAGGACCAGCTGCTAGGTTCAGTTATTAACCTAGAGGAAACTTTAGAGGAGGAAACAATTCAAGACGTAGTAGGGGTGGCCGTTTGTTCAGAAGTGGAAGGAGACCTTATTCCACCACATCAGTGGTCACTCCCTCCCAATGAAGCCAGACAGCTGGGTTGTCTAGGGAGTTGGGAAAACATGTGGACTTCTACCATATGGGCTAACAAGACAATCAGAGGGGGCCTCACATGGACTTGGTTGAGGCACCCTCCTCTTGTGTGACCAAAAAGGGGTAAAAAACCAACCCCCTTCCTCACAGAATTTGTAATTCAACTGTTAAACAGAGGTGTGATAGAACTGTTGCAGCCAGAGAAATGTTTCATGTCTCGCTTATTCCCAGTCCCCAAGAAAGGCAGCGACAAATTGAGGTGGATTTTAGATCTTCCGTCCTGAACAAGTTCATTACCAAAACAAGTTTCAAGATGCTCACTTACGATCATCTGAGGCGTCTACTTCCGCCCAATGCTTGGATCTCGAAGATGCCTATTATCACATGCCTGTTGCTCCCAGGTACAGAAAGTTTCTAGTATTCGCAGTGGGGAATGTAAGTTATCAATTCACAGTGATGCCATTCGGCCTGACAATTGTGCCAAAAGTGTTTACAAAACTGGCAAACATCCCCAGCGAGATCCTTGCGAAAGAGGGCATAAGAACTTTTGCTTATCTAGATGATTGGCTGATAGTGGGAAACTCTTTCGAAGATTGTCAAAGGGAGACCCAAAGTACACTAGTACTATTTCAAAACCTAGGATTAAAGATAAACCAGGTCAAATCAAATCTCATACCATGTCAGAAATTGGATTGGTTAGGTCTCCATTTGGACACAAATCAGCAGTCAGTCAGTCTACCAGGAGCAAAGGTAACAGATGTGATAAACCAAGAAGAAGCCTTTTGTGTAAAGCAAGAGGTTTCTTGGCACGATTGGGAAAAACTACTGGGTGTGTTGAATTTTGCCACAATAGTAGTTCCTTTGGGCAAGTTAAGGAAGAAGCAACTAACTCATCTGGGGTCAAATTTGCTTCACAGAAACAGAAATTTTGCTTCTTCTCTGCCTATTCAGATCAAGAATCTTCTGTCATGGTGGGAAAATTGGGACAATCTAATCGGTTCATCTCCCTGGGTTCCCCCTCAAACAGACTTGGTCGTTTGTACGGACGCGTCCGAAATAGGATGTGGATACCATTCCTCAAAAGGAGAGTTCCATCAAGGGAAGTGGAGCAACTTTCTTTGGGACAAACACATAAACATAAAAGAATTAGCAGTAGTCCAATTCTTTTTGTTGGCAAACCCAAATTTAAAAAACATGACGATTCTGTTTGCCATGGACAACAGAACGGCAGTGTTTTGTCTCAATTATCAAGGCGCAACCAGATCTTGGCCTCTTCTAAACCTATCGGAAAAATTTTCCAAATTTTGTGGAACACAAACACTTTACCTCAAAGCAACTCACACACCGGGAGTACAAAACATTTAGGCAGATGCGTGGTCCAGTCTTAGGCCAGTATCGATGGAAACAGAATGGTCCCTAAAGATATTGAAGTTCAAGAGTCTAGTGAGGAGGTTTGGGACTCCACAAATAGATCTTGTTGCCTCACAAAACAATCACAAGATGCCAATTTATGCATCTCTGGAACGATTGAATCTTTTAGGAAATACTCTACTCATAGATTGGAACCATTGGAATTCAATCTATCTGTTCCCACCTGTGAAAATGTTGCCCAAAGTGGTTCACAAACTCAGACCCTTCCAAGGGAAGGTCCTCTTAATTGCACCACATTGGATCCTACAACCATGGTGTCTCGATCTGTTGGACTGGTGCCCGCATCCACTACAATTGCAACAGGGATATCTAGAACAGGCACTGCACCCTCAGTAGTTCGAGATATCCTTGGCACTTCACGCTTGAAGTTTCTCAAAAGAAGTTTAAATAGATTGTTGGTTAATTCCAATATCGTTAACCAAGTGAGAGCAGGTCATAGGCCCCAAACTTCTATGCAATATGAGAAAGCTTGGAAACTTTTTCAACAATTTATCAGGTTAACGACTCCAATCACATTGTCGGAAAGAGTGGTGTTAAAACTTTTAGATTTTCTGTTCAGAGTTAAAGGCCTTCAAGGATCGACAATTGCACCTTATAAATCAGCATTGGTTGACCCTCTGGCATGGGATTTTAATATTACTTTGAACCCAAGAATTTATCAAATGCTCAGATTGTCCCTTTTCATTCAGAGACCCCCTCGGCCTAAGAGAATCCCACCTTGGTCTCTAGGTAAAGTTACTAAATTTCTTATGGGGCCTAATTACAATATAAATCTGAATCGGGACAGATTGCTCCAGAAGGCAGCCTTCCTTCTAGTGATAGCAACAGGTATGAGAATCAGTGAGCTGATTTCAATTTCCAATAATCCATCATTATTGGAATTTTCTGGGGAAGATGTCACCCTTTTTCCTACGGAGATTCTAAGAAAAAATGAAAGGGAGGATATTAGAGCTCAACCTATGAGGATAAAACGGCAGATGGATGAGACAAGGGTTCCTCATATATTGTGCCCAGTTAAGAATCTTTAAGAATGGTAAACCAGATTCCTTAATTGAAGCCCATATGTATTCTCAACACAGGATGGTAAGAAATTGTTTCCTAGTCACATGACAAAATATTTATCTCAGTTAGTGAGTAAAGCAGACCCTGGCAAGAAATTTTTGGTATATGACACCAGGAAATATGTAGGGTCTGTGGCCTTTCTGCGGCATATGAGCCTCAGTCAGATCAAAGAAGTGGGCTTTTGGAAATCTTCAAAACCTTTCAAAACAGCTATCTTCATCTATCTCTGGAAGATGTTTCACATGTGGTGGCGCTGGGGTCCCCTCCCCCACCTAGTTACTCTCCACAACCAGGACCTCCTTCTTCCTCATCAGAGTAAAGTGAGTATCCTAATTGGGATATGTAAATTCCTCATCAGAGTAAAGTGAGTATCCTAATTGGTATATGTAAATTAACATTTTACCGTCCGGTAAATGTTCCTAATATTAAAAAATAAATAAATAAAGTTTATAATTATAATCTGGACCTAAGTTAGCGGAGCCTTATACGCAATGTCACCTCCCTCTCCACCTCCTGCTCGGGTAATCAAAGCTAGACATCGCATTCTGGATTTAACAAAAAGCCGTTTTTTTCTAAAAAACAGTTTTTGTGATATAGTCCAGAATGCGACGTTGACATCCCACCCATTTCCACCCCTAGAGAGTTGATATTTCTTTACTGCTCGCTCTAGGGCAAGAGATGATGATAGCAATGCAAGTGCTGGAGGGTGCGGGAAGGGGTATTGAGAATTACAATTAAATGCCAGGTAGCGGCGTGTCCTAATATTACGTATTAAGTAATTATTAGATGTTTAAATTGCCTGTATGTTGGCCTGGCGAGTTATTGCTAGGCATTAACATACCTAGGTATAAAGCTAGACGTCACATTCTGGACTATATCACAAAAACTGGTTTTTAGAAAAAAAATATTTTTTTCAATAAATATTAGGGGAAATACAGTATGGTGAAATTCCGATAATTTATTCATCTTAACTCGTTTCAGAATATATTCCTACAATAACTATTAAAATTTTGGAATTGCATGGTTATTTTAGATTTATTCTGGAATAAAATTGTTTATCCATTAAAAAAAACCCAGAACATACAAACTAAACTGAAATCAAAATTAACCAGGGTATAGCGTACTGTATATCATTTTCGTCTTTATTCAAGACATCTTTAGGTCATGAAACCCACTAATTCCTCACCCTGACAATGGGTGACCTGACAATGCATCAGGTCAGTAATATGAGACCAAGGCTGAAAGAGAACCTGAGTCTTACGTACATTTCCCGCAAGGCTGAAGTGTGCATACGCATCTGTGTAGGTGTTCAGGATCTCCTGTAGTGTGAGAGACAAGGGTGAGGTCGTCTGTATACTGAAGTTCAGTAATGGAAGCTGCTGACACCTTTGTTCTTGCCTGGAGACGTCTTATGTTGAAAAGACCCTTCATCCGGTACTCGATATTCACCCCACCAGCTAAATTGGCACTGGCATGAGTAAGGAAGGCAGCCAAGAAGATGGAAAAGAGAGTTGGTGCCAGTACACATTCTTGTATTACCCCTGTTTGGATAGGGAAGTACTCACACTGGATGCCGTTGTGCATGACACTGCTGTTCATGCCATCATAAACTTCCCTCATAATGGCAATGAATTTTGGTGGGCAGCCATAACGGCTGAGGGTCCACCAGAGGGCTTCCCTGTTGACCGAGTCGAAGACCTAGGTCAGGTCGATGAAAACCAAATACAGGTCACGACACTGTTCTTTGCACTTTTCCTGTATCTGGCGAGCAGCAAAGATCAAATCAGTAGTGCCACGCGATAGCCTAAAACCACATTGAGATTCTGGGAGGAAGTTTTCTGCCTCAGGAAGAAGTCTGTTTAGGAAGATTCAGGCAATAATCTTCCTAGAAACAGACAGCAGCAAGATCCCACAGTAGTTGTCACAGGAGGCATCTTTAAGAGCCTGGGGGATATCCTTCTTTTCCCATATATTCTCCAGGAGAGAGTGGAAACGGCTGGTAAGCAGAGGTCCTCCTGCTTTATACCAATCGGCTGGGATTACGTCAGTCCCTGAGACTTTGTTATTTTTCATCTGTTTGATGGCAGTAGCTATTTCATCCAGGGATGGAGGATCACTGAGGTGGGTCAGATTTGGGTGCTGAGGGACCAGTTGGATAGTCAGGATATCCACATTGGTGTTTCAGCTGAGCAGTGAATGGTAGTGCTCTTTCCAGCGCTGAAGGATGCCTTCTTCGTCTTTAATTAGGGAGTTACCATCAGATGAGCGGAGGGGACTGCGCCACGAGTGATTGGCCCATAAAATGTTTTAGTGGATCTTGTGTTGATCTGCAAATTTTTGTGTTTCACAAGCTTTATTTTTAAGCCAGTTGTTCTTTAGATTGTGAAGTTAGCGCTGGGCCACCACTTTCTTCTTGCGGAAGGTATCAGTTTTGGACCAAGACAGATTTGTTCTGCCAGTCAGTTGAAGCAGCACACTTATCACTGATGAGTACATTGATTTCTGGGTCATTTTCAACAAACCAGTCCTGGTGTATTCTTTCGATCTGGCCGAGGGTCTTTATGCAGGTTTTTGTCATGACAGTGTCGAGAATATCCCATTCAGAACTGGGATTTGGGTTGTTTGTTATTGGATTACTTATCAGCCCATGTTTGAGCTGCTCTCTGAAAGTATGTGCTACCGATGGATCCTACAGTGATCTGAGCCATGCATGGTTTGGGTGATGAGGACACCTCAGCGATCTCTTTCTCTGACAATGGTGTAGTCAATGAGATGCCAGTGTTTGGATCGTGGGTGTTGTTACGAACCCTTGAACTTGTCGGCCTGCCTAAACAAGGTGTTGGTGATAGTGAGGTTGTGTGCAGCACACTTGCTGAGGAGGAGTAGGCCATTGGGATTACAATTGCCTGGTCCATTTCTCCCTATGGTTCCCTGTCAAATGTCAGCATCTCTGCTAACTCTGGCATTGAAGTCACTTTGGAGCACAACCTTATCTTCTCTGGGGACAGAGGTTAGCACTCTGTCGAGGTCAGCATAAAAGGCATTCTTGATGTCATCCTCTGCATCCAATTTTGGGGGGTATGCACTGATGAAAAAGGCATGATGCGAGTGATTCAGTGGGACTCGGGGCATCATAAGGCACTTGTTGATCCCAACAGGTATTTCAGTTAGCCTGTGTAGGATACGTTGGTGGATGTCAAAGTCAACTCCACAAATGCGGTTTTTCTTCTGTGAGTCGATCCTCGTCCGGGAGCCGGACTCACTAATTGCTACTACCAGGTATGTCGATATTCTACCTAGCCAGCTCTTTTGCCACAGGGGTAATTCTTCTTTCAGGATGCTCATGTGTGCCAGTATCCAGAAGGGTCCTGACATTCCATGCAGCAACCATAAGAGGATGCACACACACACACAACCTCCATTTGGCTGCCTCCCTCTCTCCCACCCATGCCTTGCTGCTATGACGAGAATCCTCTTCTACCACCCATTCGCCCACCCAACCCGTCCCTACCTTTACATTGCTGCTCATCATGATCTTACCATGCTCACACCCACCAATTTACACCCACAGCACCCACCCATTAAAGATGCCCACTTGGAGCACAGAAACCCCATTTCTTCGACTTCCCTCCTGAATATGTCCCAGTGAGTTGAAGATCGCTAAACCGAACAGTTGCAGATTGTTAAATAACCAAGGATGTTATATATTTTAAATTGCTAAACGATTTATCGTTATTGTATTTTATGATATGGTATGTATAAATTTTATTGTTTAGCAGAGCAATTTTTTTTAACAAATCGTTTATAGTGCTACTGGTGGCAGATACATGAAAGAATGACTTTTAGTTGCATTCGGATTGATAGAATAAATTACAGTATACTCTCCAGTTCGGTGACTATCTGCTTGGCGAATTCGAAATTGGCAGTCAAAATTCAAAGTCCCTTGCCCTCCATTTTGGCGACCAAACCCTTACCTTTGTGAGTTTAAATTTAAATGCAATCACAACTAATAATTGTAGAATAATAAGTGCAAGATAAATCTTGCTTAATACTACTGGTGAGTATTATTGGTGAGTATTTACTGAGTGCAAAGTGCCAGTCAGCTGTTCAGGCAGCCATTTTGACAGTGTCAATCCACATTCCCGCTGTTTG
This sequence comes from Homarus americanus, assembly GCF_018991925.1. Taxonomy (NCBI): domain Eukaryota; kingdom Metazoa; phylum Arthropoda; class Malacostraca; order Decapoda; family Nephropidae; genus Homarus; species Homarus americanus. The sequence continues at coordinate 3,819,902 of NW_024748109.1, forward strand.
TTTGAGTGGCTTTGGCCTTTGTGTACATCCTTTTTTTTATTCACTCTCGCTTGGTGCTGTGTTCTTGAGCAGATTAATGGCCTCAAAAGTGCCTGGGGGTATTGGAGGGGATGATAGTGGTGGTGAAAGACCGTCAGAGTGCCTGGGCGGTTCAAATGATAGGGTAAAAACAAAGACGAATAATTCTCGTGAGTATCGAGTTGGGAAGAAAATTAAAAAGTACTCTTTTGAGGATAAGAGAAAGATTGTGGATATGATTGAGTCTGCCAAAGGACTTTTATTTCGAAGGCTTTGATCTAGTGGTGGCAGAGGCAGTGGTGGAAGAGGGGTGAGAGGAGAGACTGGAGGCTTGGGTGGGGGGCGACAGACGTTAGCCTTCCTTCAACAGCCTCGGATACCAGCTTAGTGTACATTAAGCACCTCAACTTTAATTTTAAGGTTGGCTTTCTATGTTTATGTTGATTAACTAATTATTCATTCTCTTTCAGCAATAAAATATAGCTTATATGTGGGTAAAATGGGAAAAAATTGAGACTTTGGCTGGGCCCTCAGTACCAATTAGGCTTTTCCCATTGTAAAAAGCCCTCTGGTTTGGCGATTCTAGGTTTGGCGAGGTTTTTCGACACCAATTAGTCACCAAACTAGAGGGTTTACTGTAGAATTTTTACTGAACAAGATCAAAAGAGACAAAGTTGGGATACCTAGAAGGATCAGACAGTTGGAATTTGGATAAAAGAAATTGCACTGTAAATGAAATAAAGTCGACGACATTGGAATTATCGTAAACGTGGAGACGTTCTGCATACAGTGGTCTGACATGAATGGGGGAGGTTGTTGGGTATTAGTGGGTCAACACAGCGGGAACCAAATTTTACCAAAGGGTGCCGAATATTAATTCTGGTGTCCAAGATACTCTGTGGTGCAATGTATAGGTTGACTATCAAAAATCCAGCAACCTCGGGACCTGAGGTGTGCCGGATTTTCGAAAATGCCGAAAAAATGATGGTTATATTTGCTGTATAAGTTTAACAGAAAATGACTACCTGTACAGTCCTTTAAACAAAGAAAATTAAACACTAAATAAAAAGCAAATGAAATTTTATTATATATGCTGTATACAGTATATTTAACAGAAAATTATTACCTGTACAGTCCTTTAAAAAAAAAGAAAATTAAACACTAAATGAAAGGCAAATGAAATTTTAATGTTTATCAGGCTAAACAGCAGATGGGCTGTCAGGATTATCATCTGTATCACTGACAGTGACAACATCCTCAGCAACAGGAACAGCTTCAACTTGTCTTGAAGTTGATGGCAGTGGATTATCAAGTGTGGACACTGCTGTTGCTTCTTCCTGCTTCCTAGCTATTTTCTTGAATATATCGGGCAATGTCTGTTGCTTCATATACTTGGGTCTTTCTCTAATAAGTTTATCTTGGAGCAAGAAAACATTCATGATTTCTTGTTCACTTACAAAACTTCGTTGCTCTAGTCCAGCCAGCAGTTCAGTTGTAAACGTAATTAACCTGTCAATAGAGATTCTCTCTCTCACATCTTCCTCATTTTCTTCACTGGTTTCATCTTCATCACTACCTGTACAGGCATTTCTCTCCGGACTTTTAACCATATCTACAATTTCAGAATCAGTGTAATGATGAACTGTAGGCACATTATCATCAACATCCAACCATTCTGTGAGAACATCTTCATTTATCCTTGATGAAAGCTCCTTGGCATCAGGATTAGTTACATCTTTAACATAAGCAAGAAGTTCATGTATAAGTTGCTTTTCTTTGGAAACCCTAAACCCTGCAAAATCATTTTCTGTGTCTTCGTTAGAATGAGAAGTAAACATTAAACTTGGCCACAATTTATGCCATCCATTTTTCAGTGTTGATGTTTTAATAGACTTTCAAGCATTGGCAACACAGTACACTGCATCCTTAATGTTGAACTCTTTTATGAATTTCTGTACTGGGGTGTCTGAATTAACTGAACTCACTAGGCGCCTCATTAACAGGGATCGATACTTACACTTCATAGAACGTATGATACCATTGTCCTGTGGTTGAATTAGTGATGTGCAGTTGGGTGGGAGGTAGGCAACAAAAACATTATCTTTCACTAGAAGATCGGCTTTTGGATGTGCCGAACAATTGTTTAAAATAACAAGTATTTTGCATTTAGGATCTAGTCCAACTGAGTTACAGTGAGCCCTGGCCTCAGGAACAAAACATTTATGAAACCAATCCAATGTAATATCAGTGGTAACCCACCCCTTCTTGTTGGCACGGTAATGGACAGGAAATCGTGTCATACCCTTAAAGACCCTCGGATGTAAACTTTTTCCGATAACAAGCAACTTACATCTATGGGTACCCGCAGCATTAGAGCAGCACATTACCGTGACGCGATCCTTCGAAGCTTTAAACCCCGATGGCGATTCTGCATCCTCAGTTGTCAGAGTTCTTTTTGGCGTACATCTCCAAAATAAGGCAGTCTCGTCAGCATTGTACACTTGTTCAGGACTTAAATGTTCATCACTAACTAACTTTGCAAATTCATCCACATAGGCACTAGCTGCATCCTTGTCTGCTGAATGTTTTTCACCACATACTGCACGAAAATGTAAGCCATGTCGCGACTTGAAACGTTGCAGCCAACCTTCTGTATAGTCACACTTGTGTTGCAATCCCAGCTCTTCATGAAACACTTTGGCTTGTTCCTTTAATAAATCACCAGAAATTTCCACACCTTCACTTACACGAAGATTAAACCAGGTTATGAGAACTTGGTCTAGTTCCGCACTTTTTCCATCCGACATTGACTTCCTTACAAACATTTTCCTTTTTGATCCACTGTCAGAAAAGAACTTTAACAGTTTTTCTTTCTGTTTTTTAATATCATACACTGTTGAAGAGCCGATGTTGTATGTTTCACAAATGGTTCACACAGACACGCCGCTATCAAGTTTTTTAAGCACTTCCACTTTCTCTGTGATCGACAACGCACGATGTTTACGTTTTACGCCACCGTTTTTCTTTGCTGAATCCATGATGGGGCTATACAGCAGCAATTAAATGATAAAATCAGAAGGAATGAGCATGAATGCTTGTTAGCAGGTGCAAGCAAGACCCAACAGCTGATTCTGGAGTACAGCGCTATCAAAACATAAACGGAGCGTCCAGAAAACAATGGTGCGCCAAGACAGGAAATTTGAAAATGCGCTCCGAAATCTATGCCGGAAAACTGAAGGTTCCGGTTTATCGATTGCCAGATTTTTGATAGTCAACCTGTAGTAACTTATACCCAAAATAATAGGATGCTACAATACCCTCCCTTCCCAGATCCATGGTGCAGCACACACCAGGGAACTGACTAAACACAGTCAAAAAATTTCTAACAGCCTCGCAGATAGCTGAATTTTGAATACAGTACTGAATAAAGGATCACTAATAACTTTTTGTGAATAACTGAGTTCGCAAATACGTGCACAGTAAACCGTCAAAGATCCAGACACAGCAAATCCAGATTTTGGAAGATTCAGACCAAATTTTGGGGGTTCTGGGCTAAGAAGCCTCCCTAAGAAGTATTCCCAAACAGGGTGAAGGTAGTTCTAGGCTTAAAGTTTTTATCTTATAAAATGTCATAGACTAAACATAGCAGAGTGTAACTTACATTGCTGGACTCCTTGCAAGATAGTGAATAATTTGAGTATAAACATCACATAGTTTGCACAAGAGATAAATTTTTTAATCTTTTAGTGTAGTATACATTTAAGTACAAGTTTTCAAATCGCATTTTTGGGTAGATATACATAACTTTCTTAATTTTTCTTTTTTACTCATTTACATGCACACACCATCCTAAATACATATTGTGAAAAAAGTAAAGAAATAATTGTCCTAGGGGCAAACCTGTACTGTACTCAAATGTACTAGATAATATACTAAAATTTTTATGTCTTGTGCAAACTATAGCGTGTTTATATTCAAAATAATCACTATCTTACAAGAATTCCAGCAACGTAAGTTATATTCTACCACGTCAATTCAGTGCCATTTTATAAGGGAAAAAATCTTCCTCTATATGACTGATAACTACATACTGTACTGGGTAATCTCCCTGCTGGCTGGTCAATACCTCACCTCATCCCCCCTGCCTGGCTGTCAACACCTCAACTCCTCCTCCCAGCCAGGGTGAAGATAGTTTTAGGCTTAAAGTTTATATCTTATAAAATATCACAAACTAAACTTAGCAGAATATACCTTGCATTGCTGGAATCCTTGCAAGATTGCGAATAATTTGAGTATAAACATCACCTAGTTTCCACAGGAGATAAAATTTTTAGTCCTTTAGTGTAGTACATTTGAGTACAGTAATATGTTGCTCAAAATTATGGCTTTTTCACAGGAAAAAGTCTGTATAACTAACCCCAGGGGTCAGGATAATATGTACTATATTTTTGGTGTTTTTTATATCATATTTATCGTTTTTATACCATTAGTACATTCGCCGGACGATTCGGACAATCGGCTTTTTCGGACAGGTGATCCCCCCTTTTAGTTCGTATCTTCGAGGGTTCACTGTACAGTATATCTTTATTGTCAGTGAAATCTTAGCAAAACTGGGATCTGGCAAGCAGTTCAGAACCTAACCCCCTTAATTACATTGTTCTTATGGGGAATTCGCTTTCTGGTTCCAAACAACCGCCTTAAGAACTGGTCCTTCAGTCCACAGCCTGTCTGTAAACCAGGGTGTTCTTATACTGTACTGTACATTGTTTGTTTCCTCTGGCTCTTCTTCATCGTGGAGTGTCAAGAGGTATACAAAATGATACCAACAGAAAAAAAATAGCCCTTGGAATATTGAGTTTCACTATAAAAAACAACAGCTATATCATGATTTGGTGACACTTTCATGTTTTAATAGGAAATCAATATTATGGTTCACGGACCATTAGTACAGTAAATGAATATATCTTACCTCACAGATATATCCTCAACCATTCGAAATGAACTTGTGATCAAGTCCAGTGAACAAGCATCATTGCAGGTGATTGTAAACGGAAAAGAAAATCATTGGCATAGTTGCAAGTGCACAGGAATGGGTATCTGGTTGATATACAGAAATTGGAAACTCTTACTCAGATATGGATACAGTATATATGAAGTACTGAGTCCTCAAATATAATTGAGAACAATTTCCATTTTGCGCCCCAGCACATTCAGACTAGGAAACACGGACGGTATTTCCACTACTTGCAGTCCCCAATTTATGAACATACGGTTTACAAAAACTCAAAATTAGGAAAAATATTCTTTGACTCATGCTGAGGTGCTGACAATGGCATATTAGGGCTTCCTATACCAGACCTCGTTAGTTTATATAAACATTAAACTAAAAAACAACATACAATACTGTACTGTACTGTTTCAGCCTGGGTAAGAAAGATAAAAATAAAATAAATGAAGTGTTTTAGTTATCATGGATCACAGGATTATTATGCAAAGTAGTGGTAAGATGTTGACTCAAGATATTTTAGCAGTGAGAACACTGATATGATCTGTATCTCAGAATTTGATCTGATGTCAGTGGAAAGAAAAAAACATTAAATGGATACGTTAAGCATTTCTTCTTAAGAAAAAACCCCATCAAAATCAAGTGAAAACAAAATATCTTAATGTGTATACAGTATTGTAAAAGTATAATGCAGAAAACTTACTGTTGATCAATTAATATGAAGTCTCACACTGCATCACAACCAGTGGTGCAGTTTCTCAATAATTTCCATTTCCTCCACTGCATGTAGATCACTTATTATGTTTATTATTGACTTATAACCATAATGGGAGTCTACAGTATAAGAAAATATGATCCGATTAGGAAAGTTTTGGGGGGAACAGAACCTTATCGTAAATTGGGGAATGCCTGTAGTTTCAGCATCAGGAATATTATCAGCAAAGAAAAATGGTAAAACATTTTACTCTTGTGGATAGAAGCATTAAAAAAAAAATTACAGTACTGTACCTGTATTTATAAATTTTGTGCATTTGATCATATGAAATCATTTGGTGGACACAGTGAAATCCAGAATCAAACTATCCACATATGAAAAATGTTATACATGATGAACAAAATCACTGAACAAAATATATCATAGAGATTAGCATTGATATAATTACCTCAAGGGCTTTACGTGAGGGAGGTCTAGGAATAGCCATTGTTGGAGTAGGTGTTGATCCCCTGCTAGAGGATCCTCCGCCACCTCCAGCTCTTGGTGGAAGTGCAGGAGGAGTTTCTGCTTCTGTCTCATTCAAGATGTCACTTAACTCTGAAGAAGAAAATTAACCTAAAAATATATTACTTAAATTTGTAGAAGAATATATAGAAAATTCTAGAAGGGCATTAAAATGTTCAGCAATTCCAATTCTTTTTAAATTTGTTTTCTTTATTTAGCCACTCCTCTGTAATATCAAGTATGATTCAATCCCTGACAGGACATCTAAAACACATCTCTATCCAATGATCTCACAAGTTAGGAGTAACATGGTGAAATGGAACACAATCCTAAGTGCAACCGGTGATCCTTTATACTGTACAGTACTGTATGCACCCACGATATAAATGGAATCTGCCAATGACAGATTACTCAGTATATATATATATATATATATATATATATATATATATATATATATATATATATATATATATATATATATATATATATATATATATATATATATATATATATATATATATATATATATATATATATATATATATATATATATATATATATATATACACATATACAGTCAACCCTCACTTTACGCGGTCCCACATTCCGCGTTTCCACGTTTACGCGGTGCCCTGCCAGAACCCAGGATGCTCACATTCCGCGGTGGGTGTACCCCTTTACACGGTGAAGTATAATTTTTTTATTTAGCTCATAAAATTCATACAAATTATCCGGCCAGAATATAATTTACATTGCTGGAATTCTTACAATTTGATGATCATTTTGAATATAAACATCATAGATTTTGCATTAGACATACAAATTTTAGATATAATGTTTACTCTTGAGTAAATATGTTATCTTTTGTGCAAAATATATGATATTTATATTCAAAATATTCCTGGTCTTACAAGGAATCCAGCAATGTCAATTATATTATCCTAACTTTAGTCTGATTTATTATTTATTACTAAAAAGGTAAACAGTCTGGTATTCCCACACATTTATCTAGTAGGGACGTTGGTGGGGGGTGGGGGGGAGGGAGGGAGGGACCGGCGACCGACCATCTGTTACCGTGTGAAGAATATTTTTTTTTTTATTAACTGAAGATTTTTATTTTAGCTCATAAAATTCATACAAATTACCCGGCCAGAATATAATTTACATTGCTGGAATTCTTACAATTTGATGATCATTTTGAATATAAACATCATATATTTTGCATTAGACATAAAATTTTTAGATAAAATGTTCACTCTGAGTAAGTATGTTATCTTTTGTGCAAAATATATGACGTTTATATTCAAAATATTCCTGGTCTTACAAGGAATCCAGCAATGTCAATTATATTATCCTAACTTTAATCTGAGGTATTATTTAATACAAAATGTTAAAATTTATTTTTTTCACCCACTCTTTCTCTTGGTGGGGGGTGGGGGGGAGGGTTGGGACTGACCGCGCGGTTGGAAGAGGGAGGGAGGCAAGGTGGGGTACTTTGATTGACAGATAGTGTCGTGAAGAATATTTTTTTTTTATTAACTGAAGATATTTGTTTTAGCTCATAAAATTCATAAAAATTACCAGGCCAGAATATAATTTACATTGCTGGAATTCTTACAATTTGGTGATCATTTTGAATATAAACATCATATATTTTGCATTAGACATACAAATTTTAGATAATATGTTTAATCTGAGTAAATATGTTATCTTTTGTGAAAAATATATGACATTTATATTCAAAATATTCCTGGTCTTACAAGGAATCCAGCAATGTCAATTATATTATCCTAACTTTAGTTTGAGGTATTATTTATTACTATACCTGGTTTTCCCCCCAAAATTTCTCAGAGGGAAGAGCCAACAGTGTAGTGTGAGAAGAGGGGGGAGGGAGTCGTGTCCATTATTTGAATGGACATTAACTTGGCGACTGTATTTCTCTATTTCTCTAAAGTATTAATTGTGTGCATGTACCATCATAAAATTAAGATGTTATTTTTACTAGAACATAGGTATTGTGTTGGAAAAAGTGGAGTTTGGGGGTCAGCTGGTCTCTATTTCATTTAATCCCATATGTTATGTTATTCACTTTACGCGTTTCTCACTTTCCGCGGTACCCTGTGGGTTACATTAACCGCGTCAAGTGAGGGTTGACTGTATATATATATATATACAATCAACACCTTAACCCGCCAGGATTCGAACCCATGGCCCACGAGCCCATGACTGTAACCGGGGAACGCTAACTGCTGAACCACCAGGATACTAAAAGCAGTCCTAGACTTTGTTATATTTCACACAAAGCCTGTTCAACGAGCTTAAGGCGCCGTGAACCTCTAATGGGGACTACCCGTATCACGTAGGTGGTCAGAGTAACGTTTTACCAAATCCGGCTTCGAAACACGAGGATCCACATATATTTCATTAGCCCAATAAAGCACGCGGACTTCTACATACAATCAACACCTCAACCCGCCAGGATTCGAACCCACGGCCCACGAGCCCATGACTGTGACCGGGGAAGGCTAACTGCTGGACCACCAGGATACTAAAAGCAGTCCTAGACTTTGTTATATTTCACACAAAGCCTGTTCAACGAGCTTAAGGCGCCGTGAACCTCTAATGGGGACTCCCCGTATCACGTAGGTGATTAGCCCTTATTGGGCTAATGAAATATATATATATATATATATATATATATATATATATATATATATATATATATATATATATATATATATATATATATATATATATATATATATATATATATATATATATACACAATACCCGCCTAAGCGCGGTTTCACACTTAGCGTTTTATCATATACGCGGTGCCTCGCCAGAACTGAACTTTCACTTGCAGATTTTTTCCACACATACGCGGAGTGTCCGGCTCGAGCGCTATTTTTAGATTTGCCCACCCGCCACCCTGCCTGACTGCCTGTTTTAGCTCATAAAATTCATACAAATTGCCCGGTCAGAATATAATTTACATTGCTGGAATTCTTATAATTTGGTGATCATTTTGAATATAAACATCATATATTTTGCATTAGACATACAAATTTTAGATAAAATTTTTCTCAGAGTAACTATGTTATCTTTTGTGCAAAATATATGACATTTATATTCAAAATATTCCTGGTCTTACAAGGAATCCAGCAATGTCAATTATATTATCCTAACTTTAGTTTGAGGTATTATTTATTACAAATAAGTTAAGTATTCTGGTTTTCCCACACATCTCCTTGGGACGGTTGGTGGGGGGTGGGGGGGAGGGAGGGACCGACCGACCATCTGTTACCCGTGAAGAATTTTTTTTTTTTTTTATTAACTGAAGATATTTGTTTTAGCTCATAAAATTCATACAAATTACCCGGTCAGAATATAATTTACATTGCTGGAATTCTTATAATTTGATGATCATTTTGAATATAAACATCATATATTTTGCATTAAACATACAAATTTTAGATAAAAATTTTTCTCTAGGTAACTATGTTATCTTTTGTGCAAAATATATGACATTTATATTCAAAATATTCCTGGTCTTACAAGGAATCCAGCAATGTCAATTGTATTATCCTAACTTTAGTTTGAGGTATTATTTATTAAAATTTAGTGGTTTTCCCCCAAAATTTCTCAGAGGGAAGAGCCAGCAGTGTAGTGTGTGAGAAGAGGGGAGGGAGTTGAGTCCATTATTTGAATGGACATTAACTTGGCGACTGTATTTCTCTATTTCTCTTAAGTATTAATTGTGTGCATGTACCATCATAAAATTAAGATGTTATTTTTACTACAACATAGTTATGTGTCGTCAAAAAGTGGAGTTTGGGGGTCGGGCCGGTTTCTATTGGAATTAATCCCATATGTTCTGTTTTTCACTTAACGCGGTTTTCACTTAACACGGTACCCTCTGGGTTTTATTGACCGCGTTAAGTGGGGTACAACTGTAGTCTATAAATAAGATGGCAATGCATTGAGAGTAAAGTCCAGTGAAGTCTATGAGCCATGGTCCTGGTCACAAGGTTGCTGGATAAAAAAGGGTCAATTTGTATTCATAAATAGTTTTTTTCAATACCTGTACATCCTGAAATGAGACAAACTCTACTGACCTGCATATCTATCAGCTCGTGGAGGTGGAGCCAGCACAGGTGAAGTGACTGACGTTACTGATGGCACAGGAGATGATACACCTATAAAGTATTTAAATTAATATTCAGAATACATCAAACATAATATTAAGAATCAAACATTCAACACAAGCAATTAATAATTAATGTGACTCGAAGTATATCACATATAATGCCAACCACTGGAATGAAAGTACGCTCATAGATGTAAAAAATAAAGGCAGTCTATCTCTTAGTCACGTAACACTCACAGGCACTGTGATGCATGTGTTATTTATAATCTTGCCCAATTGGTACAGATATGAAAATCGTATCACCACAGAGAAAAAATAAAAAAAATCAAGTAATTCCAAATGATGCTTGAGATTTTGGCACGTCATTCTGGTAGGCCTCCTCTCTTGTGGTAATCCATCTTCAATTAGCTAAATGGTAACTGTCCATAGTGCAACACTAAAAAGACATCAGTGTTTGCTCAACCCACAAGCTGGAAGGTACTGTACAGTGAGTGGGCCCTTTAAATATTTTATCTCACTCTCCATTCCATACACTCACACACTCCATTGTGCAGTAATATTTGACTGTAAAGTGTTTATTTGTTTATATTATGATATTTCACTTGTTCAAACTTGTAAGCATCACGAATGTAAAGTGAATACGATAAACATCATAGCTATCTGTAAAAGTGATGAATAGTGTTGTAAGTGTTTTATAAGTGTCTATATGAGTGTTCGTAATGTGCTTACAGTAAGCACCCCGAGTACCGGACACCTGAGTACAGTAACAACCTGTCCAGATAATGACACGATGTAATGTGGATGGGATCACACGGTCCCACCACCCTAGCCCGTATCACAACAATATAAAGTAAGGAAGGATTAAAATCTATTCCCTTTTACTCAATGTTAAATCAACCTATAATTCAACCCTAGCTTTGGAGAAATACTAGGTACAGTATAATCCTAGATATAATTTATAGCAAGACAACAACAAGTCTTGTCTGTAACCATCACCACAACAGCTGATGTTATGAACAGTGTTACCATCTCTGAAACTGAACTCCCTCCAGTTACCTACCCCTATGAAAAAAAAGATAAAATAATATACAATAAATCCTCAAAAGTCCAGACCTTGCAAGTCCAGATTTTGGATAGTGTGGACCCTTTCAGGGCAAGACACGTTTGTCCAAAACCAAAAAATTTGTAGTTTGAAATTCCCGCCGCACACGGTCATTTGAAATTGCCACGAACAAGCAATCCCTTGGCCTCTTTTCTCTTTCGGACCCGTGAATGAGCAATTTATTCCCCCATTCTTAGAATGGATTCACCCATAATGCTGCACTACGACTGGTTAGCTATAAATTCAACACACATTCAACCACAGAAAAATAGTACATTTTAGGTAAAATAATTCAAACAATGATGATAATCCTTCTGGGAAGAGAGAAGACGAGCATGCATTATATGTCACACACGCACACACACACACCTGTAAGCCTTCATTATATTGAAGTCAAATTACAAATAATATACAGCTACTCCCCGACTTACAACCTACTCAACTTACGACCACCCGGATATAAAACCGCCTCAGTTGTACCAAAATTTTGTCAAATTACATATTTTCGAGTCCCAACGTCAGTGATTGCGCTGTGTACTGACAAAATTTTCGTTTGTAATTCACTTTAAAATGGCTGGCAATCCTAAAAGTGAGAGTTTTGTGGTGCTGAGAAGAAAAAGAGACACCCATTTTAGATTTTCTATGTATTATTTAAGCATTTTCGAGTTATTGTACGACCATTTCGACTTACGACCTGCATTTGGGTTCCTAACCCCGTCATAAGTCGGGGAGCAGCTGTATTGTCTTTTTTTCTATTATTCAATATTTATATTATTAATGATGAAACATACACCATAAGAGGCTGATCATATGAGAATATAATAAATGAATAAAAACAAACGTGAATGCAGTAATAAATAGTCCCCCCTCTCCCCACAACTGACAGATAAGTGATTAAGAGATTACCTTCTCTTTCAGATTGTCATGTTATTTGAAGTCAAATTATATATCACATTTTTCTATGATTTAATCCTGTATGTTATATTATTTATGATGAAACATACCCCACAATAAGCTGATTGTACAAGAATACTGTATACAGTGATCCCTCGGTTAACGAACAGTTCGATTAACGAAATTTTGGTTAACGAATTAGCTCCCATAAGGATCTTCAATTCGGTTAATGAACAAAACTTCAATTAACGAAATCCTTACGACAAACACGTGTTGTCGTGAGCATCAGCTGATTGGCTAGTCTGCCAATACAGTAATCTGTTCTATGTTTACATTTGTTTCTAGTGGAGTAAATATAAAGACGGTTGTGTTCTTGAATATTTTTGCATTTTTTATATTAAAATTATTGGTCATTCTAAAATTTTGCCATCCAAGCTCTGTCTACATAAAGTTTTTCAACTATTATTTTGGGCTCGATATATGTAACTTTATTCATTTATTGAAACTCATTTACATGCACACACTGTCCTAAGGGCAAAGCTGTACCGTACATGTAATCAAAATAATGTACAAAATGATTACTAAAATTTTTGTCTAGTGCAAACTATCGCATGTTTACATTCAAATTAATCACTATTTTATAAGAATTCCAGCAATGTAAATTATGTTCTCCCAGGTCACTTCTATGACATTTTACAAGCAAAAAACAAAAGCTCAATCTAAAGGACATAAATAAACAAATAAATACTCCACTAGACCTTCGACCCAACTGTCAAACATGTCACTGTCACCCCCCCCCCCACCACCACCACTCCCAGCAAGGGTTTGGTGGTTATACAGTAGGCTTTAAATTTTTATCTTATATAATATCACAGACTAAAGTTAGGAGAATGTAATTTGCATTGCTGGAATCCTTGCAAGACAGTGAATAATTTGAGTATAAATGTCATATATTTTGCACGAGATAAAAATTTTAGTACATTAGTGTACTGTAGTACATTTTAATGTACAGTTTTCAACTATTTTTTGGTAGATATACATAAATTTCTTCATTTATTTTCAATCATTTACATGTACACACCATACTAAAAGAAACATAAAAGAAATAAATGACCTAAGTGCAAATCTGTACTGTACATGTACTAAATGATTATGGTACTAAAATTTTTATGTCTAGTGCAAATTATAGCTTGTTTATATTCAAATTAATCACTATCTTACAAGAATCCCAGCAATGTAAATTATATTCTCCCAGGTCATTTCACTGACATTTTATAAGAGAGAAGCTTTGTCACTTAAGGATGGTTAAATAAACACACATAAGACCTTCGTCTCCAACTGTCAAACATATCACCTCGCCTCCTGCTCGCTCGCTCGCTCCCTGCCTCTCCCCAGCCAGGGTTTTAGGCTTACAGTTTTTATCTTATATAATATCTCAGACTAAAGTTAGGAGAATATAATTTGCATTGATGGAATCCTTGCAAGACAGCGAATAATTTGAATACAAACGTCATATATTTTGCAAAAGAGATAAAAATTAATCACCTGGATCATGTTACAGTAGTGATTATAAGAGTAAGAGTGTACTGTATATGTATGTATATATATAGTGACTTAAGGGCGATTTAGAGGAATTTTAGGAGTGTTTCTGACTTTATACGTTTTTTTTACTAATTTAGTCAGCAGGGTGGATATCGAGTTCTGGATGAAGGGTCTTTTCAACATAAGGCGACTCCAGGCAGGAACAAAGGTGTCAGCAGCTTCCATTACTGAACTTCAGTTGGCAGATGACCTCACCCTTGTCGCTCACACTGAACGCAACCTACAGGAGAGCCTGAACACCTACACAGATGTGCATGCACACTTCGGCTTTGAGGTGAATGTAAGTAAAACTCAGATTCTCTTTTAGCCTGCCCCTGGTACAGCCACACCTCCACCATCCATCCAGCTTAACGGTGCTACCCTCTCTAATGTTACCCACTTTCGGTATCTCGGCTCTTGCCTGATGAAGAAATTCAACATTGGATCAGATGTGCAGCTCAAGCCTTTGGCAGACTTTGTACCCATGTCTTCAGCTGTAGGGCTGAAATTATCTACAAAGTCGCACGTATTGTATATCGAGCAGTGGTAGTCTCCACCCTGCAATATGGCAGAAAGACATGGGTCACATACAGGAGGTACCTCAAGGCACTTGAAAATTTTCACCACCGTAGTCCTCCTAGTTTGCTGGGAAGACAAGAGAACAAATGCCAGTATTCTCGCTGAGATCAACTGTAGGAGCATCGAGGCTACCATTATCCATGAACAACTATGCTGGACTGGCCATGTTACTTACATGGATGACAGTAGACTGCCAAAGCAGCTACTTTACAGTCGCCTATCGAATAATAAAAATAACGTTGGTGGGCAACTGAAAAGATATATGGATAGTCTTAAGACAAACCTGAAAGTACAAAATCAACCCCCTCACCTGGGAGACGATTACTACAGACCGTAACGCCTGGAGGAGCACCACACAAGAAGGTGTCAATACTTTCGAGTTAGCCTGACTGCATACCGAGGCAGACAAGCGTCAAAGCTGGAATGACACTGTCCCCCACCCCTCCCACACTAGGTGTAGTCCTCCACACGTGCAACATCCATGGACGACACTGCCAGTCCTGTATCGACCTCTCTAGTCACCTCAGAGCCCACTAACGAAGGTGACATCCCTATTAACTCATAAAATTGTCTCATACCTGGATGATCGTCATACTCGATTCCGAGTGACAGCAAATAGTTTGTGTGTGTGATTTTGGGGTGTGTGTGTGTGTATGATTTTGGGGTGTGTGTGATTTTGGGGTGTGTGTGTGTGATTTTGGGGTGTGTGGGTGATTTTGGGGTGTGTGGGAGGTGTTGGGGTGTGCTCGGTGAGCTCTGGCCAAGAGAGGGGTTCTTGGCACTCCACCTGGATAATTATGTGTTCCCTTCCCATGGTTTGTGTGGTGCTTTATTTCAGCCTGACATTAGCCAAGATGCCTGGGAAGTACTTGAGTGATGTGGAGAAGTCCAAATTATTAACTTTGATTGGTGAAAATGTGTCAAGTGGAAATAGCAAGATGTACAGGACATGGCATAGCAAGAGTCAAGTGACTCTGATCAACAGCTGCTGCCTGCCCTGACTCAGATGCTTCCACCCAGAAAACCCATCCCAGGCCACCTTAGAAAGACCACAAAAGCTACAGATAAACTTCTAAAGTGTGAAGTACTCAAAAATCCTTGAATATTGGCAGCTGAGCTTAAGAAAGTCCATCTAAGTGTGCTGGAGAATGTTTCCGAGCAGACCATCCAGAATTGCCTGCAGAAGGAGCTGTGCTTCCCTTCCCAGTCTCCTGCCAAAAAACTGCTTCTGATCCCACCAAAGGAAGATGAAACAAAGGCTGGAATTTGCCGAGAAATACCAGAATTGGACTGCTGACGACTGGTCAAAGGTTATGTAGAGTGATGTGTCCACCTTTCAGTGTGTTACAGTGCATCAACGGGGGGTGAGGAGACCAGTTGGTGCCAGCCGCTATGACAGCAGGTTCACTGAGTAGTCTGTGAAACACCCTGATTCTGTCATGTTGTGGGGTTGCTTCAGTGGTGAATGTGGTCATGGAGTACTGTACTTTCTACCAAAGAATGTGACAATGAATGGTGAAAGGTATACAGTGGTCCCTCGATTAACGAACACAATTGGTTCCACAGAGTCGGTTGTTAACCGAAAATTTTGTGAACTGAATCTATTATTTCAATGGGATATTGGGTAATTGGTTCCAGCTAACAGAAAATGTATACATACAAAGTACTGTATACCGGTAATAGAATTAACAAAACATTAAATATAAACTAAATACAGTACTGTACTGTACAGTAGGGTGTGTCATACGGAGGCGAATTTTTTTTTTTTAGTTTGAAAAATCGGCCCATGGTATTAATGATGTAGTTCTATGTGCAGAATAATGTGATATCTTCAGATTTGAAAAGTTTTCATTTTTTGCTAGGTAAATTTTAACTTGAAATCTTATGAAAATTCAGTATTCCCACCCTTTTATCAACACCACTAAATAGCTTATTTAAAGTAAAGTAAATGTATCAGGTTAATTTATTAGGATGAAAATGATCCAGAATAGTGAAACGAATGATCTTGACACATTTATTAAATTTAATATTCCTTTAGAAAACAAAATCATCAAATACAAAAACCGGTTTTACTACTACGACCCGGTGTTGCTGCACACCATAGAGAACATGTCTTTCTTGCTTCTGTTTCTACTCATCACCTCCCTGTTGACCACCTGAGCTCGGATGTAGCCTTCCCTCCTCTCCTGGCTGTACACGTGACTGCTGGCCTCGCTCACTTGCTGTACACAACGCTCTATACTCTGGGTGTGCGAGGGCCAGGCAGGGACATGCATGGGGTTGTCCAGGAAAGCTCTGACTTGAACATTGGTGAGGCTGCAGGTAAGAGGGGCTCACTGCCAGCCTGGATGTTATCCAGATCTATGAGATCAGTGAGGGTCTTGGCACCTAGATTGACTTCAGGAGTCTTCCGGACCCTGAAGATAAATCCAACTGATTCGTCATGCCCAGATCCTCTCATAAGTCTCATATCCAAGATCTTTTTGACTGCCACTCTTCTCTCCTCCTCATCCTTACTGCAGAGCATTGTCTGCAGAACTGCCTCGGGATGAGCATACCAGGAAGATCTCCTCACAGTCTGCTCCACAATCTGAACAACCTTCCTTGGCTGACTCCTCAGGAGCTCAAGCTGGAAGAGAACATGCCTCGGACCTTCGGAGAATGATGACTTGACCTTGGTGTTGAACCAATTTGGCAAGTAGACACTCATGATGAATTGGACAATAAGTCTCAGGTTGTGAAGCTGGTTCCCTTTCAGTTTATGATGAGCGACCCAAATTCTGCAGAACCTGAGAGCCGTTGTGAGCCACCTAGAATGTGAGACTGGACCTATCTGCAGGTAAGCAAGTCTATCAGGCATGACCCCAGTTTTGATGGCACTGCAAATCATGTAACCATAGTACTGGTCAGTACTCAGGTCGCCAATGACAGTATGTGCAAACTCAACGAGGTGGAGGGCCAACTGTGATTTTTTCAAAGCTCGGATTTATTTCTAACTCAGTGGCAGAGTCCAGCATCTTCCAAGAGGACCAGACCATCTGTTGTTTGAAAGAGTCTTGCCATCCAGCTCCTGGATCAGATGTCTGAGTGGCAACTCGTTGGTGTGGAGGTCACAAACAATCCAGACCAGCTTCCTCCCAATCTTCCGCTCTATCCACTGTATGACCCCCCCTTGCCACCCTGTGTTCGTGTTGGTGCTGTCCCCTCCAATGGCCTGCAGGGTCTGGTCTACGTTCCTCTCTCTGAGCCAGTTCACAATGTTATCTGCCACTATCTCAGCTGGTTTCCTGATGTCATCTTTCTCTGGAGTGAAATGCCACAAATACTTCCCTCCTGGTTCACTGCAGCAGGAGTAGTGTTCCTCCTTCACCATGGCCGGGAACAACTTGTCAGAATCTCCAACTTTCATGAACACTTTGAGTGTCTCCATCGCCTCCGCCAAAGAACAAACAAATTGATTTCCATTTCTCTTATCCCATATCAAACTCCTCTTTACAGGTTACTGACAAGTTTCTCCTGAGCTCTCCTTACTTTGTTATGATCTATCACCAGGTGAACATCATCAGGTGTTATCAAACCACCGTCAACCCAGGCAGCTATTGCTATCTCTGCAGTTTCTCTGAGACCAGTGTGGTGTCGCATGCTGGCCAGAGCTATGCTCGGGATATCTTTCCTATTTCGAATCTTATGCCTGGAAGGTTTGGGATCATTATTTTCTGGGTTAGGGACAAAGTCACCATTCTCCTGGTCAGCACTCAGATCAGCCATGGGGAATCATTAAACTCTGAATCAGCTTGACTCCAATCATCGGCCTTTTTTACCTCACCCTGGGCCTTCTCAAGTCTCTTTTCCTCGGCAACTCTTCTCCTCTTCTGTCTCTCTGTGGCAGCCTCCTGTCTCTTGGACTCCGAATATCTTGGCTAGAAATCATGAGAGCCCCTATACTACCAGTCTTTCCTCTCTGTGCTTTGACAAATGCCAGTTGATCACAGGAATCTTCAGTTCACGCTTGCAAATACAGGAGATGTGGGCCTCGGATTTACAGTCACGATCGCATCAAACTCAGGACAGAGAACAATTGGGCACTTGCAAGTAATTATGTCAAATAACTGGTCCAGTTGCTTGGCAAAGCTGTCCTTAACTGCAAGTTTTCCTCTCCCAAGAGAGATATCTCTTGCCTTTTCCCAACTGGCTAGCAGTCTCTCACTAATCTTCTTCTGACTTGTTATGACTGGAGGCTTGAACTGAGCGTTAGCCAGAGTGTACTGTGCCAAGACAGCTTTGGTCATATCACTGGCAATGTCTTTGTTTGTGTAAGTTCTTTGGTTCTTTTCACTGATTTGCCTGATTAAAACACCGTATCTCAAAGCATCTCTCAATGTAGGCAACTCCGACTTCAGGAGCTCTCTCCCAGACCCAAGATAGTGACTGAGATGGCTGGATTTTTGGTTCCTCGTCCTGACACAAGCAGCCATCGCAAATATTATCAACTTATAAATGCATCAGAATCTGAAACAGAAAAAAATATTGTTAGTTGGGTTGTTAAAGAATGAAGTCAGAAAGCAATGTTCACTATTTAATTGTAATGCACTAATGCAGCTGTACGTTAGATTTTCGATAAATTTCACGCTAAAATTTACCTAGCAAAAGGTTGCAAAATATTGAAACTGAAATTATTTTCTGTTTATATACACTAAAATCTACCAAAAAAGTGATGGGCCATTAGTTTTAGCTGATCTTCCCTCCTATGACACACCCTACAGTGTACAGTACAGTATACAGTACAGTACAAAAAACAACAACAATATAATACTGTATTTTATCTTACTTTGAGGTGTGTATGTCCTATTACCGGCAGCTTTGTTTACATATTAAACAGCTGATTGCAGAAGCAGTCGATGATGATATGCCATATTCTTTACAGAGTGCATTGGTTCTAATGCCTTCTTCATGTTTCATAATAATTTCTGCACTTTATATTATCAATATGTTAACTAAATTTCAGAATGACCAATAATTTTAATGCAAAAATACAAAAATATTCAAGAGACCAATAAACTTGATGTTCACTCCACTGTAAACAAAGTTAAACTGAGAAGCGTTGGTGGGTGATTCAATCAGCTGAAGGGCACACAAAAACTGTTCCCTGTACTGTGTATATTATCAATATGTGAACTAAATTTCAGATTGACCAATAATTTTAATATAAGAAATGCATAAATATTCAGGAGTACAACTTTCTTGATATTTACTCCACTGGGAACAAATGAAAACATAGAACCAATTACAGTACTGTATTGGCGGACTAACCGATCAGCTGATCAGCTGATGTGCACGACAAAGCGTGTTTCTCCTAAGGTTATTGTTAATCGAAGTTTTGTTCGTTAATGGAACTGAATATCCTTATGGGAGCTAATTCGTTAACCGAAATACCGTTAATTGAACCATTCGTTAATCGAGGGACCACTGTATTGAGGTGTTAGGGGACCATATGCTCACATTTTATGACAGCCACAGGTGCCCCCTTTTTATGCATGATTCTGCCTCATGCCACATGGCCAAAAAAGTGACTAATTTTCTTCGAGAAAATGATACACAGGTTTTGGATTGGCCAGGCAACTCGCCTGACTTAAATCCAATTGAAAATTGTTCGTCTTACAAGAAAAGAAAGCTTCATGACTGTGACGCAGCATTGGTGCCTCGCCTCATCAACTCCTTAAAAGAAATGTGGCTACACAATATGGATGCAGACTATTTCAAGATTCTGTCAGCATCAATGCCCAAATGCCTCCAGTTGGTCATTAAAACTAAGGGTAGGATCATCAAATATTATATCTGAAGTACTAATACAAATATTTGTTTTATTATATTCCTACTTTCACAAGTTTTTTGCATACCACTAACTTAAAAAAAGAAGAAAAAAAGAGGGTATCGCAGTTTTTGTGGACATTGTAATATGGTTTATGAATGCTGGGAAAGGAGGCACAGAGAGTTGTGAGTTTGCTTCAGACATTTGACTTACCATGTAAGCCGTTACTTTATATCTGTGATAATATTCACTACTTTTTTTTTATACTTTACTTGTTTTCATTATTTTATATTAGAGTAAACCCTCAATAGCTAGACATTTGATAACTCAGAATTTCATATAACTCGGCATGGATATGGTCTTGGAATGCATTAGTACAGTGGTCCCTCGGTTAACGAGATTTCGGTTAACGAGTTACCTTCCATAAGATTCTTACCTTCGGTTAACGAGCAATCCCTCGATTAACGAGTTTCTTACGAGCC